>NC_092725.1:16635387-16935387 GCF_047496885.1 Scyliorhinus torazame | reverse complement strand
TATCAGAGGTAGGTTCTTTACCCAGAGAGTAGTGGGGGCATGGAATGCACTGCCTGTGGAAGTAGTTGAGTCGAAAACATTAGGGACCTTCAAGCAGCTATTGGATAGGTACATGGATTACGGTAAAATGATATAGTGTAGATTTATTTGTTCTCAAGGGCAGCACGGTAGCATTGTGGATAGCACAATTGCTTCACAGCTCCAGGGTCCCAGGTTCGATTCCCCGCTGGGTCACTGTCTGTGCGGAGTCTGCACGTCCTCCCCGTGTCTGCGTGGGTTTCCTCCGGGTGCTCCGGTTTCCTCCCACAGTCCAAAGATGTGCGGGTTAGGTGAATTGGCCAACGATAAATTGCCCTTAATGTCCAAATTGCCCTTGGTGTTGGGTGGAGGTGTTGAGTTTGGGTAGGGTGCTCTTTCCAAGAGCCGGTGCAGACTCAAAGGGCCGAATGGCCTCCTTCTGCACTATAAATTCAATGATAATCTATGATTAATCTAGGACAAAGGTTCGGCACAACATCGTGGGCCGAAGGGCCTGTTCTGTGCTGTATTTTCTATGTTCTATGTTCTATGTTCTCCCTCAATGCCAGCAAAACTAAAGAGCTGGTCATTGACTTCAGGAAGCAAAGTACTGTACACACCCCTGTCAGCATCAACGGAGCAGAGGTGGAGATGGTTAGCATCAAATTCCGAGGGGTGCACATCTCCAAAAATCTGTCCTGGTCCACCCACGTTGACGCTACCACCAAGAAAGCACAACAGCGCCAAAACTTCCTCAGGAAACTAAGGAAATTCGGCATGTCCACATTAAACTCTTACCAGCTTTTACAGATGCACCATAGAAAGCATCCTATCAGGCTGCATCACAGCCTGGTATGGCAACTGCTCGGCCCAGGACCGCAAGAAACTTCAGAGAGTCGTGAACACCACCCAGTCCATCACACGAACCTGCCTCCCATCCATTGACTCCATCTACACCTCCCGCTGCCTGGGGAAAGCGGGCAGCATAATCAAAGACCCCTCCCACCCAACTTACTCACTCTTCCAACTTCTTCCATCGGGCAGGAGATACAGAAGTCTGAGAACACGCACGAACAGACTCAAAAACAGCTTCTTCCCCGCTGTCACTAAATGACAGACTCCTAAATGACCCTCTTATGGACTGACCTCATTAACACTACACCCTGTATGCTTCACCCAATGCCGGTGTTATGTAGTTACATTGTGTAACTTGTGTTGCCCTATTATATATTTTCTTTTCATGTACTTCATAATCTGTTGAGCTGCTCGCGGAAAAATACTTTTCACTGTACCTCGGTACACGTGACAATAAACAAAATCATTCCGACTGGACAGCAGAGAGCGTGAGTAAAGGGTGGTTATCACAGTGACAGGAGACAGACAGGTGACAGAGGGGCTGGTCGGTGGGAGGGTAACACTTAATACAATTGACTTCTGCTGTTGGTAAAATTTTAGGGTCCATTATTAAAGATGAGATTGCGGAGCACTGAGAAGCGTGTGATAAACTGAGTCAACACGGATTGGTCAAGGGGAGGTCATGTGTGACAAATCTGTCAGAGTTCTTTGAGAAGGTAACGAGGAAGTTAGACAAAGGAGAACCAGTGCATGTGATTTATTTAGATTTCCAGAAGGCCTTTGACAAGGTGCCGTACAGGAGGCTGCTAAATAAAATAAGAGCCAATGATGTTTGGCATGGATAGAGGATTGACTGACTGGCAGAAGGCAGAGAGTGGGGGATAAAGGGGTCTTTTTCAGGATGACAGCCGGTGACTAGTGGTGTGCCTCAGGGGTCTCTGCTGGGACCACAGCTTTTCACAATATACATAAATGATCTGGAAGAAGGTACTGAAGGCTCTGTTGCTAAGTTTGCAGATGGTGCAAAGATCTGTAGAGGGACAGGTAGTATTGAGGAAGCAG
Source organism: Scyliorhinus torazame (assembly GCF_047496885.1). Lineage (NCBI taxonomy): Eukaryota > Metazoa > Chordata > Chondrichthyes > Carcharhiniformes > Scyliorhinidae > Scyliorhinus > Scyliorhinus torazame. Next base: position 16,933,452 of record NC_092725.1, on the reverse strand, counting down.
GTGGGCTGCAGAAGGACTTGGACAGGCTCGGAGAGTGGGCAATGAAGTGGCAGATGGAATACAATGTGGAAAAGTGTGAGGTTATGCACTTTGGAAGGAGAAATCGAGGCATAGACTATTTTCTAAATGGGGAGATGCTTAGGAAATCAGAAGCACAAAGGGACTTGGGAGTCCTTGTTCACGATTCTCTTAAGGTTAACGTGCAGGTTCAGTCGGCAGTTAGGAAGGCAAATGCAATGTTAGCATTCACGTCGAGAGGGCTAGAATACAAGAGCAGGGATGTACTTCTGAGGCTGTATAAAGCTCTGGTCAGACTCCATTTAGAGAATTGTGAGCAGTTTTGGGCCCCGTATCTAAGGAAGGATGTGCTGGCCTTGGAGACGGTCCAGAGGAGGTTCACAAGAATGATCCTGGGAATGAAGGGAATGAGGAGCGTTAAGGACTCTGGGTCTGTACTCGTTGGAGTTCAGAAGGATGAAGGGGGATCTTATTGAAACCTACAGGATATTGAGAGGCCGGGATAGAGTGGACGTGGAGAGGATGTTTCCACTAGTAGGAGGGACTAGAACCTGCCAGTCAACCAGACAGGACCATAGATCGCTGCGTGACCACCGTAACTGAGATTAGCGTTACAATTCCGGAGTTCATTCAGTGAGCTGAAATTCCACCCCTCGGAATTACTAGCCCAGTGACATTACTGCGGAGTCAAGGGTTCACATCAGGAGCAGCTGATACTGGTGTGACCGCCTATGTAGCTGTGATGTAATGCAACGCGATTAAGTAACGGCGATCTGGGGGGGAGGCAGGAGGACTACCTTGCATAGGCATGCAGAGGTTTGTACGTAAAAAAAGAACGGCTTTTGCAACCGCCCCCCCCCCCAGTCGAACGTAGCCTTCTTCAGGAAACAGACAGACCCCCTAAAGGCGCCCTTAGAGAACTCAAACGGTACATGGTGGCAGCGGAGAACGGGCATAAGACCGAGCAAGGAAACAAAAGCTCCCAAGTGAAAAGACCTGCAGAATCGACAAATCCCAGGGGTCCTTGAGGGGGAAAAGGGCCATAAATGAAATTGATCTAAGACTCGCCTGAGAAGTCAGGCTCTGCAGGTACGCAGAGCCGGGGTCCGAATAGCAGTGGCCACACATCTACAGTTTACAAGCTGGACTGCAACAGATCCGGAGCTCCGGACGAGCACGGAGTCCAAACTACCGCTCCCAAAACGCTTCAGAAGAGCTTAAGGCTCCCAACGGGTTCAAGACTGGTCCAAGCGGAGAAGGAGGTATTTTTGGGTGCAGGGTAGCTTCAGCTTTGCATCAGGAGGACCAGAAGTATCTGGTCAGTACTTTGCTCTATGCAGTAGGAACTATTGCAGATGGCAAGACTGGGACTCGGTGAGGTTTTACGCTCTTATGGACAAGTTCTCCAGGAGACAGTGTTCAAATAAATGTAATTATCAAAAAAGCAAGATTTAACAAGAGGAGATGGAAACTGGGTGAATGTATGGATTAACTCATAAATTACCTGGCTAGGCCAGGAGGAAATTGCAATTGTGGGATCCTCGGAGATGAATCTTATGATCTTCTGGAATAATGGTCTTGCATGTCGGACAGAAATGAGAAAGCGCAGCGAAGGGAAGAGCCCGTCGACATGGGGGAAAAATGCACCACCTTGAAATGCTCCTGTTGCGGCGAGCAGGCAGGGAAAGAATGGCCAGCAGGGGGAGCACAGCACCACACGTACTGTGTGAAGGTTGGGACATCTTCAAGTGGTGTGCCGCTCGAAAATACAAGATTCGCGCAGGAGAGTAGAGAAAAATATCAGGGCCAATGACCAATAACTGGAAGAGTGTTACGTGAGAGAGATATTTGGAAATTGCGTCCAGAAATGAGACCCCAATGTAGCAGGGCGATTTAGAGGTTAAACAGATCGAGGGGGGGGGCGGGGGAGAAAAACGGCTACCAAAGAGCCAGAGGGATATGTCCACACCTGACTGAGTTTCGTTGTCCCAGTCAGACGTAAACCCATTAGTGGGAATACACAGGATTCCCCAGATCCATTGTCGCTCGGGACACTCCTGTCTGACCAGCTATTAGCCCATTCCAGAGACTGATGGCCTCTTTGTCCGTCAATGGGAGGTCAGTTGCATATCAATTGCATGCCCCTGTTCTTTTATATAGATGGGAGTGAGCAATCAAACAGCCAAGATATAACGCTGATGGGTTCAAGCCCGGATAATCCAGCAGTGAATCCTTTTTTGAGGGGCTGGTGGAGCTCAGAGAGAGAGGGAGAGAAGGAATGCTGTTTTGTACAGGTAGAGAATAAAGCTTTGGAAATCGACTGAGAAGGTCATGAAAGTTGCCACCGAGACAGACTTTGGAATGTCCCTCCCAGAAGAAAAACTGCTTCGCAAATGCAAGTATTGTCTTTGTCTATCTGTGAAAGTGGCAGGAGAGCTGCATGTTCTGTTACAGTGTTGTTTAATGGGAACTATTGTGTCCAGGTTAAGAAACTGCACGTAATCAGTTGTTGTTAGGGTCGAAGTTTAAAAGTTTAAATATTGTTTTCTTTCCTTTTAGTAAAGTTGGTTTATAAAATAACCAAGCTCAAATTCTTATATTATCACTCCTGGAACGATTTGATCTTTCTGCACCATCTTAAAGCTTTAAAATGGTTATGGCTCTGGTTCTGCCTCTTAGCCACTGTTGAGATCTGACCAGGCGTCCATAACAAGAGCCAGAGAGGAAAACACATGAGTGTCCAGGGGGGAGTTATCGAGACAAAAAATAATAACTCAAGTATTAAATTAGAAGATGATAGTCGCCCCACAGAGTTTACATTAGTCACAGGAGCAGTTGTTTCAGTTTTATCTGATGGAGTAAAGTGGCTTGAAATTATCAAATATTCCAGGCCCAACCATCTTCAGCTACTTCACCCTGGCTCCGCTCTCAGTCTCGCTTTTTATCACACTCTCTTATACTCCCGGCCCTGCTCTCAGTCTGTCTCTCTTGTCATGATATTCAAACACACACATCATGATACACAGACCAACAGACAAATCAGCACACACAACACCACAACCAATCACAGACAAGGGCAGACACAGTATAAGACAAGAAACACGACACCTGGTGGCCAGTAGATCTGGAGACCAGGACAAGGACAGGACCTGATTAACAACACACTCAGAGAGTCACCACGTGCTGAGTACCAGGACAGATCTGTAAATAACAAGTTGAAATAAAACATTGTTGTACCAAATACAACCGTGTTGGTTCGTCTGTACCTCAGAACACCCAACACCACATCTCTCTCTCTGTCTGTCTGTCTCTCACTCTATCTCTCCCTCTGTCTGTCTCGCTGTTGGTCTGTCTCTCTCTCTCTGTCTCTCAGTCTTCCTCCTCTTTTATCCTCTCTCTATCCTAGAAAGAGAGAGAGACAGAGACAGTGGGAGAGAGAGACAGTGAGAGAGACAGAGAAATAGAAGTCGAGAGAGGGAAGGGAGAGAGGAGACAGGAAGAGAGAGGGATAGAAATAGAGACAGAAAGAGAGTGAATAAATAGATAGACAGAGACAGATAGATAGATAGATCGATAAATAGATTAGGGACCCTCCCCCTCCCCCCAAGGCAATTGAAGGCACGGTTGCAAAGGGTAGAGCGATGGGAATTGGAAGATGCTGACGAGGCTGGAATCGGAGAGATCTGGGAGTGTCATAGAATTTACAGTGCAGAAAGAGGCGGCAGACGCCATTACTGTGGCAGCTGGATAAGAAACGTGCTCCCAGTGTGGGCGGCCATTTTGAGCGGCCGACCCAATCCTCCATTTTGTGTCCGCGATGTGGCAAACGGCATTCGCCATGGCGATGCCCTGCTTATGGAAAAACATGTGCCATCTGTAAAAGCAGGAATCACTTTGAAACCCAGTGTTATTCCAGGAGAAGGCCCAAACAAACTAAGAATATGAGCGCCATTCAGGAGGTGTGTGTAGAGGACACATTACCGGGCAGCACGGTAGCATGGTGGTTAGCACAATTGCTTTACAGCTCCAGGGTCCCAGGTTCGATTCCCCGCTGGGTCACTGTCTGTGCGGAGTCTGCACATCCTCCCCGTGTCTGCGTGGGTTTCCTCCGGGTGCTCCGGTTTCCTCCCACAGTCCAAAGATGTGCAGGTTAGGTGGACTGGCCATGATAAATTGCCCTTAGTGTCCAAAATTGCCCTTAGTGTTGGGTGGGGTTACTGGGTTATGGGGATAGGGTGGAGGTGTTGACCTTGGGTAGGGTGCTCTTTCCAAGAGCCGGTGCAGACTCGATGGGCCGAATGGCCTCCTTCTGCACTGTAAATTCTATGAAAAGAAAATTCTATGAAATTGTCTGTAGACCTGGGACGAAATTCTCCGTAATCGGAGCGATGTCCGCCGACCGGCGCCAAAAACGGCGCGAATCAGTCCGGCATTTCGCCGCCCCAAAGGTGCGGAATCCTCCGCCCCTTGAGTGGCCGAGCCTTAACCTTGAGGGGCTAGGCCCGCGCCGGACTGATTTCCGCCCCGCCAGCTGGCGTGGAAATGACATCTCCGGGCGGCGCATGCACGGGAGCGTTAGCGGCCGCTCACGGCATCCCCGTGCATGCGCAGTGGAGGGAGTCTCTTCCGCCTCCGCCATGGTGGAGACCGTGGCGAAGGCGGAAGGAAAAGAGTGCCCCCACGGCACAGGCCCGCCCGCGGATCGGTGGGCCCTGATCGCGGGCCAGGCCACCGTGGGGGGGCACCCCCCGGGGCCAGATCGCCCCGCGCACCCCCCCCCTAGGACCCCGGAGCCTACCCGCGCCACCTTGTCCCGCCGGTAAGAGAGGTGGTTTAATCCACGCCGGCGGGACAGGCATTCCAGCAGCGGGACTTCGGCCCATCGCGGGCTGGAGAATCGGCGGGGGGGGGGGGGGCCCGCCAACCGGCGCGGCGCGATTCTCGCCCCCGCCGAATATCCGGTGCTGGAGAATTCGGCAACCGGCAGAGGCGGGATTCACGCCAGCCCCCGGCGATTCTCCGACCCGGCGGGGGGGTCTGAGAATCTCGCCCCAGTGATCTCCAGCGAAGCCGAGGAGACTCAATTCAGACCAAATAACAATGTATTTGTACCGATCTGCAGCAATAGTGAATTGAAGGCAGATAATCATAAAGATAAATGGGCAGTGCCATTAAAGATAAATGGCACAGTCAAGCTCGACACTGGAGTGAGAGTCAACCTCATCAATCTGTCTGATATAAAAAAGCTGCAAATTCAGCCAAAAATAGTTCCCCGAACGGTATTGATAAGAGATTATAGTGGTAACAAAATCTCATCATTAGGAGGATGTGAGCTTGAGGTCGATGTCAAAATCAAAATGAACATACAGTGCAGGCGGAGGCCATTCGGCCCATCGAGTCTGCACCGACCCACTTAAGCCTTCACTTCAACCCTATCCTCATAACCCCTCCTAACCTTTTTTTGGACACTAAGGGCAATTTATCACGGCCAATCCACCTAACCTGCACGTCTTTGGACTGTGGGAGGAAACCGGAGCACCCGGAGGAAACCCACGCAGACACGGGGAGGACGTGCAGACTCCGCACAGACAGTGACCCAGCGGGGATTCGAACCTGGGACCCTGGCGCTGTGAAGCCACAGTGCGAACCACTTTGTGCTCCCGTGCTGCCCGACAAGTGAAATTGTCTGTGGTGGCGATGGTCGGCGAGTCTTTAATTGGAGCTGAGGCGTGTGAGGAGCGGCAGCTCGTCCGACGGGTCGACAGTGCGGACAATGCTGCAACAGGCCGTCATCCCTCAGGAGACTCCGTACTGAACGATTTCCCTGAAATCTCCCAAGGCTTTGGTACGTTACCATACGCGGACAAGATTCGATTGAAGGAAGATGCGAAGCCGGTGATTCCTGCACCGAGACGTGTTCTGGCGGCATTGAGGGATAAACTAAAGGCAGAGTTAGAGAGAATGACTGCCTTGGGTATCATTAAGCGTATTGAGGTCCCCACAGACTGGGTTAATTCCATGGTCTACGTAAAGAAGCACGGTGGAGACTTAAGAATCTGCATGGATCCGGGGAATTTGAATCTCAATATTAAAAGGGAACACTACCCTGTACCAAAAAGGAAGGAGATAGCGTGTGAAATGACAGGAACAACCTGCCTCGGCAAACTGGACGCGTCACAAAGCTTCTGGCAACTGGAACTAGATAAAGCACAAAAAAATGTCCACCTTCAACACACCCTTCCGGAGGTATTGTTTTTACGAATGCCAATTGGCACCATCTCAGCATCAGAGGTATTTCATCGTGCCCTGGAGCACAGAGTCGAGGCAATTCCGTGTGGATGACATTATTATTTGGGGGTCGCCTCGGGAGGAACACGATAAATGTCTGCGGAGGGTCCGAAAGAGTACCAGGAAAAACGGCCCGAGGTTGAACAGGGCGAAATGTCAAGCCTCACCTTCCTGGGAGACGAGCTGTCCACACAAGGCATCCAGCCCCATCAAGACAAGATAAGGGCGGTTCTCCCGACCCCCCCTGCCCTACCGATAAGAAAGCTCGGCCTGATAGATTTCGTGGGCAAGTTCACCCCCAACTTGGCAGCAGAAACAGCACAGCTGGGGGAGACCAGAAAGAAAGATGCAGCATTTCATGTGCTTCAGCGACCATGAGCAAGCGTGGCAGGCTTAGCATGGCGCCAGCTCGCGTGTTATTTGACCCAATCAAGAGCACAGAAATGTCCACCGATGCATCACAGAATGGTTTGGGGGCAGTCCTACTCCAGCAGGACCTGGAAAAAGATTGGCTGCCAGTGGCATATGCGTCCAGGGCGATGCCCGACACTGATACGCACAAATTCCCCCGGTGATTCTCCGGCCCGCGATGGGCCGAAGTCCCGCTGCTGGAATGCCTGTCCCGCCGGCGTGGATTAAACCACCTCTCTTACCGGCGGGACAAGGCGGCGCGGGCGGGCTCCGGGGTCCTGGGGGGGCGCGGGGCGATCTGGCCCCGGGGGGGTGCCCCCCACGGTGGCCTGGCCCGCGACCGGGGCCCACCGATCCGCGGGCGGGCCTGTGCCGTGGGGTCACTCTTTCCCTTCCGCCTCCGCCACGGTCTCCACCATGGTCGAGGCGGAAGAGACTCCCTCCACTGCGCATACGCGGGAAACTGTCAGCGGCCGCTGACGCTCCCGCGCATGCGCCGCCCGGAGATGTCATTTCCGCGCCAGCTGGCGGGGCACCAAAGGCCGTTTCCGCCAGCTGGCGGGGCGGAAATTAGTCCGGCGCGGGCCTGGTCCCTTAAGGTTGGGGCTCGGCCCCCCAAGATGCGGAGCATTCCGCACCTTTGGGGCGGCGCGATGCCCGACTGATTTGCGCTGTTTTGGGCGCCGGTCGGAGGACACCGATACCGGAGAATTCCGCCCCATGTTCGAGTTTCTACAACGTTCGAGAATTAAGTGACGTGAATGGATTTTTGCTGCGGTATCAGCGGATTGTAATTCCGCGCACAATGATTCTCGCGAGGTTACGTGGAGGGCACTGAAGGGTGGGAAAGTGCAAGAGGAGAGGCAGGGAGGCAGTCTATTGGCCTGGGATCAACCCAGGACACTGAGCTGATGGTGGAGAGCTGGGAAACATGCCAAAGGTTTCAGTGCAGGCAGAGCAAGGAACCTACGCAGATGGGCAAGAGAGTGACTCCCACGTGGCAGAAGATGGGCACAGATCTTTTCCATTTCAGGAGAAAGGGTTACCTTCTGGGAAGAGACTATTTCTCAAACTACCCAGAGAAATGAATGAAAATCGCTTATTGTCACAAGTAGGCTTCAAATGAAGTTACTGTGAAAAGCCCCTAGTCGCCACATTCTGGCGCCTGTTCGGGGAGGCCGGTATGGGAATTGTTATCATAGAATTTACAGTGCAGAAGGAGGCCATTCGGCCCATCGGGTCTGCACCGGCCCTTGCACCCTACCCGAGGTCCACACCTCCACCCTATCCCCATAACCCAGTAACCCCACCCAACACTAAGGGCAATTTTGGACACTAAGGGCAATTTATCATGGCCAATCCACCTAACCTGCACATCTTTGGACTGTGGGAGGAAACCGGAGCACCCGGAGGAAACCCATTCACACACGGGGAGGATGTGCAGACTCCGCACAGACAGTGACCCAAGCCGGGAATCGAACCGGGGACCCTGGAGCTGTGAGGCAATTGTGCTATCCACCATGCTACCGTGCTGCCCACAAATTGAACCGTGCTGCTGGCCTGCGTTGGTCTGCTTTCAAAGCCAGCGATTTAGCCCTGTGCTAAACCAGATAGCACAGTTACCGAATTCAACGGCAAGATGTGTGATAAAAAAATGTCAAGGAAACATTTGCTCAACACAGCATTCCAGATGTCGCCATGAGCGACAATGGTCCTTGCTTTGACTGTTATGAATGGACGGAATTTGTACGGCAGTATGATTTCCAACATGTTACTTCCAGCCCTCATTAACTCAGTCAAAGGGCAAGGCTGAAAAGGGCGTGCATATCGTTAAGCAGACCCGAATGAAAGCACTCGACAGTGGTGAGGATACATATCTTGCGCTCCTCAGATATCGCTCAGCGCCACTCGACAACGGCCTCGTCCCTGCTCAGATGCAGATGAGCGGACAGCTACGAACAGCTCCACCTCATTTTGCGACTTTACCCGGGTCCTCAGCGCCGTAGGCAGCAGTGCTAAACAGTACGCCGCCTCTTCCTCATGAGCCTGTGAATCGCTCGTTAACAAGGCACTTGGCCTCGCAGAAAAGGAGGCAGAAGGGATTCTATGATAGGTGTGCCAGGGGACTTCAGCCTGTGCGGTCAGAGGAGACGGTGAGAGTAGAAGACCCCAAAGGCAATGGACGACCCATACAGGCGAAGATACTGCGACCAGCAGGTCCAAACACAGAAATTGTTCTGACGGATGAAAGTGTTGCTTTGAGAAGGAATGGAAGAGCAGAGTATGGCAACCAATTGTGATGCGAGCACCGGAGTAAGAATACAACAGTGCTAAAACATCTGACGACAACAGAGCCAACATAACAACCCTCTCTCTCTCTCTCTCACACACACTCCTGTATCTGGGGAGGTCTCTCTAACCCTCTCTCTCTCACACACACTCCTGTATCTGGGGAGGTCTCTCTAACCCTCTCTCTCTCTCTCACACACACTCCTGTATCTGGGGAGGTCTCTCTAACCCTCTCTCTCCCTCTCTCTCTCTCTCACACACACTCCTGTATCTGGGGAGGTCTCTCTAACCCTCTCTCTCTCTCTCTCACACACTCCTGTATCTGGGGAGGTCTCTCCAACCCTCTCTCTCTCTCACACACACTCCTGTACCTGGGGAGGTCTCTCCAACCCTCTCTCTCTCTCTCACACACACTCCTGTATCTGGGGAGGTCTCTCTAACCCTCTCTCTCTCTCTCTCTGTCACACACTCCTGTATCTGGGGAGGTCTCTCTAACCCTCTCTCTCCCTCTCTCTCTCTCTCACACTCCTGTATCTGGGGAGGTCTCTCTAACCCTCTCTCTCTCTCTCTCTCACACACACTCCTGTATCTGGGGAGATCCCTCTAACCCTCTCTCTCCCTCTCTCTCTCTCTCACACAAACTCCTGTATCTGGGGAGGTCTCTCTAACCCTCTCTCTCTCTCTCTCACACTCCTGTACCTGGGGAGGTCTCTCTAACCCTCTCTCTCTCTCTCTCTCTCTCACACTCATTCCTGTACCTGGGGAGGTCTCACTAACCCTCTCTCTCTCTCTCTCTCTCTCTCGCACACACTCCTGTATCTGGGGAAGTCTCTCTAACCCTCTCTCTCTAACCCTCTCTCTCTCTCTCTCACACACACACTCCTGTATCTCGGGAGGTCTCTCTAACCCTCTCTCTCTCTCTCTCTCTCACACTCATTCCTGTATCTGGGGAGGTCTCCCTAACCCTCTCTCTCTCTCACACAGACTCCTGTATCTGGGGAGGTCTCTCTAACCCTCCCTCGCTCTCTCTCTCTCTCTCACACACACTCCTGTATCTGGGTAGGTCTCTCTAACGCTTTCTCTCTCTCTCTCCCTCTCACACACACTCCTGTATCTGGGGAGGTCTCTCTAACCCTCTCTCTCTCTCTCCCACACACACTCCTGTATCTGGGGAGGTCTCTCTAACCCTCTCTCTCTGTCTCTCTCTCGCACACACACTCCTGTATCTCGGGAGGTCTCTGTAACTCTCTCTCTCTCTCTCACACACACTCCTGTATCTGGGGAGGTCTCTCTAACCCTCTCTCTCTCTCTCTCTCTCACGCACACACACCTGTATCTGGGGAGGTCTCTCTTACCCTCTCTCTCTCTCACACACTCCTGTATCTGGGGAGGTCTCTCTAACCCTCTCTCTCTCTCTCACACACACTCCTGTATCTGGGGTGGTCTTTCACTCTCTCTCTCTCTCTCTCTCTCACACTCACTCCTGTATCTGGGGAGGTATCTCTAACCCTCTCTCTCTCTCTCTCTCACACTCACTCCTGTATCTGGGGAGGTCTCTCTAACCCTCTCTCTCTCTCTCTCTCTCTCTCACACACACTCCTGTATCTGGGGATGTCTCTCTAACCCTCTCTCTCTCACACACACACTCCTGTATCTGTGGAGGTCTCTCTAACCCTCTCTCTCTCTCTCACACACATTTCTGTATCTCTGGAGGTCTCTCTAACTCACTCTCTCTCTCTCTCACACACACTCCTGTACCTGGGGAGGTCTCTCTAACCCTCTCTCTCCCTCTCTCACACACACTCCTGTATCTGGGGAGGTCTCTCTAAACCCCTCTCTCTCTCTCACACACTCCTGTGTCTGGGGGTGGGGGGGTCTCTCTAACCCTCTCTCTCTCTCTCTCTCGCTCTCACACACACTCCTGTATCTGGGGAGGTCTGTCACTCTCTCTCTCTCTCACACACACTCCTGTATCTGGTGAGGTCTCTCTTACCCTCACTCTCTCTCACACACACTCCTGTATCTGGGGAGGTCCCTCTAACCCTCTCTCTCTCTCTCTCTCTGTCACACACTCCTGTATCTGGGGCGGTCTCTCTAACCCTCTCTCTCTCTCTCTCTCACACGCACTCCTGTATCTGTGGAGGTCTCTCTCACCCTCACTCTCTCTCTCACAAAGTCATGTATCTGGGTGATCTCTCTCTCTCTCTCTCTCTCTCATACACATTCCTGTATCTGGAGAGGAACACACACAGTCCTATCACAGAATCATAGAATTTGCAGTATGGAGTCTGACAACACCAGATTAAATTCCAGAATTGTTTGGGATACGCCTGAGGAAGGAACTATGCTCTGAAAGCTAGCGATTCCAAACAAATCTGTGGGACTGAATCTGGTGTTGACAGACGTCTGACTGTGCTCACCCCAGTCGAACGCCGGCAGCTCCACATCATAGAATTTACAGTGCAGAAGGCCATTCAGCCCAGCGAGGCTGCACTGGCCCTTGGAATAAGAAGCCTACCCATGCCCACACCTCCACCCAAACCCCGTAGCTCAGCAAACCCACTAACCTTCTCCCCGTATCCCTCAATCTCCACTGATCCACTAACCTTCTCCCCGTATCCCTCAATTCCCCACCTACCCACCTTCTCCCCGTATCCCTCAATCCCCCACCTACCCACCTTCTCCCCGTATCCCTCAATTCCCCACCTACCCACCTTCTCCCCGTATCCCTCAATCCCCCACCTACCCACCTTCTCCCCGTATCCCTCAATTCCCCACCTACCCACCTTCTCCCCGTATCCCTCAATCTCCACTGATCCACTAACCTTCTCCCCGTATCCCTCAATCTCCACTGATCCACTAACCTTCTCCCCGTATCCCTCAATCTCCACTGACCCACCTTCTCCCCCTATCCCTCAATCCCCCACCTACCCACCTTCTCCCCGTATCCCTCAATTCCCCACCTACCCACCTTCTCCCCATATCCTTCAATTCCCCACCTACCCACCTTCTCCCCGTATCCCTCAATTCCCCACCTACCCACCTTCTCCCCGTGTTCCTCAATCCCCCACCTACCCACCTTCTCCCCGTGTCCCTCAATCTCCCACCCACCCACCTTCTCCCCGTATCCCTCAATCTCCCACCCACCCACCTTCTCCCCGTATCCCACAATCCTCCACCTACCCACCTTCTCCCCGTAACCCTCAATCCCCCACCTACCCACCTTCTCCCCGTATCCCTCAATTCCCCACCTACCCACCTTCTCCCCGTATCCCTCAATTCCCCACCTACCCACCTTCTCCCCGTATCCATCAATCCCCCACCTACCCACCTTCTCCCCGTGTCCCTCAATCCCCCACCTACACACCTTCTCTCCGTGTCCCTCAATCCCCCACCTACCCACCTTCTCCCCGTGTCCCTCAATCCCCACCTACCCGCCTTCTCCCCATCTCCCTCAATCCCCCACCTACCCACCTTCTTCCCGTATACCTCAATCCCCCACCTACCCACCTTCTCCCCGTCTCCCTCAATCCCCACCTACCCACCTTCTCCCCATATCCCTCAATCCCCCACCTACCCACCTTCTCCCCGTATCCCTCAAACCCCACCTATCCACCTTCTCCCTGTGTCCCTCAATCCCCCATCTCTCCGCCTTCTCCCCATATCCAGCAATCCCCCACCTCCCCACCTTCTCCCCCTATCCCTCAATCCCCACCTACCCACCTTCTCCCCGTATCCATCAATCCCCCACCGACCCACCTTCTCCCCGTGTCCCACAATCCCCCACCTACACACCTTCTCTCCGTGTCCCTCAGTCCCCCACCTCCCCACCTTCTCCCCCTATCCCTCAATCCCCACCTCCCCACCTTCTCCCCCTATCCCTCAATCCCAACCTACCCACCTTCTCCCCCTATCCCTCAATCCCCCACCTTCTCCCCGTGTCCCTCAATCCCCCACCTACCCACCTTCTCCCCTTATCCTTCAATCCCCCACCTACCCACCTTCTCCCCGTATCCCTCAATCCCCCACCTACCCATCTTCTCCCCGTATCCCAAAATCCCCACCTACCCACCTTCTCCCTGTATCCCTCAATCCCCCACCTACCCACCTTCTCCCCGTATCCTTCAATCCCCACCTACCCGCCTTCTCCCCATCTCCCTCAATCCCCCACCTACCCACCTTCTCCCCGTCTCCCTCAATCCCCCAGCTACCCACCTTCTCCCCGTCTCCCTCAATCCCCCACCTACCCACCTTCTCCCCGTATCCGTAAATCCCCACCTACCCACCTTCTCGCATCACTCAATCCCAAACTGTCCATCTTCTCCCCGTATCCCTCATTCCCCCACCAATCCATCTTCTCCCTGTATCCCTCATGCCCCACCTCCCCACCTTCTCCTCGCATCCCTGAATCCCAAACAACCCAACTTCTCCCCGTATCCCTCAATCCTCAACTACCCACCTTCTCACCGTATAACTCAATCCCACACCTACCCACCTTCTCCCCATCTCCCTCAATCCCCCACCTACCCACCGTCTCCCCGTATCCCTCAATCCCCCACCTACCCACCTTCTCCCCGTATCCATCAATCCCCACCTTCTCCCCGTATCCCTCAATCCCCACCTACCCACCTTCTCCCCGTATCCCTCTATCCCCCACCGACACACCTTCACCCTGTATCCCCCAATCCCCACCTACCCACCTCCTCCCCGTATCCCTCAATCCCCCACCTACCCACCTTCTCCCCGTATACCTCAATCCCCCACCTACCGACCTTCTCCCCATCTCCCTCAATCCCTCAATCCCCCACCTACCGACCTTCTCCCTGTACCCCTCAATACTGACCTCGGACATGCGGCGCTCCCTCAGTTCTGACCCTCGGACAGTGCGGAGCACCCTCAGTACTCACCCTCTGACAGTGCAGCACTCCCTCAGTATTGACCCTCTGACAGTGTGGCACTCCCTCAGTAGTGACCCTCGGACAGTGCGGCACTCCCTCAGCAGTAACCCTCGGACAGTGCGGCACTCCCTCAGCAGTAACCCTCGGACAGTGAGGCAATCCCTCAGTACTGACCCTCTGACAGTGCGGAGCTCCCTCAGTACTGACCCTCTGACAGTGCGGCACTCCCTCAGTACTGACCCTCCAACAGTGCGGCGCTCCCTCAGTACTGACCCTCCGACAGTGCGGCACTCCCTCAGTAGCGACCATCCGACATTGTGGTGTTCCCTCAGTACTGACCCTCCGACAGTGCAGCACTCCCTCAACACTGACCCTCAGACAGTGCGGCACTCCCTCAATACTGACCCTCTGACATTGTGGATTTCCCTCAGTACTGACGCTCTAACAGTGCGGCACTCCATCAGTACTGACCCTCTGACAGTGCGGCACTCCCTCAGTACTGACCCACTGACCCTCTGACAGTGCGGCGCTCCCTCAATACTGACCCTCTGACAGTGCGGCATTCCCTCAGTACTGACCCTCTGACAGTGCGGCACTCCCTCAGTACTGACCCTCTGACAGTGCGACACTCCCTCAGTACTGACCCTCTGACAGTGCAACACTCCCTCAGTACTGACCCTCTGACAGTGCGGCTCTCCCTCAGTACTGACCCTCCGACAGTGCGGTGCTCCCTCAGTACAGACCCTCTGACAGTGCGGCACTCCCTCAGAACTGACCCTCCGACAGTGCGGCGCTCCCTCAGTACTGACCCTCTGACAGTGCGGCGCTCCCTCAATACTGACCCTCTGACAATGCGGCGCTCCCTCAGCACTGACACTCCGACAATGCGACACTCCCTCAGTACTGAGCCTCTGACAGTGTAGCACTCCCTCAGTACTGACCCTCTGACAGTGCGATGCTCCCTCAGTACTGACCCTCTGACATTGTGGATTTCCCTCAGTACTGACCCTCTGACAGTGCGGCACTCCCTCAGCACTGACCCTCTGACAGTGCGGCACTCCCTCAGCATTGACCCTCCGACAGTGCGGCGCTCCCTCAGTACTGAGCCTCTGACAGTGTGGCGCTCCCTCAGTACTGACCCTCTGACAGTGCGACACTCCCTCAGTACTGACCCTCTGACAGTGTAGCACTCCCTCAGTACTGACCCTCTGACAGTGCAGCACTCCCTCAGTACTGACCCTCTGACAGTGCGGCGCTCTCTCAATACTGACCCTCTGACAGTGCGGCGCTCCCTCAAGACTGACCCTCTGACATTCTGGATTTCCCTCAGTACTGACCCTCTAACAGTGCGGCATTCCCTCAGTACTGACCCTCTGACAGTGCGGCACTCCCTCAGTACTCACCCGCTGACAGGGTGGCACTCCCTCAGCACTGACCCTCCGACAGTGCGGCGCTCCCTCAGTACTGACCCTCTGACAGTGTGGCTCTCCCTCAGTACTGACCCTCTGACAGTGCGACACTCCCTCAGTACTGACCCTCTGACAGTGCAGCACTCCCTCAGTACTGACCCTCTGACAGTGCGGCACTCCCTCAGTACTGTCCCTCTGACAGTGTGGATTTCCCTCAGTACTGACCCTCTAACAGTGTGGCACTCCCTCAGTACTGACCCTCTGACAGTGCGGCACTCCCTCAGTACTCACCCGCTGACAGTGTGGCACTCCCTCAGCACTGACCCTCTGACAGTGCGGCTCTCCCTCAGTACCGACCCTCCGACGGTGCGGTGCTCCCTCAGTACTGACCCTCTGACAGAGCGGCACTCCCTCAGTACTGACCCTCTGACAGTGTAGCACTCCCTCAGTACTGACCCTCTGACAGTGCGGCGCTCCCTCAATACTGACCCTCTGACATTGTGGATTTCCCTCAGTACTGATCCTCTAACAGTGCGGCACTCCCTCAGTACTGACCCTCTGACAGTGCGGCACTCCCTCAGTACTCACCCGCTGACAGTGTGGCACTCCCTCAGCACTGACCCTCTGACAGTGCGGCTCTCCCTCGGTACTGACCCTCCGACGGTGCTGTGCTCCCTCAGTACTGACCCTCTGACAGTGCAGCACTCCCTCAGTACTGACCCTCTGACAGTGCAGCACTCCCTCAGTACGGACCCTCTGACAGTGCGGCGCTCCCTCAGTACTGACCCTCCGACAGTGCGGCGCTCCCTCAGTACTGACCCTCTGACAGTACGGCGCTCCCTCAGTACTGACCCTCTGACAGTGCGGCACTCCCTCAGTACTGACTCTCTGTCAGTGCGACACTCCCTAAGTACTGACCCTCTGACAGTGCGGCACTCCCTCAGTACTGACCCTCTGACAGTGCGGCACTCCCTCAGTACTGAGCCTCTGGCAGTGCAGCACCCCCTCAATACTGACCCTCTGACAGTGCGGCACTCCCTCAGTACTGACCCTCTGACAGTGGGGCGCTCCCTCAGTCCTGACCCTCTGACAGTGCAGCTGTCCCTCAGTAATGACCCTCTGACAGTGTAGCACTCCCTCAGTACTGACCCTCTGACAGTGCGGCACTCCCTCAGTACCGACCCTCTGACAGTGCGGCGCTCCCTCAGTACTGATCCTCTGACAGTGCGGCACTCCCTAAGAACTGACCCTCTGACAGTGCGGCACTCCCTCAGTACTGACCCTCCGACAGTGCGGAGCTCCCTCAGTACGGACCCTCCGACAGTGCGGAGCTCCCTCAGTACGGACCCTCTGACAGTGCGGCGCTCCCTCAGTACTGACCCTCTGACAGTGCGGCACTCCCTCAGTACTGACCCTCTGACAGGGTGGCACTCCCTCAGCACTGACCCTCCGACAGTGCGGCGCTCCCTCAGTACTGACCCTCTGACAGTGTGGCTCTCCCTCAGTACTGACCCTCTGACAGTGCGACACTCCCTCAGTACTGACCCTCTGACAGTGCAGCACTCCCTCAGTACTGACCCTCTGACAGTGCGGCACTCCCTCAGTACTGTCCCTCTGACAGTGTGGATTTCCCTCAGTACTGACCCTCTAACAGTGTGGCACTCCCTCAGTACTGACCCTCTGACAGTGCGGCACTCCCTCAGTACTCACCCGCTGACAGTGTGGCACTCCCTCAGCACTGACCCTCTGACAGTGCGGCTCTCCCTCAGTACCGACCCTCCGACGGTGCGGTGCTCCCTCAGTACTGACCCTCTGACAGAGCGGCACTCCCTCAGTACTGACCCTCTGACAGTGTAGCACTCCCTCAGTACTGACCCTCTGACAGTGCGGCGCTCCCTCAATACTGACCCTCTGACATTGTGGATTTCCCTCAGTACTGATCCTCTAACAGTGCGGCACTCCCTCAGTACTGACCCTCTGACAGTGCGGCACTCCCTCAGTACTCACCCGCTGACAGTGTGGCACTCCCTCAGCACTGACCCTCTGACAGTGCGGCTCTCCCTCGGTACTGACCCTCCGACGGTGCTGTGCTCCCTCAGTACTGACCCTCTGACAGTGCAGCACTCCCTCAGTACTGACCCTCTGACAGTGCAGCACTCCCTCAGTACGGACCCTCTGACAGTGCGGCGCTCCCTCAGTACTGACCCTCCGACAGTGCGGCGCTCCCTCAGTACTGACCCTCTGACAGTACGGCGCTCCCTCAGTACTGACCCTCTGACAGTGCGGCACTCCCTCAGTACTGACTCTCTGTCAGTGCGACACTCCCTAAGTACTGACCCTCTGACAGTGCGGCACTCCCTCAGTACTGACCCTCTGACAGTGCGGCACTCCCTCAGTACTGAGCCTCTGGCAGTGCAGCACCCCCTCAATACTGACCCTCTGACAGTGCGGCACTCCCTCAGTACTGACCCTCTGACAGTGGGGCGCTCCCTCAGTCCTGACCCTCTGACAGTGCAGCTGTCCCTCAGTAATGACCCTCTGACAGTGTAGCACTCCCTCAGTACTGACCCTCTGACAGTGCGGCACTCCCTCAGTACCGACCCTCTGACAGTGCGGCGCTCCCTCAGTACTGATCCTCTGACAGTGCGGCACTCCCTAAGAACTGACCCTCTGACAGTGCGGCACTCCCTCAGTACTGACCCTCCGACAGTGCGGAGCTCCCTCAGTACGGACCCTCCGACAGTGCGGAGCTCCCTCAGTACGGACCCTCTGACAGTGCGGCGCTCCCTCAGTACTGACCCTCTGACAGTGCGGCACTCCCTCAGTACTGACCCTCTGACAGTGCAGCACTCCCTCAGTACTGACCCTCTGACAGTGCGGCACTCCCTCAGTACTGACCCTCTGACAGTGCGGCGCTCCCTCAGTACTGACCGTCTGACAGTGCAGCACTCCCTCAGTACTGACCCTCTGACATTGCGGCGCACCCTCAGTATTGTTGACCGTGTGGATTTCCCTCCGTAACGCCCAACCCCAACCCCAGGAGGGGGGGCGCTTGCGAACCAGCCACACCGACTCTGATCCCCGCCCTGGCGCACAGCAGGATCCCATGAGCTGCGGCTGTGACTCTCCGCGGAGAATCGTTCCGATTGTGGCAATCCCTGTCTCGCCTCTCTCGCCCGCCCCATGTCCAACCCCCCCCCCCCCCCCCGGCCTACTGCCTCACCCTGGCCGATGGTGCCCTTCCCTCCCTCCCTCCCTCGCAGACAGTTGCTGCAGTGTCGTTCGAACCCGCCACTCTCTTTCTGAAGCGCTGTCGAGCGCCCCAGGGAATCAGGGCGAACAAAGGCCGGTCCATGATTGGCTCCGCTCCTCAGAGAGCGATGACCTGACTGTGCGATGCCCCCATTTGCCGAGCGACTGTGAGTGACTGCGAGGGGTCTTGTGTGCTAACAATCACTCTGAATGATCCACAAACAGCTGCTTGGAGAGCAATAAACTGGGTGTCTGTGAGCAATGAGTGAGCAGGGCCCCCAGGGAAACCAGCGAATAAAACCAGGTGGGGCAGCTGGATACTGAGGCTGCGGAATTGTCGGACACAATAGTCGTGTTGGGTGCTCTGCTACACAGACGAACCAACATGGTTGCAGAAGGTACAACTCAGTTTTATTACTACCAATAACAGCATCTGTAAACTGGTTGCTGTGGTTCGTTCATTACCCTCTAACCTGTGGACCCAGCCCTAACACTATCTTGGAGAGGCACTCAGCACATGGTGACTGTCTGAGCGGCGCGCTGTGAGCTCTGTGCCCTGAGCTGTCTCCTGCTGGAATCCCCGGAAGTGTCGTGTTCCCCGTTTTATAGTGTGTCTGCTCTTGCTTGTGATTGGCTGTGATGTTGCGTGTGTATTGATTGGTCCTTTGATCTGTCCATCAGTGTGTATGTGTGTTTGCACCATGATGTTTACCTGAATATCGTGACATCCCCCCTTTTTTACAAGAATATGTGCCTATGTGGCAATAAATATAGATGTGTACTGAGTGCAGCTGAATGTGTGTGTGTGCAATATCTACAACATGTACATGAGGCTAAACTATATACATAGGAAGGTGTCAGGTGCGACATAGCAACGAGGTTGTACCATAAACAAAACAAGTGTAAACATCAAGCATCAGAAACAAACTCCTGTAACGACAAAAGAGTAACTTATTAACATAGTGGCATAAATCTTTCAGTGAGTCCAATGTTCAAATAGGCTCATACGTCCAGCCTAGTAGGTGGGCGACGAATTCGGGTTGACCGCCTCAAGGGTGGGTCAGGATCCACCGGCTGAGGAATGGGCCTGGCCACGGGCGACGACGGAAGGGGCATGGTGGCAGGCAGCTCCACAAATTCGACATCAGGAACAACAGGAGGGCGTGGCACCGGCGTACGATCACGTAGCGAGCGTGGAAGCAGGCGAAGAGCCCGGCGATTACGCCGGCGAATGGAGCCATCAGGCATGCGAACCAGGAACGAGCGGGGAGCCACGTGTCGGAGAACTTCGGCAGTTGCCGACCAGCCACCCTCTGGTAGGTGTATGCGGACGTTGTCTCCAGGGGCCAAGGCAGGAAGATCTGTTGCCCGAGTGTCATGTGCCACCTTCTGCTGAGCACGCTGCTGTCGCATCCTTTGCAGTACTGGATTGTGGTGGAGTGTAGGGACAAGAATGGGTGGCACAGTGGTCCTGAGGGCGCGACCCATCAACAGCTGGGTTGGTGAGAGGCCAGTGGCTAGCGGGGCCGAGCGATAGGCCAGCAGGGCTAAGCAGAAATCCGATCCGGCAGCAGCAGCCTTGCAGAGGAGCCGCTTGACGATGTGAACGCCCTTCTCCGCCTTTCCATTGGACTGGGGGTGCAGAGGGCTGGACGTCACGTGTGTGAAGCCATACGAAGCAGCAAAGGACGACCATTCCTGGCTGGCAAAACAGGGCCCATTGTCCGACATGACAGTCATCGGAATGCCGTGGCGAGCGAAGGTGTCTTTGCAGGTCCTTATGACAGCGGACGATGTCATGTCGTGCAGGCGTATGACCTCTGGATAATTTGAAAAGTAATCAATGACGATGACATAGTCCCTGCCGAGCGGGTGAAAAAGGTCCACACCCACCTTCGCCCAGGGGGACGTCACCAGCTCATGGGGCAGAAGCGTCTCAGGAGGTTGCACCGGTTGAAACCTTTGGCAGGTGGGGCAGTTGAGCACCATGTTGGCGATGTCGTCGCTGATGCCCGGCCAGTATACCGCCTCTCGGGCCCTCTGTCTGCACTTCCCGACCCCCAGGTGGCCTTCGTGTAGTTGGTCGAGGACCAGCTTGTGCATGCTGTGCGGAATCACAATCCGGTCCAGCTTTAGGAGGACACCATCAATGACGGCCAAGTCGTCCCGGACATTGTAGAATTGTGGGCACTGCCCTTTGAGCCACCCTCCCGTCATGTGGTGCATCACACGTTGTAGAAGGGGGTCGGCCGCAGTCTCCCGGCGAATACGGGCCAGACTTGAATCGTCAGCTGGCAGATTGGCCGATGTGAAGGCCACCTGCGCCTCGACCTGACATACGAACCCCTCCGAATCGGGCGGCGTGCTCACTGCTCTAGATAGGGCATCCGCAATGATGAGGTCCTTACCCGGGGTGTAGACTAGTTGGAAGTCGTACCTCCGGAGCTTGAGTAGGATGCGCTGGAGGCAAGGGGTCATCTCGTTCAGGTCTTTATGTATGATGCTGACCAGGGGACGATGGTCGGTTTCCACGGTAAACTGGGGGAGACCATACACGTAATCGTGGAACCTATCTATTCCGATCAACAAGCCCAGGCACTCCTTCTCGATCTGCGCATAGCGCTGTTCTGTGGGGGTCATGGCCCGCGACGCATAGGCGACCAGGGCCCATGACGCAGTGCATCCCGCTATAGGAGTACCGCCCCAATGCCGGACTGGCTGGCATCAGCCGAGATCTTCGTATCCCAAGAGGTGTCGAAGAACGCCAATACTGGGGCTGTGGTGAGCTTAATTTTGAGCTCCCCCCATTCCTTCTGGTGTGTGTGTTGCCACTGGAACTCCGTGGACTTCTTAACTAGGTGGTGAAGAGCCGTTGTGTGGGAGGCAAGGTTGGGAATGAACTTCCCCAGGAAGTTGACCATGCCTAGGAAGCGTAGCACAGCTTTCTTGTCTGCCGGCTGCGGCATGGCTGTGATGGCGCTCACCTTGTCTGCATCCGGACGGACTCCTGACCGGGATATGTGGTCCCCCAGAAACTTTAGCTCAGTTTGGCCGAAAGAACACTTGGCTCGGTTGAGGCGCAGGCCGTGTTCCCGTATCCGAGCGAAGACACGCTGGAGACGACTGATGTGCTCCCGTGGTGTGGTGGACCAGATGATGACGTCGGCAACATAGACACGCACCCCTTCGATGCCCTCCATCATCTGCTCCATGATCCTGTGAAACACCTCGGATGCCGAGATGATGCCAAATGGCATCCGGTTGTAGCAGAACCTGCCGAAAGGGGTGTTGAAGGTGCACAGCTTTCGGCTGGACGGATCCAGCTGGATCTGCCAAAAACCCTTCGAGGCATCCAGTTTTGTGAAGATTTTAGCCCGGGCCATTTCGCTCGTGATCTCCTCCCGTTTGGGTATGGGGTAGTGTTCCCTCATTATGTTGTTGTTCAGGTCCTTCGGGTCGATGCAGATGCGGAGCTCGCCGGAGGGCTTTTTAACACACACCATGGAGCTGACCCATGGCGTGGGCTCCGTGACCCGGGATAGCACCCCTTGGTCCTGGAGATCCTGCAGCTGCTGCTTGAGGCGGTCTTTGAGTGGCGCTGGGACCCTGCGAGGTGCGTGAATGACCGGGGTGGTGTCCAGTTTGAGCCGTATTCTGTAAGTGTAGGGCAGTGTGCCCATGCCTTCGAATGCCTCCTGGTTGTGGGCGAGGAGCGAGTGGAGCTGTGCGTGGAACTCTGCACCCGGGAAGTCTGACGTGCCTTCTGGAGACAGAGCGTGTACCCGCTGAACGAGGTGGAGAACCTTGCATGCCTGTGCGCCTAGTAGGGAGTCCTTTTATGAACCAACAATCTCGAACGAGAGTGTGGCCGTGTGTGTGTTGTGTGTCACCTGGAGCTGGCAGGATCCCATGGCCGGGATAACGTTTCCGTTTTAGTCGACCATCTTACAACGGGACGGCCGTATTGGTGGTCTGACCTTCATGGCGTAGAAGGCAGACCATGCTATCAGGTTGGCGGAGGTGCCAGTGTCCAGACGGAATGTTATCGGTGATCGGTTGACCGTTAGGGTGGCACATCATTCATCACCCGGATTGACACTGTTCACTGGCATCGGCTGGTGGGTCCTACTTGGAGACATCCGGTTCCTGTCGATGACCGCAACGCGGAAGGCTTCCCGGTCGTCTGTATCGCCGGTCTGTATATCGTCCGGGTATGATTCGGAGTACGGAGGCTGAATGGTCCGCACGTCCCTGCGAGGCTGTCGGAATTGGGGAGCGTTGGCAGGTTGAGCTGCTCGACAGCAGGCAGCGTAGTGGCCCACCTTGCCACAGCGGAGGCATCGTCGGTTCTTGCGGGACATTGCCGCTTTAAATGTACGGATCCACAGTTGCCGCACGTCGTGACATCATGGCATTCGTTGCGCCATCGCTCATGCGCAGTTCGGTCTTGCGGCGAGCGCGCCTGCGCGTCACGTCCATCTGCGTCGACGTCTCTTTTGGCGCGTACAAGCGCGGGAGGCCCCGGAGAGCGGGCGAAATGGCCGCCCCCGTCCGGGCCGCGGGCCGGGAGGAACTCTATGGACTGGACCCGCTCGGCCGCGTAGGACCCCTGCCCTGCCGATTCGGCCGCCTGGAATTGGGAGTAGCGGCTGGTCGCGTTTTCATGGAGGACGCAGGTTTCGATGGCGGTGGCTAGGGTGAGGCTTTTAATTTTGAGGAGCTGCTGGCGTAGGGTGCCCGAGGTGATCCCAAAAACTATCTGGTCCCGAATCATGGAATCGGAGGTGGCCTCATAGCCGCAGGACTGCGCGGGGATACGGAGGTGTGTCAGGAAAGATTGAAAAGGCTCATCCTTACCCTGCAGGCGCTGCTGGAAGAGATACCTCTCGAAGCTCTCGTTCACCTCGACGCTGAAGTGTTGCTCGAGTTTGAGAAGGACCGTCTTGTACTTGGTCTTGTCCTCACCTTCCGCGAACACCAGGGAGTTGTAGCTGTGGATGGCGCGTTGCCCTGCCGTGGAGAGGAGGAGGGCGATCTTCCTGGTGTCCGATGCATTCTCCCTGTCTGTGGCTTCTAGGAAGAGCTGGAAGCGCTGTTTAAACAGCTTCCAGTTGACGCCGAGGTTTCCAGCGACTTGGAGCGGTTGCGGCGGGCTGATGGTGTCCATGGCGCAGGATGGCGGATTCCGGAGGATGTGTAGGTAGGTCTCACAGGTACTGGGTTCCAATCCTGGTACTATGTCGTATTGGGTGCGCTGCTACACAGACAAACCAACACGGTTGCGGAAGGTACAACTCAGTTTTATTACTAACAATATTAACATTTGTAAACTGGTTGCTGTGGTTCGTTCATTACCCTCTAACCTGTGGACCTATTCCGAACACTATCTTGGAGAGGCACTCAGCACATGGTGAATGTCTGAGTGGCACGCTGTGAGCTCTGTGCCCTGAGCTGTCTCCTGCTGGAAACTTCCGGAAGTGTCGTGTTCCCTGTTTTATAGTGTGTCTGCTCTTGCCTGTGATTGGCTGTGACGTTGCGTGTGTGTTGATTGGTCCGTTGATCTGTCCATCAGTGTGTGTGTGCGATTGCACCATGACGTTTATCTGAATATCATGACGACAATTACTTTGAAGTGTGTGTTTACGTTTTTGTGTGTGTGAGTGTGTTTGCGTGCGTGTTTTGCTACCCTGTAAACAGCTCAACCCAGCAGCCCCAGAACCGAGCAACGCCCATTGTCCCTCTGACTGAGTGGGCACCCGAAGCTAAGTATAGGCTTTGAGTAATGTGAGAAATGAACATTCTGTGTTGTCTTTGTGCTGTTTCTACATGTATATACTCTGGTTCACAATTAAGATGTCAACAATGAAGCATGATGGGAAAATTAACATGTCAAGTTCCCAGTAAGCTATAGTGAGCGAATTATTATAACGATGTACCAGGATGACCTTCGGGGAAGAACGGGATGAACAATAACAGAACTTGCTAAGCAAGGGGGAGATAGCAGGTGCAAGCAGGGGGCCCCATTCTTATCTTTAACTGCCGGTCCAAGGATGGTTTAGTTTGTAGAGTTCTAAGCATGAGTAGATTTGCCTGTGTGTAAATAAATGAGCATTGCTTTTGAACTTACTAACTGGTGTATCGAGTCTGTGATCAGTATTCGGTTCTGAACCTTGTGGGGGTGCCGAAAGATACCTGGCGACTCTTGAGCAAACGTCATTAAACAGAGCCAAATTAAGAGACAACAGCAAGTTAGCAACAGGAGTTAATCACTGCGGATGCCTTGTCGCGCTCCATCACCTCGCCCTGTGAACATGTCGACTTCATCCGCCAGGTTGAGGCACAGGTGAAGCTGTGTGCCAGCAACCTCCCGGTCTCAGACGAACATTCGAGAAGAGACTGCCAAGGACCCTCTTCTGCAGCGGGTTATGCATCACCTTACAAATGGTTGGCAGAAAGGGCAATGCCCCCAGTTCTTTAATGTTAAGGACGACCCAACAGTCGTAGAGGGGATCCTCCTCAAGCTGGATCGTATCGTTATTCCTCGCAGCCTCCAGAGCTTGGTACTCAAACAGATCCACGAGGGACACCTCGGTGTCGAAAAGTGTAGGCGCAGGGCCCGGCAGGCTGTCTATTGGCCTGGTATCAACAAGGATATATCCAACATGGTCCTTAATTGTGCAACCTGCCAGCGTTTCCAGCCTGCTCAGCCCAAAGAAACACTCCAGCAACACGAGATCGTGACCTCTCCGTGGTCCAAGGTGGGAATCGACCTTTTTTCACGCCAATGGGCGTGACTATGTGCTCATCGTAGATTACTTCTCAACTTACCCGAAGTGGTGAAACTGTCCGACCTCACATCAAGGACAGTCATCAAGGCCCGCAAGGAGACATTTGCCAGGCATGGTATTCCGCTCACTGGCACGAGCGACAACGGTCCCTGCTTCCACAGCCACGAGTGGTCCAACTTCGCGAACTTGTACCAGTTCAAGCACATTACCTCGAGCCCGCATTACCCGCAATCCAACGGGAAGGTCGCGAAAGGGGTCCATATCGTGAAGCAACTGCTCTGCAAGGCTGCGGACTCAGCGTCTGACTTTAACCTTGCGCCCCTGGTGTTCAGGTCAACCCCTCTGTCCACCAGTATGTCTCCAGCACAGCTCCTTATGAGTCGTGACCTGCAGACGACTGTTCCGGCCGTTCATTTACCTGACCTGGATCACCTCCCAGTGCTGCAACTCCGAAACCGGCAAAAAGCTGACGTACGATGCTCGTGCTACTGATTTGCCCGTGCTCACTCCGGAAGATGCTGTTCGCATCAAGTTGCCTGGTGGAGGCTGGTCAGCTCCAGCTGTTGTGGTTCGACAGGCTGCTCCCAGGTCCTTCGTGGTTCGCATGGCGGATGGCTCCATTGTCAGGCGCAACAGAAGGGCACTACGCAAACGTGCCTGCCCACCACCGGATCTCACGTTCCCAGCTGTCGTTATGCCTTCTCCGGACACCTCGCTCCACGAGGCCACCAACCTGGCTGCAATCCCGCCTGTCAAGGCGCCGACGTCCCCACCCCCACCTCTCAGGCGATCGACAAGGATCCGACGCCAGCCCCAGAGATTAGACTTCTAAATATTTCCTTTGTACATATTGTTCTGTATCTTCACGCTAGACACCTTACAAGTACATATGCCTTCACTCGCCATTTGCTGCAAAAAGTCATATCTGTATCTATGTCGTATATGCTCTAAGCACCCGACAAAATTTTTAAAAAACGGGGGGATGTCATAATTTGCACCCATGCACATCATGAGGTAAAGACAGGTAGTGACAGACACCCAGGTTAGCCAATCAACATACAGGATAGAACACAACCAATCACCAGACAGAACACTAGAGAGGGGCTTCCTACTATAAAACACACGAGGCATCAGCACTCCGCCTCGTTCCACTGGTGACAACTGTAGTGACAGTCAGGGTGTACTGGGTGTACAGAGCTAGTCTGGTCTAGATAGTTAGAGCCAGCTGTGTGCCTTGTTACAGAAGTTCAATAAATCGTATTGAACCAACTCCTAAGTTTGGTGTCTGCTTTACAGTCCACCTTCATCCAGTTGCAGTCCGTGTTGCTCCAGGGTGAATAACACAACAATCATGACTGGGACTTGCGCCAAATTCCAGAGTTTGAATTTCAATTGAAGTTAAATATATGCGTTGGTGCGGAGTCGGAACTGTGTCCCGAAGGTATTAACCTGCGCCTTTACGTTCCAAGCCCAGTGACATTAATACTACACCAAATCCTCCCCTCACCCCTCCGAATTATCCAGTCAGTACGGTAGCATTTCTGGCAAAAATTATTTCAGTATATTTATTCAGACAAGTAAGGTGACGTTCATTTTTACAGAACTGGGAGGGAACTTCATACATCTGGTTAGGCTGTTCTCGTTCCGATAGAGAGAGAGAGGTACAGAGATAGACGGAGAAAGAGAGAGAGGCAGGGAGAGACAGAAAAACACATAGGTGTCAAAGGCTGACAGAGAGAGACTTAGCGACAGAGCGTGAGCGAGGGAGACAGAGTGAGACAAGGACATGGAACGGGTGAGACAGAGAGAGGCAGACATGCAGAGGGGAAGATTGGGAGACAGAGCGAGATAGACACAGAGAAAGAGAGAGACAGAAGGAAAGACAGTCTCAGGGTGGGAGAGAGAGACAGAGAGAATGAGAGACAGAAAGAGAGACAGAGACTGGCATTGAGAGACGTGGAGACAGGAAGAGAAAGAGAGAGACAGAGAGCAGAGAGAGAGAGAGAGACAGAAAGAAACAGACAGAGAGAGAGACAGAGTGAGAGAGACAGAGAGAGAGACACACAGAGACTGAGAGAGAGAAACAGCGAGAGAGAGACAGAGAGAGAGACAGAGAGAGAGAGAGTTAAAAAAAAACAAATTTAGAGTACCCAATTGTTATTATTTTTTTTTCCAATTAAGGGGCAATTTAGCTCAGCCAATCCACCGACCCTGCACATCTTTGGGTTGTGTGGGTGAAACCCACGCAGACACGGGGAGAATGTGTAAACTCCACACGGACAGTGACCCAGGGTCGGGGTACAAAGAGAGATAGAGGCAGAGAGAGAGAGACAGAGAGAAAGAAAGGGAGAGAGAGACAGAGAGAGACAGAGAGAGAGACAGAAAGAGAGACAGTGAGAGAGATAGAGACAGAAAGGGAGACAGAGAGAGAGAGACAGAGAGAGAGACAGAGAGAGAGAGAGACAGAGAGAGAGAGCGAGACAGAGCGAGAGACAGACAGAGAGGGAGAGACAGAGAGAGAGACAGAGGCAGAAAGAGAGAGACATAGGGGGAGAGAGACAGAGAGAGAGAGGAACAGAGAGAGAGACAGAGACAGAAAGAGAGATAGAAAGATAGATGGAGAAAGAGAGACAGAGAGAGAGAGGTGGAGAAAGAGAGACAGAGAGAGAGAGGTGGAGAAAGAGAGACAGAGAGAGAGAGAGACATAGGGGGAGAGAGGCAGAGAGAGAGAGGAACAGAGAGAGAGAGAGAGACAGAAAGAGAGATAGAAAGAGAGATGGAGAAAGAGAGACAGAGAGAGAGAGGTGGAGAAAGAGAGACAGAGAGAGAGAGAGACATAGGGGGAGAGAGACAGAGAGAGAGAGGAACAGAGAGAGAGACAGAGACAGAAAGAGAGATAGAAAGATAGATGGAGAAAGAGAGACAGAGAGAGAGAGGTGGAGAAAGAGAGACAGAGAGAGAGAGGTGGCGAAAGGGAGATAGAGAGAGAGAGAGACATAGGGGGAGAGAGACAGAGAGAGAGAGGAACACAGAGAGAGAGACAGAAAGAGAGATAGAAACAGAGATGGAGAAAGAGAGACAGAGAGAGAGACATAGGGGGAGAGAGACAGAGAGAGAGAGGAACAGAGAGAGAGAGAGAGAGAGAGACAGAGACAGAAAGAGAGATAGAAAGAGAGATGGAGAAAGAGAGACAGAGAGAGAGAGAGACATAGGGGGAGAGAGACAGAGAGAGAGAGGAACAGAGAGAGAGAGAGAGAGACAGAGGCAGAAAGAGAGATAGAAAGAGAGATGGAGAAAGAGAGACAGAGAGAGAGAGTTGGTGAAAGAGAGACAGACAGAGAGAGAGAGAGATGGAGAAAGAGAGACAGACAGAGAGAGAGAGAGATGGAGAAAGAGAGATATAGAGAGGTAAAATGATGAAGTCAGGTTGGTGACGTACCTGTGGAGGGATGGCAGTGCAGTGGCAGTCAATGAGGATGGTGTCCAGGGTAATGAACACGGAATAGAGAGCTGCTTGGGATAGTGCTACAGTGTCACCCTGACATCACGGGGAACCTGTCACCAGTGAGTCAGGTGCAGAATTGGATTGGTCTCCGGGAGACACATAGAAAGGAGAGGCATGCATTGAGGAAGTGATCTGTGAAGGATAGGTAAAGATGTATAGATAGTGAGATAGCGTAGGAGCGAGAGAGGCAGATAGAGAAACTGAGAGAGAAAAAGAGTGAGAGAGAGAGCGAGGGAGACAGAGAAAGGCAGATGGGGAATGGACAGAGACAGAGAGCGACGACAGAGAGAGACAGAGAGAAAGACGGGGAGAAGACAGAGAGAGAATGACAAGGACAGAGAGAGAGGGACCGCGACAGAGAGAGGGACAAAGAGAGATAGCGAGAGTTAGAGGGAGACAGAGAAGGTGAGGGGGAGAGGGGCAGAGAGAGAATGGGGAAGAGAGACGTAGAGCGAGGCATCGAGAGAGACCCAGTCAGAGAGCTGGAGAGGATTAGGGAGGGAAGTCTACAGCGTACGGACCACCCTAGACAGAGAGAGAGATAGACAGAGAGGGAGAGACAGAGAGAGAGACAGAGGCAGAAAGAGAGACAGAGAGAGAGACATAGGGGGAGAGAGAGAGAGAGAGAGAGGAACAGAGAGAGAGACAGAGACAGAGACAGAAAGAGAGATAGAAAGATAGATGGAGAAAGAGAGACAGAGAGAGAGAGGTGGAGAAAGAGAGACAGAGAGAGAGAGGTGGAGAAAGAGAGATAGAGAGAGAGAGAGACATAGGGGGAGAGACAGAGAGAGAGAGGAACACAGAGAGAGAGAGAGACAGAAAGAGAGATAGAAAGAGAGATGGAGAAAGAGAGACAGAGAGAGAGAAAGACATAGGGGGAGAGAGACAGAGAGAGAGAGGAACAGAGAGAGAGAGAGAGAGAGAGACAGAGACAGAAAGAGAGATAGAAAGAGAGGGAGAGACAGAGAGAGAGACAGAGGCAGAAAGAGAGACAGAGAGAGAGACATAGGGGGAGAGAGACAGAGAGAGAGAGGAACAGAGAGAGAGACAGAGACAGAAAGAGAGATAGAAAGATAGATGGAGAAAGAGAGGCAGAGAGAGAGAGGTGGAGAAAGAGAGACAGAGAGAGAGAGGTGGAGAAAGAGAGACAGAGAGAGAGAGACATAGGGGGAGAGAGACAGAGAGAGAGAGGAACAGAGAGAGAGAGAGACAGAGACAGAAAGAGAGATAGAAAGATAGATGGAGAAAGAGAGACAGAGAGAGGTGGAGAAAGAGAGACAGAGAGAGAGAGGTGGAGAAAGAGAGATAGAGAGAGAGAGAGACATAGGGGGAGAGAGACAGAGAGAGAGAGGAACACAGAGAGAGAGAGAGACAGAAAGAGAGATAGAAAGAGAGATGGAGAAAGAGAGACAGAGAGAGAGAGAGACATAGGGGGAGAGAGACAGAGAGAGAGAGGAACAGAGAGAGAGAGACAGAGGCAGAAAGAGAGATAGAAAGAGAGATGGAGAAAGAGAGACAGAGAGAGAGAGTTGGTGAAAGAGAGACAGACAGAGAGAGAGAGAGATGGAGAAAGAGAGATATAGAGAGGTAAAATGATGAAGTCAGGTTGGTGACGTACCTGTGGAGGGATGGCAGTGCAGTGGCAGTCAATGAGGATGGTGTCCAGGGTAATGAACACGGAATAGAGAGCTGCTTGGGATAGTGCTACAGTGTCACCCTGACATCACGGGGAACCTGTCACCAGTGAGTCAGGTGCAGAATTGGATTGGTCTCCGGGAGACACATAGAAAGGAGAGGCGTGCATTGAGGAAGTGATCTGTGAAGGATAGGTAAAGATGTATAGATAGTGAGATAGCGTAGGAGCGAGAGAGGCAGATAGAGAAACTGAGAGAGAAAAAGAGTGAGAGAGAGAGCGAGGGAGACAGAGAAAGGCAGATGGGGAATGGACAGAGACAGAGAGCGACGACAGAGAGAGACAGAGAGAAAGACGGGGAGAAGACAGAGAGAGAATGACAAGGACAGAGAGAGAGGGACCGCGACAGAGAGAGGGACAAAGAGAGATAGCGAGAGTTAGAGGGAGACAGAGAAGGTGAGGGGGAGAGGGGCAGAGAGAGAATGGGGAAGAGAGACGTAGAGCGAGGCATCGAGAGAGACCCAGTCAGAGAGCTGGAGAGGATTAGGGAGGGAAGTCTACAGCGTACGGACAACCCTAGACAGAGAGAGAGATAGACAGAGAGAGATAGACAGAGAGAGAGACAGAGGCAGAAAGAGAGACAGAGAGAGAGACATAGGGGGAGAGAGACAGAGAGAGAGAGGAACAGAGAGAGAGAGAGACAGAGACAGAAAGAGAGATAGAAAGATAGATGGAGAAAGAGAGACAGAGAGAGAGAGGTGGAGAAAGAGAGACAGAGAGAGAGAGGTGGAGAAAGAGAGAGAGAGAGACATAGGGGGAGAGACAGAGAGAGAGAGGAACACAGAGAGAGAGAGAGACAGAAAGAGAGATAGAAAGAGAGATGGAGAAAGAGAGACAGAGAGAGAGAAAGACATAGGGGGAGAGAGACAGAGAGAGAGAGGAACAGAGAGAGAGAGAGAGAGAGAGACAGAGACAGAAAGAGAGATAGAAAGAGAGGGAGAGACAGAGAGAGAGACAGAGGCAGAAAGAGAGACAGAGAGAGAGACATAGGGGGAGAGAGACAGAGAGAGAGAGGAACACAGAGAGAGAGAGAGACAGAAAGAGAGATAGAAAGAGAGATGGAGAAAGAGAGACAGAGAGAGAGAGAGACATAGGGGGAGAGAGACAGAGAGAGAGAGGAACAGAGAGAGAGAGAGAGAGACAGAGGCAGAAAGAGAGATAGAAAGAGAGATGGAGAAAGAGAGACAGAGAGAGAGAGATGGTGAAAGACAGACAGACAGAGAGAGAGATGGAGAAAGAGAGATATAGAGAGGTAAAATGATGAAGTCAGGTTGGTGACGTACCTGTGGAGGGATGGCAGTGCAGTGGCAGTCAATGAGGATGGTGTCCAGGGTAATGAACACGGAATAGAGAGCTGCTTGGGATAGTGCTACAGTGTCACCCTGACATCACGGGGAACCTGTCACCAGTGAGTCAGGTGCAGAATTGGATTGGTCTCCGGGAGACACATAGAAAGGAGAGGCGTGCATTGAGGAAGTGATCTGTGAAGGATAGGTAAAGATGTATAGATAGTGAGATAGCGTAGGAGCGAGAGAGGCAGATAGAGAAACTGAGAGAGAAAAAGAGTGAGAGAGAGAGCGAGGGAGACAGAGAAAGGCAGATGGGGAATGGACAGAGACAGAGAGCGACGACAGAGAGAGACAGAGAGAAAGACGGGGAGAAGACAGAGAGAGAATGACAAGGACAGAGAGAGAGGGACCGCGACAGAGAGAGGGACAAAGAGAGATAGCGAGAGTTAGAGGGAGACAGAGAAGGTGAGGGGGAGAGGGGCAGAGAGAGAATGGGGAAGAGAGACGTAGAGCGAGGCATCGAGAGAGACACAGTCAGAGAGCTGGAGAGGATTAGGGAGGGAAGTCTACAGCGTACGGACAACCCTAGACAGAGAGAGAGATAGACAGAGAGGGAGAGACAGAGAGAGAGACAGAGGCAGAAAGAGAGACAGAGGCAGAAAGAGAGACAGAGAGAGAGACATAGGGGGAGAGAGACAGAGAGAGAGAGGAACAGAGAGAGAGACAGAGACAGAAAGAGAGATAGAAAGATAGATGGAGAAAGAGAGACAGAGAGAGAGAGGTGGAGAAAGAGAGACAGAGAGAGAGAGGTGGAGAAAGAGAGACAGAGAGAGAGAGAGACATAGAGGGAGAGAGACAGAGAGAGAGAGGAACAGAGAGAGAGAGAGACAGAGACAGAAAGAGAGATAGAAAGATAGATGGAGAAAGAGAGACAGAGAGAGACAGGTGGAGAAAGAGAGACAGAGAGAGAGAGGTGGAGAAAGAGAGATAGAGAGAGAGAGAGACATAGGGGGAGAGAGACAGAGAGAGAGAGGAACAGAGAGAGAGACAGAGACAGAAAGAGAGATAGAAAGAGAGATGGAGAAAGAGAGACAGAGAGAGAGAGACATAGGGGGAGAGAGACAGAGAGAGAGAGGAACACACAGAGAGAGAGAGACAGAAAGAGAGATAGAAAGAGAGATGGAGAAAGAGAGACAGAGAGAGAGAGAGACATAGGGGGAGAGAGACAGAGAGAGAGAGGAACAGAGAGAGAGAGAGAGAGACAGAGGCAGAAAGAGAGATAGAAAGAGAGATGGAGAAAGAGAGACAGAGAGAGAGAGATGGTGAAAGAGAGACAGACAGAGAGAGAGAGAGATGGAGAAAGAGAGATATAGAGAGGTAAAATGATGAAGTCAGGTTGGTGACGTACCTGTGGAGGGATGGCAGTGCAGTGGCAGTCAATGAGGATGGTGTCCAGGGTAATGAACACGGAATAGAGAGCTGCTTGGGATAGTGCTACAGTGTCACCCTAACATCACGGGGAACCTGCCACCAGTGAGTCAGGTGCAGAATTGGATTGGTCTCCGGGAGACACATAGAAAGGAGAGGCATGCATTGAGGAAGTGATCTGTGAAGGATAGGTAAAGATGTATAGATAGTGAGATAGCGTAGGAGCGAGAGAGGCAGATAGAGAAACTGAGAGAGAAAAAGAGTGAGAGAGAGAGCGAGGGAGACAGAGAAAGGCAGATGGGGAATGGACAGAGACAGAGAGCGACGACAGAGAGAGACAGAGAGAAAGACGGGGAGAAGACAGAGAGAGAATGACAAGGACAGAGAGAGAGGGACCGCGACAGAGAGAGGGACAAAGAGAGATAGCGAGAGTTAGAGGGAGACAGAGAAGGTGAGGGGGAGAGGGGCAGAGAGAGAATGGGGAAGAGAGACGTAGAGCGAGGCATCGAGAGAGACACAGTCAGAGAGCTGGAGAGGATTAGGGAGGGAAGTCTACAGCGTACGGACAACCCTAGACAGAGAGAGAGATAGACAGAGAGGGAGAGACAGAGAGAGAGACAGAGGCAGAAAGAGAGACAGAGAGAGAGACATAGGGGGAGAGAGACAGAGAGAGAGAGGAACAGAGAGAGAGACAGAGACAGAAAGAGAGATAGAAAGATAGATGGAGAAAGAGAGACAGAGAGAGAGAGGTGGAGAAAGAGAGACAGAGAGAGAGAGAGACATAGGGGGAGAGAGACAGAGAGAGAGAGGAACAGAGAGAGAGAGAGACAGAGACAGAAAGAGAGATAGAAAGATAGATGGAGAAAGAGAGACAGAGAGAGGTGGAGAAAGAGAGACAGAGAGAGAGAGGTGGAGAAAGAGAGATAGAGAGAGAGAGAGACATAGGGGGAGAGAGACAGAGAGAGAGAGGAACACAGAGAGAGAGAGAGACAGAAAGAGAGATAGAAAGAGAGATGGAGAAAGAGAGACAGAGAGAGAGAAAGACATAGGGGGAGAGAGACAGAGAGAGAGAGGAACAGAGAGAGCGAGAGAGAGAGACAGAGACAGAAAGAGAGATAGAAAGAGAGGGAGAGACAGAGAGAGAGACAGAGGCAGAAAGAGAGACAGAGAGAGAGACATAGGGGGAGAGAGACAGAGAGAGAGAGGAACAGAGAGAGAGACAGAGACAGAAAGAGAGATAGAAAGATAGATGGAGAAAGAGAGGCAGAGAGAGAGAGGTGGAGAAAGAGAGACAGAGAGAGAGAGGTGGAGAAAGAGAGACAGAGAGAGAGAGACATAGGGGGAGAGAGACAGAGAGAGGAACAGAGAGAGAGACAGAGACCGAAAGAGAGATAGAAAGATAGATGGAGAAAGAGAGACAGAGAGAGGTGGAGAAAGAGAGACAGAGAGAGAGAGGTGGAGAAAGAGAGATAGAGAGAGAGAGAGACATAGGGGGAGAGAGACAGAGAGAGAGAGGAACACAGAGAGAGAGAGAGACAGAAAGAGAGATAGAAAGAGAGATGGAGAAAGAGAGACAGAGAGAGAGAGAGACATAGGGGGAGAGAGACAGAGAGAGAGAGGAACAGAGAGAGAGAGAGAGAGACAGAGGCAGAAAGAGAGATAGAAAGAGAGATGGAGAAAGAGAGACAGAGAGAGAGAGATGGTGAAAGAGAGACAGACAGAGAGAGAGAGAGATGGAGAAAGAGAGATATAGAGAGGTAAAATGATGAAGTCAGGTTGGTGACGTACCTGTGGAGGGATGGCAGTGCAGTGGCAGTCAATGAGGATGGTGTCCAGGGTAATGAACACGGAATAGAGAGCTGCTTGGGATAGTGCTACAGTGTCACCCTGACATCACGGGGAACCTGTCACCAGTGAGTCAGGTGCAGAATTGGATTGGTCTCCGGGAGACACATAGAAAGGAGAGGCGTGCATTGAGGAAGTGATCTGTGAAGGATAGGTAAAGATGTATAGATAGTGAGATAGCGTAGGAGCGAGAGAGGCAGATAGAGAAACTGAGAGAGAAAAAGAGTGAGAGAGAGAGCGAGGGAGACAGAGAAAGGCAGATGGGGAATGGACAGAGACAGAGAGCGACGACAGAGAGAGACAGAGAGAAAGACGGGGAGAAGACAGAGAGAGAATGACAAGGACAGAGAGAGAGGGACCGCGACAGAGAGAGGGACAAAGAGAGATAGCGAGAGTTAGAGGGAGACAGAGAAGGTGAGGGGGAGAGGGGCAGAGAGAGAATGGGGAAGAGAGACGTAGAGCGAGGCATCGAGAGAGACACAGTCAGAGAGCTGGAGAGGATTAGGGAGGGAAGTCTACAGCGTACGGACAACCCTAGACAGAGAGAGAGATAGACAGAGAGGGAGAGACAGAGAGAGAGACAGAGGCAGAAAGAGAGACAGAGAGAGAGAGACATAGGGGGAGAGAGACAGAGAGAGAGAGGAACAGAGAGAGAGACAGAGACAGAAAGAGAGATAGAAAGATAGATGGAGAAAGAGAGGCAGAGAGAGAGAGGTGGAGAAAGAGAGACAGAGAGAGAGAGGTGGAGAAAGAGAGACAGAGAGAGAGAGAGACATAGGGGGAGAGAGACAGAGAGAGAGAGGAACAGAGAGAGAGAGAGACAGAGACAGAAAGAGAGATAGAAAGATAGATGGAGAAAGAGAGACAGAGAGAGACAGGTGGAGAAAGAGAGACAGAGAGAGAGAGGTGGAGAAAGAGAGATAGAGAGAGAGAGAGACATAGGGGGAGAGAGACAGAGAGAGAGAGGAACAGAGAGAGAGACAGAGACAGAAAGAGAGATAGAAAGAGAGATGGAGAAAGAGAGACAGAGAGAGAGAGACATAGGGGGAGAGAGACAGAGAGAGAGAGGAACACAGAGAGAGAGAGAGACAGAAAGAGAGATAGAAAGAGAGATGGAGAAAGAGAGACAGAGAGAGAGAGAGACATAGGGGGAGAGAGACAGAGAGAGAGAGGAACAGAGAGAGAGAGAGAGAGACAGAGGCAGAAAGAGAGATAGAAAGAGAGATGGAGAAAGAGAGACAGAGAGAGAGAGATGGTGAAAGAGAGACAGACAGAGAGAGAGAGAGATGGAGAAAGAGAGATATAGAGAGGTAAAATGATGAAGTCAGGTTGGTGACGTACCTGTGGAGGGATGGCAGTGCAGTGGCAGTCAATGAGGATGGTGTCCAGGGTAATGAACACGGAATAGAGAGCTGCTTGGGATAGTGCTACAGTGTCACCCTGACATCACGGGGAACCTGTCACCAGTGAGTCAGGTGCAGAATTGGATTGGTCTCCGGGAGACACATAGAAAGGAGAGGCATGCATTGAGGAAGTGATCTGTGAAGGATAGGTAAAGATGTATAGATAGTGAGATAGCGTAGGAGCGAGAGAGGCAGATAGAGAAACTGAGAGAGAAAAAGAGTGAGAGAGAGAGCGAGGGAGACAGAGAAAGGCAGATGGGGAATGGACAGAGACAGAGAGCGACGACAGAGAGAGACA
The DNA here is from genome assembly GCF_047496885.1 of Scyliorhinus torazame. NCBI lineage: Eukaryota > Metazoa > Chordata > Chondrichthyes > Carcharhiniformes > Scyliorhinidae > Scyliorhinus > Scyliorhinus torazame. Next base: position 16,896,638 of record NC_092725.1, on the reverse strand, counting down.
GAGAGAAAGACGGGGAGAAGACAGAGAGAGAATGACAAGGACAGAGAGAGAGGGACCGCGACAGAGAGAGGGACAAAGAGAGATAGCGAGAGTTAGAGGGAGACAGAGAAGGTGAGGGGGAGAGGGGCAGAGAGAGAATGGGGAAGAGAGACGTAGAGCGAGGCATCGAGAGAGACACAGTCAGAGAGCTGGAGAGGATTAGGGAGGGAAGTCTACAGCGTACGGACAACCCTAGACAGCCGAAGGCACGGCCGCCAATGGCGACTCGATGGGGAATCAGGGGATGCTCGAGAGGCCAGAATTGAAGGAGCGCAGAGATCTTGGAGGGTCATAGGAGGCGACAGAGATAGGGAGGGGTGTAGGAGCTGGAGGAGGTTACAGAGATAGGGAGGGTTGTCGGGGCTGGAGGAGGTTACAGAGATAGGGAGGGGTGTAGGGGCTGGAGGAGGTTACAGAGACAGGGAGGTTTGCAGGGGGCTGGAGGAGGTTACAGAGATAGGGAGGCTTGTAGGGACTGGAGGAGGTTACAGAGATAGGGAGGTTTGCAGGGGGCTGGAGGAGGTTACAGAGATAGGGAGCGTTGTAGGGTCTGGAGGAGGCGATAGAGATAGGGAGGGTTGTAGGGGCTGGAGGAGGTTACAGAGATAGGGAGGGTGGGGCTGGAGGAGGTTACAGAGATGGGGAGGGTGGGGCTGGAGGAGGTCACAGAGATAAGGAGGGTTGTAGGGGCTGGAAGAGGTCACAGAGATAAGGAGGGTTGTAGGGGCTGGAGAAGGCAGATCCTGAATGCGTTGAATGCCATATTTCAAAAGCCCATAAATATTTCTGCTATCTTAGACCTAAAACCTAAGAAGACTGAAGAGCCAGAGGAATTTCTGGAGCGTTTTAATGAAATCTACCGTGGGCAGTCAGGCGACTTGCCATATCAAAATGGTCAGAATTCCCCTCAATATTGTGCTATGTTAATGCATTGCCTACCACCTTCTGTGGCTACTGCCGTGAAATGTAATAACATGAATTGGACAGAGAACGACCCTTCCCAGATGGCAAGGGCAGTCAGATTTTATTGGAAGGAGGGTGTAGGCCAGGAAGGAGGCTCAGTTACAAAGATTAAGACTGAGTATGTAATGAGAAAGGATGATCTGAGACCCCAACAAGCGGCAGAAATGGTAGTTTACCAGCTGGAGCCCCAATATTGTGACTTTGGGTGGGTGGATCAGCGAGGGGGATGATATCAAACCCACCCAAAGGGACCCTCAGCTCCTTTTTATGGCCCACCGTATGCATCAACAGCTTTACAACCGCCGCCCCCTCTGAGGGGCCATTGGTCTACTGGGAGAAGAGGACGGGGCAGATATAGAGGGAGCAATGCATGTTTTAATTGCGGCCGTGCCGATCACTGGCAACAGGAATGCCCCTTTAAAAGACAGGCAGCAGAAGGAGATTATCCGACCCAAAGGAGGGGGTACCCACCAAGGAGAGGACAGACGAGATACACTGACTTCTCCCAGGCAAACCCTTTCCCAACACAGGATTGACTAGCTAATTTAGTCATAAGGACTCTCCAATCGGTCAGGGAACCTATTATCTCTCTGCAGACAGGAGATTAACATCACTCATTTGTAAACGACACTGGAGCAGCCATGTCTTCTGTGCAATCAGAACTTCGACTACCACTATCCGACCACACGCAGCAATTGTCGGGGTTCCAAGGACAGGTGTGTGAGTATCCTATTTCTGAACCTGTGACAGTCACTTACGAGAATAAGTCTGCAGATCATCAGTTTGTAGTGACTACTGGATTGGACTGTAAATTGTTGGCCCGAGATTTACTTTGTATCTTCCAGCTACAGCTAGAGTGCGGAGACGAGGGGGTAACGGTTAAATCATGGAGGATGAGACAACAGTGCTATATTTCTATCACCCCCAGTGGTGGACGTTAGACATTGAACATTCACTGCATCACGTTACCCTGGCCTATGACAGAACCGGACCAAACAGGGAGTTGGAGGACAAATACCGGCCATTAATTTGGACCGAATGGCCAGTCAAAGTTACAGCCACAGTCACGGGAAAAGAAGGTACAGCCGATTTTGTTACAATATCACCACATTTATGGCCACAGTCAGCTTCGGTAAGCCCTCATATTACACGTCAGGTCCATGACCAGTACCATGCCAGGGATATGGGGCGAATGGTCAGGAGGGCAGTGGATCATTCAGATCCAACAGAGTATGCACTTCAAGTCATGCCGGACGGCACTGCCATAAAATATTTTGAGGTCCCTGAAACGATTCACACTCGACTGCAGCATCACAGGGGACATGATGTGTTGGAATATGTCAATCCACAGGTCTGGGCGGAATACCCATCACAAGTGGGAAAGACAAATGTTACACCTATAAAGGTAACGATTAAGGACCATGTAAAGCTACCTTCCATTCGGCAATACCCCCTGAAATCCCAAGCTGCTCCGTCTATAGACAAATTAATTCAAGAGCTGTTGAAACAGGGTATTTTGGTCCCTTGCCAATCAGAATGTAACACCCCCATACTTGCTGTGCCTAAACCAGCCAAACCAGACCAGTACCGATTAGTACAGGATTTACGTTCAATCAATGCCATCGCATAGCCGTTACATGCTCTCACCCTCCAACAGGATATTACGGTGTATAGCTCCCACTCGGTCATCGCACTACTGAGGCAACTGCAGACTCAGCATCTTACCGCAGCTCGTCAGAATAGGTATGAGATATACCTTTTGAACAATCCACGTCTGACATTTAAATACTGTACCACTATCAATCCAGCCTGTTTTCTTAGTGGTCCCCCTGTCCATGAAGACGCACCTGGCCACGACTGTTTAGCCTTGATTCAGGAAACTACCACAATAAGGGACGATTTGAGTGACATTTCGTCAGAACAACCTGACATGATTATGTGTGGTCAAATATCCCACCGGGGTTTAGTTAATGACCTACTGCAGGCCCTCCTTCTGCCAGCGCAGATTTCCGCTATTAAATGTGCTGCCCACACAAATGGTAAGACCCCAGTTGACGTTGGTAATGAACGAGCAGATTGTGCAGCCCAGACAGCCGCGCAAATTCAGCAAGTAATGGTGCCTAAGATGTTAAGTTAGACTAACCGATCTACTATAAATATGTCTGCTTCTGACAAGTCAATGCCAACCATCCAAGACGTCATAAGGTTACAGGAGGACGCTCCTGAGAGTGATAAACAAATGTGGAAACGGTTAGGTTGTACATATGATTCTGTTTCCTCTTTATGGACCACGCCTGCACATCAGACTTGTATGTCTGAGGTACTGGCTTTATGGGTCATCGAATGTGTACACTTTGCAACTCATTGTGGGGCTCGGGGGACTAGTGATTTGTTGCTGGACACTTGGTGGCACCCTAAAATGCAGGGGCTGGCCCAGAGTATCAGTAATCGGTGTTTGATTTGTCAGCAATATAACACCGGCAAAGGTATCCCTTGTGGGAAGGGGCAAACCCCGTTGCCCAGTGGTCCCTTTGAGACGCTCCAAATGGATTACATTGAGTTGGAAAGGTGTCAATGTTATAAATATGTTTTGGTCATTGTGGATGTGTTCAGCAGATGGGTCGAGGCGTATCCGACTACCGATAATAAAGCTGCTACTGTGGTTAAAGTTCTGATGCGGGAAATCATTCCCTGGTACAGTAGACCAGCTCAGTTGAGTTCTGATAACGGGCCTCATTTTCTTGGACAGATTAACCTGCCTCCCTTCTCCAGCGCTGTTTTACAGGTGTGGAGCATGATGGGGTGGCTACTCACCGTCTGTGTGATATTTGGCCTCACTTCTCTTGGAGTGTTATTGGCGATGGACATGGAAAAGGGGAATATTATCTATATTTGTAACCCCAACCAATCTACAAGGATACATCACCTATGCAAAGGTGATGTTCTTCGCTGCCCCCATATACGAGGACATGGTATCGACTCATGGAAGGTCGTCAAAGTTAAGGAGAATGCAGGAGTCCTGAAGCAATTGCACCGGTCCCGGCGATGGGAAGGGAACATTATATGGACATTGCCTTGTTTTTGGAGTACATGTAAATTTGATTTTGGATGTGTTAAGATTGGTGCGATAAAGGTAACATCAGACCGTCAGGAGAGCGTAGGAAGAGGCTGTGAGAGAGAGGGACTAGAGAAAGGAGGGGGCGTGAGAGAAGGGAAGTACAGCTAGAACGTAGGTTACCGGGAGATACACTTAAGTTAATTAAAGGCCAAACTGAGGAAAACCCGGGTAGTATGAATCTCTTCTACCAGATTTACCATCGCTTGTATGGCCAGGGACGGGTTGTCTGCTACCCGGACCCCGCAGCGGTGTCTAGGTTATTTTCTGTTTCACCGCTTTGGGGCACTCCCCAAACGGTGGTTCATTGTCAGCATTCCGAGTCACCGCCCGAGCACGTCACTCTTCCTTACGATCCGGATTCAGCACCGCCGGCTATTTGTCTTCCCCTTCCTCGGGATAATTCCCATTCACAGTACGATAGGCTGCGACGGTGGAGGGCGTACATACCTGGCCACTTCACTCCCAATAGGGATTCCCGGTCGTACGAGAATTGTTTCAGCAGTGAAGGATACGGCTGTTTGCTGGTAGAGGTGGAAACGAATATAATATGTCTGTTCCCCACCTGTACGGACAGGAGGTGCCATATCACCCAGGCGTCTGGCCAATGCGTTTGTTACAACACCACTTGCGTTCCATTGAGCGCCGGCCTCCAGCTCCTTTGTGGCTGGGGGAATGTCTCTCATATCACTGTTGGGACGAGGGCTTTCCGCATTGCTAGGCGGCCCGAATGGGCGTTTCAAAGCTAGATAAACTGGGCTACTGGGGGGTTCCTTGGCTGTCAGCAATAGGAATTATTTTATTTGTGGCCTTACCATCTTGGGAAATGAAACCTTGGGAGCCCTCGGGGCAATAACCAAGGAATTGTCTCAGCTACGGTTGTTTGCAATACAGAACCGGTATGCTCTTGACTATCTTCTGGCCCGTGAGGGTGGGGTATGCACCATAGTACAGGGCAAGTGTATCATGGGAGTTCAGGACTTGACCGCTAACATCACTAAATTTATGGATCACATACGGGATCACCTGGACGGAATGCAGGATCCTGGCTCTTGGGGTAACTGGGGATTTGGAGGTTGGAAGGACTGGTTGATAAATATGGCCATGTATTTAGCAGTGGCTATTGGCTGCATCTTTGTGGGACTAGCCATCCTTAAATGTGTGATGGGTAGAATGCGGGGTGCACTGGAACAGATCAACGCCCCTAAAATCTTAGCTGTCAAAATCCACGAGGGTGCAGCAGATGAAGGGGGGCTACGCCAGGAATTGGAAATGCAGCGACGGATCTTTTTCGATGAGGGACAGTAGCTATGGATTGGATAGTTCGATTATCATGGAATGAAAAAAGGAGGGAATGACGAATGTGATATAAAATAGTTACTTTAGAGATATTAGTTACTGTAATGTAGAGGTAGGTCAGTTACATTCTGGTGAGTTCGCAGACAAAGGATTTCAGACCGCATGGCAAAGCAAGGAGGAGGTGTGTCCACCATAGGAGGAGAAAAGGATGCTGGGTAATAGGGGCCAGAGGAAGGGATTGGAATGAGCCAATCAGAATGTCTGACTAGGTCAGGAGGGATATAGGATGACCTATGGGAATCGTGTATGTGAAACTTGATACCATTTGAATTGATTTGCAGAGATCCCTTTGTCTCTTTGTTCATTCGCTTTCCGGGGTGTAGGAGACTGGATGTGTCTTATGCCTCTGGGAAATGAATCAAGCTTGCAAGCCAAATAAAATAACTAATGCTGTACCTGCAAATCCATCTCGACTTTTATTGAGGCCAGACTGACGGGTAAAGAAATTTGGGATTTAACAGTTACAGAGATAGGGAGGGTGGGGCTGGAGGAGGTTACCGAGATAGGGAGGGTTGTAGGGGCTGGTGGAGGTTACAGAGATGGGAGTTGTAGAGGCTGGAGGAGGTTACAGAGATAGGGAGGGTTGTAGGGGCTGGTGGAGGTTACAGAGATGGGAGTTGTAGAGGCTGGAGGAGGTTACAGTGATAGTGAGGGTTGTAAAGGCTGGAGGAAGTTACAGAGATAGGGAGGGTTGTAGAGGCTGGAGGAGGCGACAGAGATAGGGAGGGTTGTAGGGGCTGTAGGAGGTTATAGAGAGAGGGAGGGTTGTAGGGGCTGGAGGAGGTTACAGAGACAGGGAGGGTTGTAGCGGCTGGAGGAGGTTACAGAGATAAGGAGGGTTGTCGGGGCTGGAGGAGGTTACAGAGACAGGGAGGGTTGTAGCGGCTGGAGGAGGTTACAGAGATAAGGAGGGTTGTAGGGGCTGGAGGAGGTTACAGAGATAGGGAGGTTGTAGGGGCAGGAGGAGGTTATAGAGAGAGGGAGGGTTGTAGGGGCTGGAGGAGGTTACAGAGACAGGGAGGGTTGTAGCGGCTGGAGGAGGTTACAGAGATAAGGAGGGTTGTAGGGGCTGGAGGAGGTTACAGAGATAGGGAGGGTTGTAGGGGCTGGAGGAGGTTATAGAGATAGGGAGGGTTGTAGGGGCTGGTGGAGGTTACAGAGATGGGGGTTGTAGAGGCTGGAGGAGGTTACAGTGATAGTGAGGGTTGTAAAGGCTGGAGGAAGTTGCAGAGATAGGGAGGGTGGGGCTGGAGGAGGTTACAGATAGGGAGGGTTGTCGGGGCTGGAGGAGGTTACAGAGATAGGGAGGGTGAGGCTGGAGGAGATTACAGTGATAGTAAGGGTTGTAGAGGCTTGATGAGGTTACAGAGATGGGGAGGGTTGTAAGGGCTGGAGGAGGTTACAGTGATAGTGAGGGTTGTAGAGGCTGGAGGAGGCGACAGAGATAGGGAGGGTTGTCGGGGCTGGAGGAGGTTACAGAGATGGGGGGGTTGTAGAGGCTGGAGGAGGTTACAGAGATAGGGAGAGTTGTAGAGCTGGAGGAGGTTACAGAGATAGGGAGGGTGAGGCTGGAGGAGATTACAGTGATAGTAAGGGTTGTAGAGGCTTGATGAGGTTACAGTGATAGTGAGGGTTGTAAAAGCTGGAGGAAGTTACAGAGATAGGGAAGGTTGTAGAGGCTGGAGGAGGCGACAGAGATAGGGAGGGTTGTCGGGGCTGGAGGAGGTTACAGAGAGAGGGAGGGTTGTAGGGGCTGGAGGAGGTTACAGAGACAGGGAGGGTTGTAGCGGCTGGAGGAGGTTACAGAGATAAGGAGGGTTGTAGGGGCTGGAGGAGGTTACAGAGATAGGGAGGGTTGTAGGGGCTGGAGGAGGTTATAGAGATAGGGATGGTTGTAGGGGCTGGTGGAGGTTACAGAGAAAGGGAGGTTTATAGGGGCTGGAGGAGGTTGCAGAGATAGGGAGGCTGAGGCTGGAGGCGGTTACAGAGATAGGGAGGGTTGTAGGGGCTGGAGAAGGTTACAGAGATAGGAAGGGTGAGGCTGGAGGAGATTACAGTGATAGTAAGGGTTGTAGAGGCTTGATGAGGTTACATAGATGGGGAGGGTTGTGGGGTTGGTGGAGGTTACAGTGATAGTGAGGGTTGTAAAGGCTGGAGAAGGTTACGGAGATAGGGAAGGTTGTAGGAGCTGGAGGAGGTTACAGAGATAGGGAGGGTTGTAGGGGCTGGTGGAGGTTACAGAGATGGGGGGGGGGTTGTAGAGGCTCGAGGAAGTTACAGTGATAGGGAGGGTTGTAGAGCTGGAGGAGGTTACCGAGATAGGGAGGGTTGTAGGGGTGGGAGGAGGTTACAGAGATAGGCAGGGTTGCAGAGCTGGAGGAGGTTACAGAGATAGGGAGGGTTGTAGAGGATGGAGGAGATTACAGAGATAGGGAGGGTTGTAGGGGCGGGAGGAGGTTACAGAGATAGGGAGGGTTGTATGGGCGGGAGGAGGTTACAGAGATAGGGTGGGTTTTATGGGCGGGAGGAGGTTACAGAGATAGGGAGGGTTGTCAGGGCTGGAGGGGATTACAGAGATAGGGAGGGTTGTAGGGGCGGGAGGAGGTTACAGAGATAGGGAGGGTTGTAGGGGCGGGAGGAGGTTACCGAGATAGGGAGGGTTGTAGGGGCGGGAGGAGGTTACAGAGATAGGGAGGGTTGCAGAGCTGGAGGAGGTTACAGAGATAGGGAGGGTTGTAGAGGATGGAGGAGATTACAGAGATAGGGAGGGTTGTAGGGGCGGGAGGAGGTTACAGAGATAGGGAGGGTTGTATGGGCGGGAGGAGGTTACAGAGATAGGGTGGGTTTTATGGGCGGGAGGAGGTTACAGAGATAGGGAGGGTTGTCAGGGCTGGAGGAGATTACAGAGATAGGGAGGGTTGTAGGAGCGGGAGGAGGTTACAGAGATAGGGAGGGTTGTAGGGGCGGGAGGAGGTTACAGAGATAGGGTGGGTTGTATGGGCGGGAGGAGGTTACAGAGGTAGGGAGGGTTGTAGGGGCGGGAGGAGGTCACAGAGATAGGGAGGGTTGTAGGGGCGGGAGGAGGTTACAGAGATAGGGAGGGTTGTAGGGGCGGGAGGAGGTTACAGAGATAGGGTGGGTTGTATGGGCGGGAGTAGGTTACAGAGGTAGGGAGGGTTGTAGGGGCGGGAGGAGGTCACAGAGATAGGGAGGGTTGTAGGGGCGGTAGGAGGTTACAGAGATAGGGTGGGTTGTATGGGCGGGAGGAGGTTACAGAGGTAGGGAGGGTTGTAGGGGCTGGAGGAGGTCACAGAGATAGGGAGGGTTGTGGGGGCGGGAGGAGGTTGGAGAGATAGCGAGGGTTGTAGAGCTGGAGGAGGCTACAGAGATAGGGAGGGTTGTAGAGCTGGAGGAGGTTACAGAGATAGGGAGGGTTGTAGAGGTTGGAGGAAGTTACAGAGATAGGGAGGGTTGTAGAGCTGGAGGTGGCTACAGAGATAGGGAGGGTTGTAGGGGCGGGAGGAGGTTACAGAGATAGGGAGGGTTGTATGGGCGGGAGGAGGTTACAGAGATAGGGTGGGTTTTATGGGCGGGAGGAGGTTACAGAGATAGGGAGGGTTGTCAGGGCTGGAGGAGATTACAGAGATAGGGAGGGTTGTAGGGGCGGGAGGAGGTTACAGAGATAGGGAGGGTTGTAGGGGCGGGAGGAGGTTACAGAGATAGGGTGGGTTTTATGGGCGGGAGGAGGTTACAGAGATAGGGAGGGTTGTCAGGGCTGGAGGGGATTACAGAGATAGGGAGGGTTGTAGGGGCGGGAGGAGGTTACAGAGATAGGGAGGGTTGTAGGGGCGGGAGGAGGTTACCGAGATAGGGAGGGTTGTAGGGGCGGGAGGAGGTTACAGAGATAGGGAGGGTTGTATGGGCGGGAGGAGGTTACAGAGATAGGGTGGGTTTTATGGGCGGGAGGAGGTTACAGAGATAGGGAGGGTTGTCAGGGCTGGAGGAGATTACAGAGATAGGGAGGGTTGTAGGGGCGGGAGGAGGTTACAGAGATAGGGAGGGTTGTAGGGGCGGGAGGAGATTACAGAGATAGGGTGGGTTGCAGAGCTGGAGGAGGTTACAGAGATAGGGAGGGTTGCAGAGCTGGAGGAGGTTACAGAGATAGGGAGGGTTGTAGAGGATGGAGGAGATTACAGAGATAGGGAGGGTTGTAGGGGCGGGAGGAGGTTACAGAGATAGGGAGGGTTGTATGGGCGGGAGGAGGTTACAGAGATAGGGTGGGTTTTATGGGCGGGAGGAGGTTACAGAGATAGGGAGGGTTGTCAGGGCTGGAGGAGATTACAGAGATAGGGAGGGTTGTAGGGGCGGGAGGAGGTTACAGAGATAGGGAGGGTTGTAGGGGCGGGAGGAGATTACAGAGATAGGGTGGGTTGTATGGGCGGGAGGAGGTTACAGAGGTAGGGAGGGTTGTAGGGGCGGGAGGAGGTCACAGAGATAGGGAGGGTTGTAGGGGCGGGAGGAGGTTACAGAGATAGGGAGGGTTGTAGGGGCGGGAGGAGGTTACAGAGATAGGGTGGGTTGTATGGGCGGGAGTAGGTTACAGAGGTAGGGAGGGTTGTAGGGGCGGGAGGAGGTCACAGAGATAGGGAGGGTTGTAGGGGCGGTAGGAGGTTACAGAGATAGGGAGGGATGTAGGTGCTGGAGGAGGTTACAGAGATAGGGAGTGTTGTAGGGGCGGGAGGAGGTTACAGAGATAGGGAGTGTTGTAGGGGCGGGAGGAGGTTACAGAGATAGGGTGGGTTGTAGGGGCGGGAGGAGGTCACAGAGATAGGGAGGGTTGTAGGTGCTGGAGGAGGTTACAGAGATAGGGAGTGTTGTAGGGGCGGGAGGAGGTTACAGAGATAGGGTGGGTTGTATGGGCGGGAGGAGGTTACAGAGGTAGGGAGGGTTGTAGGGGCTGGAGGAGATTACAGAGATAGGGAGGGTTGTAGGGGCTGGAGGAGGTCACAGAGATAGGGAGGGTTGTGGGGGCGGGAGGAGGTTGGAGAGATAGCGAGGGTTGTAGAGCTGGAGGAGGCTACAGAGATAGGGAGGGTTGTAGAGCTGGAGGAGGTTACAGAGATAGGGAGGGTTGTAGAGCTGGAGGAGGCTACAGAGATAGGGAGGGTTGTAGGGGCGGGAGGATGTTACAGAGATAGGGTGGGTTTTATGGGCGGGAGGAGGTTACAGAGATAGGGAGGGTTGTCAGGGCTGGAGGAGATTACAGAGATAGGGAGGGTTGTAGGGGCGGGAGGAGGTTACAGAGATAGGGAGGGTTGTAGGGGCGGGAGGAGGTTACAGATATAGGGTGGGTTGTATGGGCGGGAGGAGGTTACAGAGGTAGGGAGGGTTGTAGGGGCGGGAGGAGGTCACAGAGATAGGGAGGGTTGTAGGGGCGGGAGGAGGTTACAGAGATAGGGTGGGTTGTATGGGCGGGAGGAGGTTACAGAGGTAGGGAGGGTTGTAGGGGCTGGAGGAGGTCACAGAGATAGGGAGGGTTGTGGGGGCGGGAGGAGGTTGGAGAGATAGCGAGGGTTGTGGAGCTGGAGGAGGCTACAGAGATAGGGAGGGTTGTAGAGCTGGAGGAGGTTACAGAGATAGGGAGGGTTGTAGAGCTGGAGGAGGCTACAGAGATAGGGAGGGTTGTAGGGGCGGGAGGAGGCTACAGAGAGAGGGAGGGTTGTAGGGACTGGAGGAGGTTACAGAGATAGGGAGGGTTGTCGGGGCGGGAGGAGGTTACAGAGATAGGGAGGCTTGTAGGTGCTGGAGGAGGTTACAGAGATAGGGAGTGTTGTAGGGGCGGGAGGAGGTTACAGAGATAGGGAGGGTTGTAGGGGCTGGAGGAGGTTACAGAGATAGGGAGGGTTGTAGGGGCTGGAGGAGGTCACAGAGATAGGGAGGGTTGTGGGGGCGGGAGGAGGTTGGAGAGATAGCGAGGGTTGTAGAGCTGGAGGAGGCTACAGAGATAGGGAGGGTTGTAGAGCTGGAGGAGGTTACAGAGATAGGGAGGGTTGTAGAGATGGAGGAGGTTACAGAGATAGGGAGGGTTGTAGAGCTGGAGGAGGCTACAGAGATAGGGAGGGTTGTAGGGGCGGGAGGAGGTTACAGAGATAGGGAGGGTTGTATGGGCGGGAGGAGGTTACAGAGATAGGGTGGGTTTTATGGGCGGGAGGAGGTTACAGAGATAGGGAGGGTTGTCAGGGCTGGAGGAGATTACAGAGATAGGGAGGGTTGTAGGGGCGGGAGGAGGTTACAGAGATAGCGAGGGTTGTAGGGGCGGGAGGAGGTTACAGAGATAGGGTGGGTTGTATGGGCGGGAGGAGGTTACAGAGGTAGGGAGGGTTGTAGGGGCAGGAGGAGGTCACAGAGATAGGGAGGGTTGTAGGGGCGGGAGGAGGTTACAGAGATAGGGTGGGTTGTATGGGCGGGAGGAGGTTACAGAGGTAGGGAGGGTTGTAGGGGCTGGAGGAGGTCACAGAGATAGGGAGGGCTGTGGGGGCGGGAGGAGGTTAGAGAGATAGCGAGGGATGTGGAGCTGGAGGAGGCTACAGAGATAGGGAGGGTTGTAGAGCTGGAGGAGGTTACAGAGATAGGGAGGGTTGTAGAGCTGGAGGAGGCTACAGAGATAGGGAGGGTTGTAGGGGCAGGAGGAGGCTACAGAGATAGGGAGGGTTGTAGGGACTGGAGGAGGTTACAGAGATAGGGAGGGTTGTCGGGGCTGGAGGAGGTTACAGAGATAGGGAGGGTTGTCGGGGCTGGAGGAGGTTACAGAGATAGGGAGGGTTGCAGGTGCTGGAGGAGGTTACAGAGATAGGGAGTGTTGTAGGGGCGGGAGGAGGTTACAGAGATAGGGAGGGTTGTCGGGGCTGGAGGAGGTTACAGAGATAGGGAGGGTTGTAGGGGCTGGAGGAGGTTACAGAGATAGGGAGTGTTGTAGGGGCGGGAGGAGGCTACAGAGATAGGGAGGGTTGTAGGGGCGGGAGGAGGCGACAGAGATAGGGAGGGTTGTAGGGGATTATGGAAGGTACAGAGAGAGGGAGGGTTGTAGGGGATTGTGGAAGGTACAGAGAGAGGGAGGGTTGTAGGGGCGGGAGGAGGTTACAGATATAGGGAGGGTTGTAGGGGCGGGAGGAGGCGACAGAGATAGGGAGTGTTGTAGAGCTGGAGGAGGTTACAGAGATAGGAAGGGTTGTAGGGGATTGTGGAAGGTACAGAGATAGGGAGGGGAGCCAGAGCCAATGGTGGGATTTGAAAATTAGGATATGAATTTTAAAATGGGGATTTGCGGGGCCTGGAGCTGGTGTGGATCGGTGAGCACAGGCAGGGTGATTGGTGGACACGGATGTGCTGTGAGCCAGGCCGCGTTGTGGGTGCGCTGGACAGAGTGCGACAACAGAGCCTAGGGACCAGCGGCACTGTAAAAAAAACATTTTCTATTGAAAGCCTTTTCAATAGAACACAACAATCCAGCAATACAATACACAACAGGTGCTAACAATACACTATCCAGAGAATACAATCAACAATCGCCATATTCCGCTCCCCCTCCACCCAATAACCTAAAAATAAAAAGCCCCCGAACAGCTGACGGTGACTAACTCCTTGAAAAAGGAAATAAATGGCGGCCATCTTAGGTAGGCCTCTTCTGCCGTCACCCTAACGGTTTACTTGGCCCTCTCCAAATATCCAACAGGGAGGACGGCGTTGCCAGGGGAAACGAGGGAATAGAATTCCGCGAAAAACCCAGGATCTGGAAGAATGTGAACAAATTGGTTGCAGGGAGGTGAGTGGCTCCCATATTTTGAGGAAGCCTTCTTCCCCCACCGGATGGCGAATTTAATTTTCTCCAGGTGGAGAAATTCCGATAGGCCGGACAGCCAGTCTGCCGCTTTGGGTGGTGCCGCTGACCGCCAGCCGAGCAAGATTCTCTGGTGGGCGATCTGGGAGGCAAAGGCAAGGACGTCCGCCCCCCTCCCGATGAAGAGATCTGGCTGTTCTGATTCCCCGAAGACTGTCACTCTTGGGCATGGCTCCACCCTCATCCCCACCACCTTGGGCATCGCCTAGAAGAAGGCTGCCCAGAACCCTACATGTCTGGGGCGTGACCAGGACATGTGGGCGTGGTTGGCTGGGCCTTCCAACGTTCAAACTAGTCCTCTACCTCCAGGAAGAACCTGTTTTTTGGTTTCCAGTTAAGTGAGCTCTGAGTGCCATTTTTAGCTACATGAGACTGGGGCTTGCGCAAGTGGAGGTGGGGTTGGCCCTGTGCAGTGCTTCACTCCAGAATCCTCAAACTATTTCAAGTCCCAGGCTGTCCTCACAATTTTTCCCTCGTCAGGTGCAGGGTGTGCCCTTCCTGGTATTTATTTATTTTTTCTTTCTTTCCGGAATGTGGCTGTCGCTGGTTGGGGCAGCATTTATGTGAGAAATGAACATTCTGTGTTGTCTTTGTGCTGTTTCTACATGTATATACTCTGGTTCACAATTAAGATGTCAACAATGAAGCATGATGGGAAAATTAACATGTCAAGTTCCCAGTAAGCTATAGTGAGCGAATTATTATAACGATGTACCAGGATGACCTTCGGGGAAGAACGGGATGAACAATAACAGAACTTGCTAAGCAAGGGGGAGACAGCAGGTGCAAGCAGGGGGCCTGATTCTTATCTTTAACTGCCGGTCCAAGGATGTACCAGGAGCGGATAGAACTCACTATGCAAGGGAGAGACCAAATAAGGGATCACTGATAAGGGCACTGTAGGGGCTGGAGGACATCTTCGGGGAATCAGAACAGCCTGTCGAAAGTGTGTGGGATGTGTTTCTCAGGGATTGTTTCCTACGGATTGTATTTTCATGGATTGTATACAACAAAGTGATGCTGTGTGAATTCTTTGTGTCTGCTGTTGCTTACTGGAGGCACCCGCTCTTGCAAGATCGATAATAAATACTTCTTCAGAATTTGACTAAGTGTAAATCTTTTATTAAGTGAGCAGTGTTTCTCACATTTATTGCACATCCCTCGTTGCCCTTCAGAAGGTGGTGGGTGAGCTGCCTTCTTGAACCCGCTGCAGTCCACTGTGCCGTTAGGGAGGGAGTTCCAGGATGTTGCCCCAGCGACAGTGAAGGAGCGGCCGATATATTTCCCAGTCAGGGTGGTGAGTGACTCGGAGGGGAACCTCCAGGTGGTGGGGTTCCCAGGTATCTGCTGCTCTTGTCCTTCTAGATGGTAGAGGTCATGGGTTTGGAAGGTGCTGTCGAAGGAGCCTTGGTGAGTTACTGCAGGGCATCGTGTAGACGGTACACACGGCTGCCACTGTGCATTGGTGGTGGAGGGTTTGAATGCTTGTGGAAGGGGAGCAATCAGGCGGGAGCTGCTTTGTCCTGGATGGTGTCGAGCTTCTTGAGTGTTTAAAAAAAATATATATTTGATGCAGCTAAATACACAATAACGGGCCAAACAGGGTCAGCATGATGCCATAACTATAACAAGACACAATAACTGAAAACGTTGAGTGTTAAAGTGATTCGATGAGCCGGATGGGCGCCCTGGTCGTCCTTTCTGATCATCTCGGGCGTGGTGGTGATGGCGCTGGCTCGAGTCCCGTCGACTCTGGGAGCGTAGCGCTGTCCCCTGTGTCCTTACTCCTGGGCGGGTCTGGGAGGAGAACCGAACCCCCCGGGAAGGGGGTGGCAGCGGGATGAACCGGCGGGAGTGAGGAGGTGGTGATTGGCGTTGGGGGGGTGTGGGTAGCTCCGGCGGGCGCCAGATCTCGCAGGGAGACCGTGTCCTGTCGGCCATCGGGGTACTCCACATTGGCGTATTGCGGGTTGGCGTGAAGGAGATGCACCCGTTCCACCAACGGATCTGACTTGTGCGCCCGCACATGTTTCCGGAGCAGAATGGGTCCCGGAGCTGCTAGCCAGGTCGGAAGTGGCGTTCCAGAGGAGGACTTCCTAGGAAAGAGGAGGAGGCGCTCGTGAGGCGTTTGATTCGTGGTGGTGCACAGCAGGGACCGGATAGAGTGAAGGGCATCTGGGAGGACTTCCTGCCAGCGGGAAATTGGGAGGCTCCTAGACTGGAGGGCCAGCAGGACGGCCTTCCAGACCGTTCCATTCTCCCCTTCTACCTGCCCGTTCCCCCGGGGGTTGTAACTGGTCGTCCTGCTCAAGGCTATGCCCCTGCTGAGCAGGAATTGACACAGCTCGTCACTCATGAAGGAGGACCCCTTGTCGCTATGGTTATAGTCGGGGAAACCAAACAGTGTAAAAATGGTACCGAGGGCTTTAATGACCATGGACGCTGTCATGTTGGGGCAGGGGATGGCGAAAGGGAAACGGGAGTATTCGTCAACGACGTTCAGGAAGTACGCGTTGCGATCGGTGGAGGGGAGGGGCCTTTGAAATCCAAACTGAGGCGTTCAAAGGGTCGAGAGGCCTTAACCAGGTGCTCTATCTGGCCTGAAAAAGTGCGGTTTGCACTCAGCGCAGGTCTGGCAGTTTCTGGTGACTGTTCGGACGTCCTCGACAGAGTAAGGGAGGTTGCGGGCCTTAAGGAAATGGTAGAAACGAGTGACCCCCGGGTGGCAGAGGTCCTCGTGGAGGGCTTGTAGACGGTCCACTTGTACATTGGCACACGTGCTGTGAGATAGGGCATTGGACGGCTCGTTCAGCTTTCCGGGATGATACAAGATCTCATAATTGAAGGTAGAGAGTTCGATCCTCCACCGCAAGATCTTGTCGTTCTTGATCTTGCCCCGCTGTGCATTATCGAACATGAAAGCAACCGACCGTTGGTCAGTGAGGAGAGTGAATCTCCTACCGGCCAGGTAATGCCTCCAGTGTCGCACAGCTTCCACTATTGCTTGTGCCTCCTTTTCCACTGAGGAGTGGCGGATTTCTGAAGCGTGGAGGGTTCGGGAGAAGAAGGCCACGGGTCTGCCCGCTTGGTTGAGGGTGGCCGCCAGAGCTACATCCGATGCGTCGCTCTCGACCTGGAAGGGGAGGGACTCGTCGATGGCGCGCATCGTGGCCTTTGCGATATCCGCTTTGATGCAGCTAAAGGCCTGGTGGGCCTCTGTCGTCAGGGGAAAAGTAGTGGACTGGATTAGTGCACGGGCCTTGTCTGCGTACTGGGGGACCCACTGGGCGTAATAAGAAAAGAAGCCCAGGCAACGTTTCAGGGCTTTGGCACAGTGGGGGAGAGGGAACTCCATGAGGGGGCGCATGCATTCAGGGTCGGGGCCTATCACTCCATTACGCACTACGTAGCCCAGGATGGCTAGACGATCGGTGCGGAACACGCAGTTTTCTTTGTTGTAAGTGAGGTTCAGGGCGTGAGCGGTCTGGAGGAATTTTTGAAGATTGGCGTCGTGGTCCTGCTGGTCGTGGCCGCAGATGGTGACGTTGTCGAGATACGGGAACGTGGCCCGCAACCCGTGTTGATCAACCATTCGGTCCATCTCTCGTTGGAAGACCGAGACTCCGTTCGTGACGCCGAATGGAACCCTTAAAAAGTGGTATAACCGCCCGTCTGCTTCGAAGGCAGTATAGTTGCTGTCACCGGGACGGATGGGGAGCTGGTGGTAGGCGGACTTGAGGTCCACGGTGGAAAAGACCTTGTACTGTGCAATCCGATTGACCATGTCGGATATGCGGGGGAGAGGGTACGCATCTGGCTGTGTGTACCTGTTGATGGTCTGACTATAGTCGATGACCATCCTCTGTTTCTCCCCGGTCTTAATGACTACCACCTGGGCTCTCCAGGGACTGTTGCTAGCCTGGATGATGCCTTCCTTCAGCAGCCTCTGGACTTCGGACCGGATAAATGCTCGGCCCTGGGCGCTGTACCGTCTGCTCCTTGTGGCGACGGGTTTGCAATCCGGGATGAGGTTCGCAAACAAGGAAGGCGGTTCAACCTTGAGGGTCGCGAGGCCGCAGACAGTCAGTGGGGGTATAGGGCCGCCAAATTTAAATGTTAAACTCTGGAGGTTACACTGGAAATCTAACCCCAGGAGAGTGGCAGCGCAGAGGTGGGGGAGGACATACAGCCGGTAATTTCGGAACTCCCTCCCCTGCACCGTTAGGTTAGCGATGCAGAACCCCGTGATCTGAACGGAGTGGGATCCCGCCGCCAGGAACATTTTCTGGGTGCTTGCCCGAATTACGAGGGAACAGCGCCTTACCGTGTCCGGATGAATGAAGCTCTCCGTGCTCCCAGAGTCGATAAGACACGGCGTCTCGTAGCCATTCACTAGGACTGTAGTGGTTGCAGTCTGGAGCGTCCGGGGTCGCGACTGGTCGAGGGTCGTCAAAGCCAGACGTGGTTGTTGAAGTTGAGCATCGTAATCAGGCAGTATGTGGCCGCCTGTGTCGGGGTCCTTCAGCCAAGATGGCGGATCCACGGATCGAGCGCGGTCGGGGGTGGACAGAATGGCGGCGCCCATCTCTCCCTCGTGGCGTCCGGGGTCCAAAATGGCGCCGTCCGTTGATAGCACGTGGATCGCTGGGGGGGCTGGGACTGTGGTCCCGTTTCTTCCCCGGAGATAGCGGCGACCCCGCGGGACTTGCACACCGCCGCGTAGCGGCATTTCTTCCCGCAGCTTTTGCAGGTAGCCGCGCGGGCCGGGCAGCGCTGTCGAGGGTGTTTCGGCTGGCCGCAAAAATAGCAGCGGGGCCCCCCCGGTTGGTCTGGTGGTTTGGCCGCGCAGGTTTGCGGGGGTGGGGGAGGTGTCGGAGAGTCGACCGCAGCGGGGGTCCACGGAGCCCAAGGGGCTGTAGTGCGGTCGGGGGAGTAGGCGCGGGCGTTACGCGAGGCCACATCGAGGGATGCCGCCAGGGCCCGAGCTTCTGTAAGTCCCAGAGATTCTTTCTCCAGAAGCCTCTGGCGGATCTGGGAAGAGGCCAAACCTGCCACATACGCATCGCGGACCAGGAGCTCTGTGTGTTCACTCGCTGTTACCGCTGGGCAGTTGCAGTTTCGACCCAGGATCTGCAGGGCGTTATAAAACTCGTCCAGCGATTCCCCCGGAAATTGCCGTCATGTGGCGAGCTGGTAGCGAGCAAAAACCTGGTTGGCGGGCCGGATGTAGATATCCTTCAGCGCGGCGATGGCACCGGTGAAACCGTCCTCGATAAGGGAGTAGACGTCAGGACTCACCCTGGAATAGAGGACCTGCATCTTTTGTTCGTCTGTCGGTGTGCCGGGGGCCGTTCGGAGGTAGCCCTCAAAGCTGCCATCCAGTGTTTGAAGATAGAGGCCGAGTTAGCTGCTTGGGGTGCGATGCGCAGGCACTCCGGGGTGATTCGGAGCTCCATGTTCCCACGTCGTTTTCTTCAACTTAAATTCTGTTTAATAAATTGTAGCACCGTCAATATGACGCGAGGCAGGTTGAGGTAATGTCAATTGAAGGCTTTATTAAGCAGAACTTTATCCCCAGCAGCGTGGTTACAGAATGCAGCTGCTGAGGGAAATGGAGGGAAAAACTGGGTTCTTATACCGGCATTTCTGGGTGGAGTCCAGTAGGTGGCAGATCCTATCAGGACCTGGCATCCCTCCACCAATAGCCTGTCGCCACGTGGTGTACCGTATTACCCCTAATACATACCACCACAGGCAGTCCCCCCTTTCCCCCCCCCCTCCGCCCCCCTCACCCCCCCTTCCCCCCTCCCTCCCAGGACGTTCCCCCCCCCCCCCCCCCCCCCCAACGTTGCTGCTGCTGCTGACCGACCTTCCTCTAACACTCCGCGAGATAGTCTAGGAACGGTTGCCACCGCCTGTAGAACCCCTGCGCAGACCCTCTCAAGGCAAACTTAATCCTCTCCAACTTTATGAACCCAGCCATATCGTTTATCCAGGCCTCCAGGCTGGGGGGCTTCACCTCCTTCCACAGTAGCAAGATCCTTCGCCGGGCTACTAGGGACGCAAAGGCCAGAATGCCGGCCTCTTTCGCCTCCTGCACTCCCGGCTCGTCCACTACTCCAAATATTGCTAACCCCCAGCTTGGCTTGAGCCGGACTTTCACCACCTGAGATATTGCTCCCGCCACTCCTCTCCAGAACCCCTCCAGTGCTGGGCATGACCAAAACATATGGACATGGTTCGCCGGGCTCCCTGAGCACCTTCCACATCTGCCCTCCACCCCAAAGAACCTTAAATTGTATCAGGCTGAGCCTGGCACACGAGGAGGAGGAATTAACCCTACCCAGGGCATCAGCCCACAGACCTTCCTCGATCTCCTCCCCCAGCTCCTCCTCCCATTTACCCTTCAACTCTTCTACCAGCGCTTCCCCCTCTTCTTTCAACTCCTGGTGTATTTCCGACACCTTGCCCTCCCCGACCCATACACCCGAGATCACCATCTTGAACTTCTTGTACCGGGAGCAACGGGAATTCCCTCACCTGTCGCCTCACAAAAGCCCTCACCTGCATATATCTAAAGGCATTTCCCGGGAGTAACTCGAACTTCTCCTCCAGTGCCCGTAGGCTCGCAAACGTCCCGTCGATGAACAGGTCCCCATTCTTCCAATCCCTGCCCGATGCCAGCTCTGGAAACCCCCGTCCATCTTCCCGGGACAAACCGGTGGTTACCTCTGATTGGGGACCACACCGATGCTCCCATTGCACCCCGGTGCCTTCTCCACTGGCCCCAGATCCTTAGCGTTGCCGCCACCACCGGGCTCGTGGTATACTTTGTCGGTGAGAGCGGCAGCGGTGCCGTCACCAACGCCCCAGGCTCGTTCCTTTACAGGACACCATCTCCATCCTCTTCCATGTTGCCCCCTCTCCCTCCATAACCCACTTGCGGATCATCGCCACATTTGCTGCCCAGTAGTAGCTCCCCAGGTTAGGCAGCGCCAACCCTCCTCGGTCCCTACTGCGTTCCAGGAACCCTCTCCTTACTCTCGGGGTCTTATTCGCCCACACAAACCCCATAATACTCCTGCCTACTCTCTTAAAAAAGGCCTTAGTGATCACAATGGGAAGGCACTGAAACACAAACAGAAACCTCGGAAGGACCACCATTTTGACCGACTGCACTCTACCCGCCAGCGAGAGCGGTAACATGTCCCATCTTTCAAAATCCTCCTCCATTTGCTCCACCAACCTCGTCAGATTCAGTTTACGTAGGGCTCCCCAACTCCTGGCTATCTGGATCCCCAGATACTGAAAGCTCCCCTCCGCCCTCCTCAGCGGTAGGTCCCCTATCCCTCTTTCTTGGTCCCCCGCCTGTAATACAAAGAGCTCACTCTTCCCTACATTGAGCTTATAGCCCAAAAACTCCCCAAACGCCCTTAGAGTCTGCATGACCTCCACCATCCCCTCCATTGGATCCGCCATGTACAGCAACAGGTCATCCGCGTATAGCGACACCCGATGCTCTTCTCCCCCTCGGACCACCCTCCTCCATTTATTAGACTCCCTCAGTGACATGGCCAATGGTTCGATCGCCAATGCGAACAACAGGGGGGACAGGGGGCGCCAATGCGAACAACAGGGGGGACAGGGGGCACCCCTGCCTCGTCCCTCGGTACAGCCGAAAGTACTCCGACCTCCGCCGGTTCGTCACTACACTCACCACCGGGGCTCTGTAAAGGAGCTTAACCCAATTGATAAACCCTCCCCCGAACCCAAACCTACGCAGCACCTCCCACAGGTACTCCCACTCTACTCGGTCAAAGGCCTTCTCCGCGTCCATAGCTGCCACTATCTCCGCCTCTCCCTCCTCCGATGGCATCATTATCACATTTAAGAGCCGCCGCACATTAGTGTTTAGTTGCCTGCCCTTTACAAATCCCGTCTGGTCCTCGTGGATCACCCCCGGGACACAGTCCTCGATCCTCGTGGCCAGCACTTTTGCCAGCAACTTTGCATCCACATTGAGGAGCGAGATCGGCCTGTACGATCCACATTGCAGTGGGTCCTTGTCCCGCTTTAGGATCAAAGAAATTGTCGCTTCCGACATTGTCGGGGGCAGGGTCCCCTCCTCTCTTGCCTCATTAAAGGTCCTCACCAGTAGCGGGGCCAGAGCTTCTTGAGGGTTGTTGGAGCCGCGTTCACCCAGGCAAGTGGAGAGTATTCCATCACACTCCTGACTTGTGGCTTGTAGATGGTGGACATGCTTTAGGGGTCAGGAGGTGAGTTACTTGGCATACGATTCCTAGTCTTTGACCTACCCTGGGAGCCACAGTGTTTATGTGGCTGGGTCCAGTTTCTGGTCAATGGGAACCCCCAGGATGTTGATTATGGGAGATTCAGCGATGGGAATGCCATTGAATAAGGGGCAGTGGTTAGATCCTCTCTTGGAGGAGATGGTCATTGCCGGGCACTTGTGTGGTGCGAATGTAACTTGCCCCTTGTCAGCCCCGAGCCTGGATATTGTCCAGGTCTTGCTGCATTTGGACAGGGACGGTTCATTATCTGAGGAGTGGCGAATGGTGCTGAACATGGTGCAGTCACCCGCAAACCTCCCCACTTCTGACCGTATGATGGAAGGGAGGTCATTGTTGAAGCAGCTGAAGGTGGTTGGGGACCGAGGACACAACCCTGAGGAACTCCCGCAGTGATGTCCTGGAGCTGAGATGATTGACCTCCAACCACCACAACCATCTTCCTCTGTGCCGGGTACGACCCCAACCAGCGGAGAGTTTTCCCCGATTCCCACTGACTCCAGTTTAGCTCGGGCTCCTTGATGCCACACCTGGTCGAATGCTCCTTGATGTCCAGGGCAGTCACTCTCACCTCTGGCATTCAGCTCTTTTGTCCATGTTTGAGCCAAGGCTGTAATGAGGTCAGGAGCTGAGTGACCCTGGCGGGATCCACACTGAGCGTCCGTGAGCAGGTTATTGCTGAGTAAGTGCCGCTTGACAGCTCTGTCGATGACTCCTTCCATCACTTTGCTGATGATGGAGAGCAGACTGACAGGGCGGGAATTGGCTGGGTTGGATTTGTCCTGTTTCTTGTGTACAGGACACACCCTGGGCAATTTTCCACGTTGCCGGGTGGATGCCAGTGTTGTCGCTGCACTGGGACAGCTTGGCTGTGGGTGCGGCAAGTTCTGGAGCACAAGTCTTCAGTACTATTGCCGGGATATTGTCAGGGCCCAGAGCCTTTGCAGTATCCTGTGCCTTCAGCCATTTCTTGAGGTCACGTGGAGTGAATCCTATTGGATGAAGGCTGACATCTGTGATGCTGGGGACCTCCGGAGGAGGGCGAGATGGATCGTCCACTCGGCACTTCTGGCTGGAGATTGTTGCGAATGCCTCGGCCTGGTCTTTTGCACAGATGAGCTGGGCTCCTCCATCATTGAGGATGGGGATATTTGTGGAGCCTCCTCCTCCAGTGAGTTGTTTAATTGTCCACCACCATTCACGGCTGGGTGTGGCAGGACTGCAGAGCCTGGCCGGCACGGTGGCACAGTGGTTAGCACAGTTGCTTCACAGCTCCAGGGTCCCAGGTTCGATTCTGGCTTGGGTCACTGTCTGTGCGGAGTTTGCACATCCTCCCCGTGTGTGCGTGGGTTTCCTCCGGGTGCTCCGGTTTCCTCCCACAGTCCAAAGATCTGCAGGTTAGGTGGATTGGCCGCGATAAATTGCCCTTAGTGTCTAAAAAAAATGTTAGGTGCGGTTACTGGGTTACGGGGATAGGGTGGAGGTGTGGGCCTGAGTCGGATGCTCTTTCCAAGGCTAGTGCGGGCTTGCTGGGCCGAATGGCCTCCTTCTGAACTGTAAATTCTATGATTCTATGTTGTCTCTTAACAAACCTTGTCTGGTCTTCCTCGGTCACCTCAGGAAGACAGTGTGATGATATGCATAAGCTACCTTGTCTATAATGATGTAAACGACTTCCGACCAGTAGGTGGCAGTGTCAGTCTGACATGTGAATCTGTACCTCGAGAAGTTGGGTGTTAGTCGTGTTAGTGGATAGTTGTACTTGCAGTAGCTCGAGGATAATTTATCAGTATTAGGAGCTTGTGATATATTTATTATAGTTATCTTCACCACACATTTATTTTATAATAAAATACTTTAACTAGTCAAGAACTAGACGTTCTCATGTGCAGCGTTCACACCGGTCAAGCACAAGAACGTAACATGGTACCAGGACTGACGATCTGCTAAGAAAATAAAAATCTTCTGCTAACCTCGTGAACTACTGGCAACCTGTACGCAACACAAAGAAAGACTTTGAAGTCCAGGATGGAAGGTATGAAGGCACCACAGCAGCTTCGAATCACTGGTAATGTAGATGAGAATTGGAGTGTATTCAAACATCAATTTACTCTCTATGTTGCAGCACTTGATCTCCAGGCACAGCCTGACGAGAGGCACATAGCATTGCTGCTCACTGTAGAAGCCCCACAAGCGATAGAAATATGCTTAAAAGGTACTTTGAAAGGGAAGGAGAGAAAATGGAGGTTTTAATGATTCTAACTCAAAGTGACGAACCAAATCCAGATGACTGTGAATTTGACATACCTCAAATTAAATTGGAAAATGAGGATGTTCTTAAAAATTGGGATAATTTGTTAAGTTACCTTCCAGAGAAAAAACAGACTGACCTGAAAGAGTTATTGATATCACGTGGGCAAGTTTGTAGAGATAAATTGGGAAGTGCTAAAATGGCTATACATGATGTAGATGTGGGAAATGCTGTTCCAGTCAAACAACATCCATTTAGACTTAACCCTTTAAAATTGGTACAGGTTAACAAAGAGATTGAGAATATGCTTAAAAATGGCATAATTGAAGTGGGTTGCAGCCAATGGAGCTCACCTATAGTGATGGTACCTAAACCAGACGGTACCCAACGGTTGTGTGTGGACTATAGAAAGGTGAATGCAGTTCCAAGAACAGACTCTTATCCTATCTCACGTTTGGAGAATTGCATTGAGAAAGTGGGACAATCAGCTTTTATTTCCAAACTGGATTTACTTAAAGGTTCCTGGAAGGTATCTTTATCCGAAAGGGCAAAGGAGATTTCAGCTCTTGTGACTCCAGATGGTATATACCAATTCAAAGTTATGCCATTTGGCATGAAAAACGCCCCAGCCACATTTCAACGGTTAACTAACAAAGTCGTTTCAGGATTACCCAATTGTGCGGTATACATCGACCATCTGGCAATTTTCAGCCAGACATGGACAGAACATTTGAAACATCTGATGGAGTTATTCAATCGACTTCATGAGGCGAGTTTGGTGATAAACCTAGACAAAAGTGAATTTGGAAAAGCCCAAGTCACTTTACTTGGCCATACAATCGGACAGGCTCGACGGGTCACACGGGATGTGAAAACAAAAGTTATTGAGGAGTTTTCAATACCCTCAAGGTGAAGGGAAATAATGTGATTTCTTGGCATGAGTGGATTTGATCGAGCATTTGTGCAAAGGTTTTGTAGCGTGATTGCTCCACTGATGGACTTGCTGAAGAAACGTCGAAAATTTCAGTGGACAGCGGACTTTCGACAGGCATTTGACTGCCTGAAAGCTGTGATAACCAATGCTCCTGTGTTGGAGAATTACAAGGGACTCTGTGATCAGATTGAACTAAAGTATCTGAACTTAAGAAGAAATGCCGAGGCGTAGAGGAATGGAGGATCGTGCAGAGACCTTCTTGTTCAAAGAGTCTGTCAGTCAAGAAGGATTTCAGTTGGAGGAAGAAGAACGAAAATAAATAAAATGGACTATATTATTGTACCTGTTTGCGTATGTTGTTTTTTTGAAGCGATAAAGTACATTTACTGTGTGCATTTCTTAAAGGATGGTGAAAAGGTGAAAAATGAAACCATCTTGAAGTTGATGCTTTATTTATTTTTCTTGGGGGGAGGTGTCATGTGAGAGTACCTTTAAGAAATGGGTGTTTATTACAGTGATGTCAGAGAGTGGGTGGAGCTGGGCTGTCTGTCAGCTTTTTACTTTCATTTTAGGCTGTTTGCTGCAGGGTGTGTTTTAGTTTCGTTTTCAGTGTTGGAGCTGAAGCCAGACAGAGCAGGTGTACGGCTGTTCTCTCTGCCATCAAAAGACTATCTCTTCATTATTTGGTGAATTCAGAATTATAAATGTTTTCAGTAGTCACTTTAACCTGTCGTGCTTCTGGTAAAGGTTATGTTTTTTGTAGGTCTTCTGGATGTTAAAAGGACAGCGTAAGCATTACTTAGTGTTGTATTCTTTGGGGGTTGTATGTGAATTAATGGTTGCTAAGATGTTCACTGTATGTTTTAAAAAGGTTCACTTGAGTTCATAGAATAAACATCGTTTCCCAGGGTGTTTATTTGCTGTAACCTACTTTGATACAAGTTTGAATAAAATGCGTTTAAAAAAAATATATAGAACACAGTGCAGAAGTAGGCCATTCGGCCCATCTAGTCTGCACCGACCCACTTAAGCCCTCACTTCAACCCTATCCCCTTAACCCAATAACCCCTGCTAACCTTTTTTGGTCACTAAGGGCAATTTATCATGGCCAATCCACCTAATCCACGTCTTTGGTCTGTGGGAGGAAACCGGAGCACCCGGAGGAAACCCACGCAGACACGGGGAGGACGTGCAGACTCCGCACAGACAGTGGCTTGGCAGAGAATCGAACCTGGGACCCTGGCGCTGTGAAGCCACAGCGCTATCCACTTGTGCTACCGTGCTGCCCAACTTAATGTTAAACAAAGTCATGAATGCAAATAGTTACATGTTCAAAGGAAAAGGGATGTGATGATATGCAGACGTTATCTTGTATATAATGATGTAAATAACCTCTGACCAGCAGGTGGCAGTGTAACTCTGTACCTCGAGGAGTTGGGAGTTAATTGTGTTAGTGGATAGTCGTACTTGCAGTTGCTGTAGGATAATTTATCAGTATTAATAGTTTGTAATATATTTATTATAGTTATCTTTACCACTCATTTATTTTATAATAAAATACTTTAACTAGGCAAGAATTAGATGTTCTTCTGTGCATAGTTCACACTGGCCAGGGCACGAGAACGTAATAGGCAGGGCTCGAACCGCCGTGCCAACAGTTTAACGTCTGTATTTAACAGCGAAATGGGACGATACGACCCACATTCCGTAGGGTCCTTATCCTTCTTCAGGCAATGCACTGGGGCTTCGAACCCTGGGGCAAGGAGTCAGTGAACATGTCCAATATTAATGGGATCAACTGACCTGCAAACCTCTTGTAGAACTCAATAGGGAATCTGTCAGGGTCGGGAGCCCTATCACGAAGCCGATAAGCCTCCTCTGAAGGAGCCAGCGATTTAGGCCTAGATCCATCCTCAGGCCAAGAATGCAGTTTAAGTCCCCCGTCCTCCCCTCCCCGGCCAAGATTAGCTGATGTGAGTCAAAGTCAGGAATAAGACCACAACACCATAAGGTGTAGGAGCGGAATTAGGCCAGATTTCTGCTTGAGGTGTTGCTATCTATAGACCAAGAGCTAGAAGGTGAAATTAGACACAATAATTCTTTCTCTGAACATCAGAACTAGGAGCAGGGGTGGGCAATATAGCCTCTCAAAGAACAAAGAACAAAGAACAAAGAAATGTACAGCACAGGAACAGGCCCTTCGGCCCTCCAAGCCCGCGCCGACCATACTGCCCGACTAAACTACAATCTTCTACACTTCCTGGGTCCGTATCCTTCTATTCCCATCCTATTCATATATTTGTCAAGATGCCCCTTAAATGTCCCTATCGTCCCTGCCTCCACTACCTCCTCCGGTAGTGAGTTCCAGGCACCCACTACCCTCTGCGTAAAAAACTTGCCTCGTACATCTACTCTAAACTTTGCCCCTCTCACCTTAAACCTATGCCCCCTAGTAATTGACCCCTCTACCCTGGGGAAAAGCCTCTGACTATCCACTCTGTCTATGCCCCTCATAATTTTGTATACCTCTATCAGGTCGCCCCTCAACCTCCTTCGTTCCAGTGAGAACAAACCGAGTTTATTCAATCGCTCCTCATAGCTTATGCCCTCCATACCAGGCAACATTCTGGTAAATCTCTTCTGCACCCTCTCTAAAGCCTCCACATCCTTCTGGTAGTGTGGCGACCAGAATTGAACACTATACTCCAAGTGTGGCCTAACTAAGGTTCTATACAGCTGCAACATGACTTGCCAATTCTTATACTCAATGCCCCGGCCAATGAAGGCAAGCATGCCGTATGCCTTCTTGACTACCTTCTCCACCTGTGTTGCCCCTTTCAGTGATCTGTGGACCTGTACTCCTAGATCTCTTTGACTTTCAATACTCTTGAGGGTTCTACCATTCACCGTATATTCCCTACCTGCATTAGCCCTTCCAAAATGCATTACCTCACATTTGTCCAGGTTAAACTCCATCTGCCATCTCTCCGCCCAAGTCTCCAGACAATCTAAATCCTGCTGTATCCTCAGACAGTCCTCATCGCTATCCGCAATTCCACCAACCTTTGTGTCGTCTGCAAACTTACTAATCAGACCAGTTACATTTTCCTCCAAATCATTTATATATACTACAAAGAGCAAAGGTCCCAGCACTGATCCCTGTGGAACACCACTGGTCACAGCCCTCCAATTAGAAAAGCATCCCTCCATTGCTACCCTCTGCCTTCTATGGCCTAGCCAGTTCTGTATCCACCTTGCCAGTTCACCCCTGATCCCGTGTGACTCCACCTTTTGTACTAGTCTACCATGAGGGACCTTGTCAAAGGCCTTACTGAAGTCCATATAGACAACATCTACTGCCCTACCTGCATCAATCATCTTAGTGACCTCCTCGAAAAACTCTATCAAGTTAGTGAGACACGACCTCCCCTTCACAAAACCGTGCTGCCTCTCACTAATACGTCCATTTGCTTCCAAATGGGAGTAGATCCTGTCTCGAAGAATTCTCTCCAGTAATTTCCCTACCACTGAAGTAAGGCTCACCGGCCTGTAGTTCCCGGGATTATCCCTGCCACCCTTCTTAAACAGAGGAACAACATTGGCTATTCTCCAGTCCTCCGGGACATCCCCTGAAGACAGCGAGGATCCAAAGATTTCTGTCAAGGCCTCAGCAATTTCCTCTCCAGCCTCCTTCAGTATTCTGGGGTAGATCCCATCCGGCCCTGGGGACTTATCTACCTTAATATTTTTTAAGACACCCAACACCTCGTCTTTTTGGATCACAATGTGACCCAGGCTATCTACACCCCCTTCTCCAGACTCAACATCTACCAATTCCTTCTCTTTGGTGAATACTGATGCAAAGTATTCATTTAGTACCTCGCCCATTTCCTCTGGCTCCACACATAGATTCCCTTGCCTATCCTTCAGTGGGCCAACCCTTTCCCTGGCTACCCTCTTGCTTTTTATGTAAGTGTAAAAAGCCTTGGGATTTTCCTTAACCCTATTTGCCAATGACTTTTCATGACCCCTTCTAGCCCTCCTGACTCCCTGCTTAAGTTCCTTCCTACTTTCCTTATATGCCACACAGGCTTCGTCTGTTCCCAGCCTTTTAGCCCTGACAAATGCCTCCTTTTTCTTTTTAACGAGGCCTACAATATCATTCGTCATCCAAGGTTCCCGAAAATTGCCGTATTTGTCTTTCTTCCTCACAGGAACATGCCTGTCCTGTATTCCTATCAACTGACACTTGAAAGCCTCCCACATGTCAGATGTTGATTTGCCCTCAAACATCCGCCCCCAATCTATGCTCTTCAGTTCCCGCCTAATATTGTTATAATTAGCCTTCCCCCAATTTAGCACATTCATCCTCGGACCACTCTTATCCTTGTCCACTAGTACTTTAAAACTTACTGAATTGTGGTCACTGTTACCGAAATGCTCCCCTACTGAAACATCTACCACCTGGCCGGGCTCATTCCCCAATACCAGGTCCAGTACCGCCTCTTCCCTAGTTGGACTGTTTACATATTGTTTTAAGAAGCCCTCCTGGATGCTCCTTACAAACTCTGCCCCGTCTAAGCCCCTGGCACTAAGTGAGTCCCAGTCAATATTGGGGAAGTTGAAGTCTCCCATCACCACAACCCTGTTGTTTTTACTCTTTTCCAAAATCTGTCTACCTATCTGCTCCTCTATCTCCCGCTGGCTGTTGGGAGGCCTGTAGTATACCCCCAACATTGTGACTGCACCCTTCTTATTCCTGATCTCTACCCATATAGCCTCACTGCCCTCTGAGGTGTCCTCTCGCTGTATAGCTGTGATACTCTCCTGAACAAGTAGCGCAACTCCGCCTCCCCTTTTACATCCCCCTCTATCCCGCCTGAAACATCTAAAACCTGGAACGTTTAGCTGCCAATCCTGCCCTTCCCTCAACCAGGTCTCTGTAATGGCAACAACATCATAGTTCCAAGTAGTAATCCAAGCTCTAAGTTCATCTGCCTTACCCGTAATGCTCCTTGCATTAAAACATATGCACTTCAGGCCACCAGACCCGCTGTGTTCAGCAACTTCTCCCCGTCTGCTCTGCCTCAGAGCCACACTGTCCATATTCCCTAGTTCTCCCTCAACGCTCTCACCTTCTGACCTATTGCTCCCGTGCCCACCCCCCTGCCATACTAGTTTAAACCCTCCCGTGTGACACTAGCAAATCTCGCGGCCAGGATATTTATGCCTCTCCGGTTTAGATGCAACCCGTCCATCTTATACAGGTCACACCTGCCCCGGAAGAGCTCCCAGTGGTCCAGATAACCGAAACCCTCCCTCCTACACCAGCTGTTTAGCCACGTGTTTGTCTGCTCTATCTTCCTATTTCTAGCCTCACTGGCACGTGGCACAGGGAGTAATCCCGAGATTACAACCCTCGAGGTCCTGTCTTTTAACTTTCTGCCTAGCTCCCTGAACTCCTGCTGCAGGACCTCATGCCTCTTCCTGCCTATGTCGTTAGTACCAATATGTACAACGACCTCTACCTGTTTGCCCTCCCCCTTCAGGATTCCCTCTACCCGTTGGGAGACATCCTGGACCCTGGCACCAGGGAGGCAACATACCATCCTGGAGTCTCTTTCACGTCCACAGAAGCGCCTATCTGTTCCCCTGACTATAGAGTCCCCTATAACTATTACTCTTCTGCGCTTTGACCCTCCCTTCTGAACATCAGAGCCAGCCGTGGTGCCACTGCTCTGGCTGCTGCTGTTTTCCCCTGATAGGCTATCCCCCCCGACAGTATCCAAAGGGGTATATCTGTTCGAGAGGGGGACAACCACAGGGGATTCCTGCACTGACTGCCTGCCCTTTCTGGTGGTCACCCATTTCTCTGCCTGCACCTTGGGTGTGACCACACTTACATAACTGCGATCTATGACGCTTTCCGCCACCTGCATGCTCCTAAGTGCATCCAATTGCTGCTCCAACCGAACCATGCGGTCTGTGAGGAGCTGCAGTTGGGTGCACTTTCTGCAGATGAAGCCATCCAGGACGCTGGAAGCCTCCCGGACCTGCCACATCTCACAGTCAGAGCACAGCACCCCTCTAACTGACATTGCGTCAATTAATTAAAATTAAAATTTGTCTTTTTTTTTAATAAATACTTTTTTTTTTAAATTACAAAGTTACTGTCAACTATCTGTTTCCTAGCACTAGATTTCTAATAGAAATGCGATAGCTAACTATAATATCCTCCGATCTCTGGCTTAGATATCCTCTAAATTATAATTAAGTTATTATGTTTAATTAGTTCCCAAATAGTCAAAAAAAAAAAATTAGGTTAGAATCCCAACCAGCCACTCAGGTCACAGCTTTGTCCCCCCCGACACACACAATTTGAAAAAAGGTATAAAAGTAAAAATCACTTGCTTACCTTCTGAGATGTTCTCAGGTTCTCTCGCTGACAGAGACTGCTCCTCCACCTCCAATCCTTGGCCTGCACAATGCTAATAATATATAATATAATATGGCACTTACCTTACACCAATGGGTCTTATTATTAGGTTAGAGGAGGAGGGTGGGTGGGAGACACTACATGTGTAGTGTCTCGGGTTTCCTCTCCACCAGAATTTATTGGGGGGGGGGGGGGGGGGGGGGACTTGCCAGAGGTCGAACTTCCGGTTCCCGCCGAAATCCAATGGGCTGCTCCTGTAAAGGTAAGTGCTTTTAAACTAACTACTCACTCTCGAGCCTGCTCCGTCATTCGCTAGGATCATGGCTGATCTCATCCTGGCCTCAACCCCACCGTCCTGCCCGTTCTCCATAACCCTTCAACCCATTCCCAATGAAAAATCTGTCTAACTCCTCCTGAAATTGACTCACTGTCCCAGCATGCACCTGTGGGAGCGAATTCCACAGATTCACAACCCTTCGGGAGGAGTAGTTTCTCCTCAAATCGGTTTGAAATTTGCTCCCCCTTATCCTGAAACTATGACCTCTCGTTCTAGAATGTTCCACAAGAGTAAGCATCCACTCCACGTCTACTTTATCCAGACCGTTTATTGTCTTATACACCTCAATTTGATCTCCCCTCATTCTTCTAAACTCGAGAGAGTATCGGCCTGAACTGTTTAATCTCTCCTCGTACGACAAACCCCTCGGGCGTATTCTCCTTACCGCCGTACCGGTTTTCTGGCGCATTGCGCCCCCATCGGTATTGAGATCCTCTGCCCTGCCAGCCAGCCAATGGGGTTTCCCATTGTGGGCACCCCCACGCCGTCGGGAAATCCTGGAGGATCCCGCCGACGGAGAATCCTGCTGCTTATCTCCGGATTCAACCTGGTGAACCTCCTCTGAACGGCCCCCAATGCCACTCCAGCTTCCATCGAATAAGGAGACCAAAATTGTGCACGATACCCCAGGTGCGGTCTTACCAATGCCCTGCACAGTTGCAGCAACACTTCTCTACCTCTATACTCAATTCCTTCAGCAAAAATGCCAACATTCCATTGGCTTTCTTTATTACCTGCTGCATCTGCACGCTCATTTTCATTGACTCATGTAGGACCCCCAGATCCCTCTGTATCATAGCTCCCAGAAGTCTCTCCCCATGAAGATGATAAGTTGCCTTCCCATTTTCCTGACCAAAATGGATGACCTCGCACCTATCCACGTTAAACTCCATCTGCCCCATTTTGGCCCATCTCCAAACTGATCTATATCCATTATTAAGGTTCTTATTTCCTCTTGGCAACTTACTGTCCCACCTATTTTTGTGTCATTTGCAAATTTGGGAAAATAGCCGTCTATCCTTGTATCCAAGTCGTTTATGTAGATTGTAAATAGCTGGCCTGCCTTGGTCTGCTTTCAAAGCCGTGGGGAGGACGGAGCAGCATCCTCACCGAAGATCCCGGAAAAGCCTCAGAATCAGTCGCCGAATTTCCTTCCTCAGCCACCTTTAACCTGGCCCTTCTGGGCATCTCCCTGTCGTGGGAACCTTCCAGCTTCAATCGGGGGGGGGGGGGGGGGGGGGGGAGTGGACGTCGGGCTGCCATGGCGACGGGGGGGGAGGGGGGGGGGTGGAGTCAGACAGGTCGTCCCGAGTTCAGACCTGACCCCGAGGATTGCAGTGTCAGGTCTCGGCCACGAACGGCCACCAGGGGGACAGGGGAAGTGAGTGGCAGAAGGCTGCCGTGCGCAATGACTTTGCAGATTTGCGGTCAGGCCTCTCGCGGTCCAAGCGCATCTCTTGCCACTGACCCGTGAGCGACCTGCCCGTCGCACCCTCTTCCAGTGCAAGCAGAGCGTTCCGGGAGAACGCAAGGAGCCTTGTCATAACAGACCTCACCCAATAGAAGATCGTCCCGGAGATAACCGGTCAGGAATGAGTGGAATCAGAAAACTTCTGACGAACTTTAAAGTTCAAGTGAGAGTCACAGCGAGCGAGAGACACGGAGAGAGAGCGGGGCAGAGATATGGAGAGAGGAAATCTCTCTCGACACTGTCCCCATCAAACACCCCCAGGACAGGTACAGCACGGGGTTAGATGCAGAGTAAAGCTCCCTCTACACTGCCCCCATCAAACACTCCCAGGACAGGTACAGCACGGGGTCAGATACAGAGTAAAACTCCCTCTACACTGTCCCCATCAAACACTCCCAGGACAGGTACAGCACGGGGTTAGATACAGAGGAAATCTCTCTCTACACTGTCCCCAACAAACACTCCCAGGACAGGTACAGCACAGGGTTAGATACAGAGGAAATCTCTCTCTACACTGTCCCCAACAAACACTCCCAGGACAGGTACAGCACGGGGTTAGATACAGAGTAAAGCTCCCTCTACACTGTCCCCATCAAACACTCCCAGGACAGGTACAGCACAGGGTTAGATACAGAGGAAATCTCTCTCTACACTGTCCCCATCAAACACTCCCAGGACAGGTACAGCACGGGGTTAGATACAGAGTAAATCTCTCTCTACACTGTCCCCAACAAACACTCCCAGGACAGGTACAGCACGGGGTTAGATACAGAGTAAAGCTCCCTCTACACTGTCCCCATAAAACACTCCCAGGACAGGTACAGCACGGGGTTAGATACAGAGTAAAGCCCCTCTCCACTGTCCCCATCAAACACTCCCAGGACAGGTACAGCGCGGGGTTAGATACAGAGTAAAGCTCCCTCTACACTGTCCCCATCAAACACTCCCAGGACAGGTACAGCACGGGGTTAGATACAGAGTAATGCTCCCTCTACACTGTCCCCATCAAACACTCCCAGGACAGGTACAGCACGGGGGTAGATACAGAGTAAAGCTCCCTCTACACTGTCCCCATCAAACACTCCCAGGACAGGTACAGCACGGGGTTAGATACAGAGTAAAGCTCCCTCTACACTGTCCCCATCAAACACTCCCAGGACAGATACAGCACGGGGTTAGATACAGAGTAAAGCACCCTCTACACTGTCCCCATCAAACACTGCCAGGACAGGTACAGCACGGGGTTAGATACACAGTAAAGCTCCCTCTACACTGTCCCCATCAAACACTCCCGGGACAGGTACAGCACGGGGTTAGATACAGAGTAAAGCTCCCTCGACACTGTCCCCATCAAGCACTCCCAGGACAGGTACAGCACGGGCTTAGATACAGAGTAAAGCTCCCTCTACACTGTCCCCATCAAACACTCCCAGGACAGGTACAGCACGGGGTTAGATACAGAGTAAAGCTCCCTCTACACTGTCCCCATCAAACACTCCCAGGACAGGTACAGCACGGGGTTAGATACAGAGTAAAGCTCCCTCTAGACTGTCCCCATCAAACACTCCCAGGACAGGTACAACACGAGGTTAGATACTGAGTAAAGCTCCCTCGACACTGTCCCCATCAAACACTCCCAGGACAGGTACAGCACGGGGTTAGATACAGAGTAAAGCTCCCTCGACACTGTCCCCATCAAGCACTCCCAGGACAGGTACAGCACGGGGTTAGATACAGAGTAATGCTCCCTCTACACTGTCCCCATCAAACACTCCCAGGACAGGTACAGCACGGGGGTAGATACAGAGTAAAGCTCCCTCTACACTGTCCCCATCAAACACTCCAGGACAGGTACAGCACGGGGTTAGATACAGAGTAAAGCTCCCTCGACACTGTCCCCATCAAGCACTCCCAGGACAGGTACAGCACGGGCTTAGATACAGAGTAAAGCTCCCTCTGCACTGTCCCCATCAAACACTCCCAGGACAGGTACAGCACGGGGGTAGATACAGAGTAAAGCTCCCTCTACACTGTCCCCATCAAACACTCCAGGACAGGTACAGCACGGGGTTAGATACAGAGTAAAGCTCCCTCGACACTGTCCCCATCAAGCACTCCCAGGACAGGTACAGCACGGGCTTAGATACAGAGTAAAGCTCCCTCGACACTGTCCCCATCAAGCACTCCCAGGACAGGTACAGCACGGGCTTAGATACAGAGTAAAGCTCCCTCGACACTGTCCCCATCAAACACTCCCAGGACAGGTACAGCACGGGGTTAGATACAGAGTAAATCTCTCTCTACACTGTCCCCAACAAACACTCCCAGGACAGGTACAGCACGGGGTTAGATACAGAGTAAAGCTCCCTCTACACTGTCCCCATCAAACACTCCCAGGACAGATACAGCACGGGGTTAGATACAGAGTAAAGCACCCTCTACACTGTCCCCATCAAACACTGCCAGGACAGGTACAGCACGGGGTTAGATACACAGTAAAGCTCCCTCTACACTGTCCCCATCAAACACTCCCGGGACAGGTACAGCACGGGGTTAGATACAGAGTAAAGCTCCCTCGACACTGTCCCCATCAAGCACTCCCAGGACAGGTACAGCACGGGCTTAGATACAGAGTAAAGCTCCCTCTACACTGTCCCCATCAAACACTCCCAGGACAGGTACAGCACGGGGTTAGATACAGAGTAAAGCTCCCTCTACACTGTCCCCATCAAACACTCCCAGGACAGGTACAGCACGGGGTTAGATACAGAGTAAAGCTCCCTCTAGACTGTCCCCATCAAACACTCCCAGGACAGGTACAACACGAGGTTAGATACTGAGTAAAGCTCCCTCGACACTGTCCCCATCAAACACTCCCAGGACAGGTACAGCACGGGGTTAGATACAGAGTAAAGCTCCCTCGACACTGTCCCCATCAAGCACTCCCAGGACAGGTACAGCACGGGGTTAGATACAGAGTAATGCTCCCTCTACACTGTCCCCATCAAACACTCCCAGGACAGGTACAGCACGGGGTTAGATACAGAGTAAAGCTCCCTCGACACTGTCCCCATCAAGCACTCCCAGGACAGGTACAGCACGGGGTTAGATACAGAGTAATGCTCCCTCTACACTGTCCCCATCAAACACTCCCAGGACAGGTACAGCACGGGGGTAGATACAGAGTAAAGCTCCCTCTACACTGTCCCCATCAAACACTCCAGGACAGGTACAGCACGGGGTTAGATACAGAGTAAAGCTCCCTCGACACTGTCCCCATCAAGCACTCCCAGGACAGGTACAGCACGGGCTTAGATACAGAGTAAAGCTCCCTCTACACTGTCCCCATCAAACACTCCCAGGACAGGTACAGCACGGGGGTAGATACAGAGTAAAGCTCCCTCTACACTGTCCCCATCAAACACTCCAGGACAGGTACAGCACGGGGTTAGATACAGAGTAAAGCTCCCTCGACACTGTCCCCATCAAGCACTCCCAGGACAGGTACAGCACGGGCTTAGATACAGAGTAAAGCTCCCTCGACACTGTCCCCATCAAGCACTCCCAGGACAGGTACAGCACGGGCTTAGATACAGAGTAAAGCTCCCTCGACACTGTCCCCATCAAACACTCCCAGGACAGGTACAGCACGGGGTTAGATACAGAGTAAATCTCTCTCTACACTGTCCCCAACAAACACTCCCAGGACAGGTACAGCACGGGGTTAGATACAGAGTAAAGCTCCCTCTACACTGTCCCCATCAAACACTCCCAGGACAGATACAGCACGGGGTTAGATACAGAGTAAAGCACCCTCTACACTGTCCCCATCAAACACTGCCAGGACAGGTACAGCACGGGGTTAGATACACAGTAAAGCTCCCTCTACACTGTCCCCATCAAACACTCCCGGGACAGGTACAGCACGGGGTTAGATACAGAGTAAAGCTCCCTCGACACTGTCCCCATCAAGCACTCCCAGGACAGGTACAGCACGGGCTTAGATACAGAGTAAAGCTCCCTCTACACTGTCCCCATCAAACACTCCCAGGACAGGTACAGCACGGGGTTAGATACAGAGTAAAGCTCCCTCTACACTGTCCCCATCAAACACTCCCAGGACAGGTACAGCACGGGGTTAGATACAGAGTAAAGCTCCCTCTAGACTGTCCCCATCAAACACTCCCAGGACAGGTACAACACGAGGTTAGATACTGAGTAAAGCTCCCTCGACACTGTCCCCATCAAACACTCCCAGGACAGGTACAGCACGGGGTTAGATACAGAGTAAAGCTCCCTCGACACTGTCCCCATCAAGCACTCCCAGGACAGGTACAGCACGGGGTTAGATACAGAGTAATGCTCCCTCTACACTGTCCCCATCAAACACTCCCAGGACAGGTACAGCACGGGGGTAGATACAGAGTAAAGCTCCCTCGACACTGTCCCCATCAAACACTCCCAGGACAGGTACAGCACGGGGTTAGATACAGAGTAAAGCTCCCTCGACACTGTCCCCATCAAACACTCCCAAGACAGGTACAACACGAGGTTAGATACTGAGTAAAGCTCCCTCTACACTGTCCTCATCAAACACTCCCAGGACAGGTTGTGGTGGTATGTATTAGGGGTAGTACGGTACCCAGTGATGCCGAGAGGCTATTGGTGGACAGACACTGGGTCCTGATTGGATCTGCTGCCTACTGGCTCCAGCCAGTAAGGCGGTGTACAAGAACTTGGGTTCTCCCAGCAGCCGCATTCTTTAACCGAGCTGCTGGGGAACAAGTCTGCTTAATGAAGCCATTGATTGACTTAATCTCACCTCGACTCGTGAGTGATTGATTGTGCTACAATTTATTATGCACACTTGGAACTGCGGATCGCCCCGGAGTGTCTGCGAATCAGCCCCCACGCGGCAAACTCAGCGGCCACTTTTAAACACTGGCTAGTGTGTTTTGAGGAATACCTCCGAACGGCCCCCGGCCGGACCTACAGAAGACCAGAAAATGCAGGTCCTGCATTCCAGGGTGAGCCCGGAGATCTACACGCTCATCAAAGACGTGGAGGATTTCCCGACGGCGCTCGCTATGCTGAGAGGGATCTACATTCGGCCCGTCAATCAGGTCTACGCACGCCACCAACTCGCGATGAGATGTCAAATCCCCGGTGAATCACTGGATAAATTCTACAGCGCGCTGCTAATATTGGGAAGGAGCTGCAACTGCCCACCGGTGACGGCTAACGAACATACGGAACTCCTAATCAGGGATGCTTTTGTGGCAGGTATGACCTCATCCCAAATCCGCCAACGATTGCTGGAGAGAGACTCACTAGGGCTCACGGAGGCACGGGCCCTTGCGGCCTCGCTCGATGTGGCCTCACAAAATCCCGACCGCGCGGCAGCCCCTTGGGCTCCGTGGACCACCGCTGCGACCGACTCCCCGGCACTCCCCACCCACCCGCAAGCCTGCGCGGCCAGAGCACCAGACCACCCGGGGGGGGGGCCCCGCTGCTATTTTTGCGGCCAGTCGAAACACCCCCGCAGCGCTGCCCGGCCCGCTCGGACATCTGTAAAAGTTGCAGCAAGAAGGGGCACTATTCAGCGGTGTGCCAGTCCAGGGGGGTTGCCGCAATCTCCGGGGGAGAACTGGAACGACAGATTCAACCCCTCCAACGATCCATGTGCGGCCAACGGGTGCCGCCATCTTGGGCCCCGGACTCCATGCGGGGGGGGATGGGCGCCGCCATTTTGTGCCCCTCCGGCCACGTGCGATTCATGGGCGCCGCCATTTTGTCCCCCCCCCCCGACCGCGTGCGATCCGTGGATGCCGCCATCTTGGCTGATAGCCAAGGACCCCAGCATGGACGGCTCCACAGGGCCTGAAGAAAACGCCCCCGATGCAGCAACCGCGACTGGCTTCGGTGACCCTGGACCAGTCACGGCCCCGGACCCTCCAAACGGCAACAATGACGGTGCTGGTTAACGGGTACAAAACGCCATGTCTGAGCGACTCTGGGAGCACGGAAAGTTTTATCCATCCGGAAACGGTAAGACGCTGTTTTCTCTCAATCCCCCAGAGTACCCAAAAGATTTTCCTGGCAGCGGGATCCCATTCCGTAGAAATCAAAGGGTTCTGCATCGCGAACCTAACAGTGCAGGGGAGAGAGTTTAAGAATTACCGACTTTATGTCCTCCCCACCCCCCCTCTGCTCTCCCACTGTCCTAGGGTTAGCCTCCAGAGTTTAACGTTCCAGTTTGGCGGCCCAATACCCCCACTTAGTATCTGCGGCCTTGCGACCCTCAAGGTTGAACCGCCGTCCTTGTTTGCGAACCTCACCCCGGATTGCAAACCCGTCGCCACTAGGAGCAGACGGTACAGCGCCCACGACCGAACGTTTATCCGGTCAGAGGTCCAGCGGCTGCTGAAGGAAGGCATCATCCAGGCCAGCAATAGTCCCTGGAGAGCTCAGGTGGTAGTTGTAAAGACCGGGGAGAAGCAGAGGATGGTCGTAGACTATAGCCAGACCATCAACAGGTACACGCAGCTAGATGCGTACTCTCTCCCCCGCATATCCGACATGGTCAATCGGATTGCACAGTACAAGGTCTTTTCCACCGTGGACCTCAAGTCCGCCTACCATCAACTCCCCATCCGCCCGAGCGACCGCAAGTACACTGCCTTCGAGGCAGACGGGCGGTTATACCACTTTTTAAGGGTTCCATTCGGCGTCACTAACGGAGTCTCGGTCTTCCAACGGGAGATGGACCGAATGGTTGACCAGCACGGTTTACGGGCCACGTTCCCGTATCTCGACAACGTCACCATCTGCGGCCACGACCAGCAGGACCACGACGCCAATCTCCGCAAATTCCTCCAGACCGCTCACGCCCTGAACCTCACCTACAACAGGGAGAAATGCGTGTTTAGCACCGACCGTCTAGCCATCCTTGGCTACTTAGTGCGTAATGGAGTGATAGGCCCCGACCCTGAACGCATGCGCCCCCTCATGGAGTTCCCCCTCCCTCACTATTCCAAAGCCCTGAAACGCTGCCTGGGCTTTTTCTCTTATTACGCCCAGTGGGCCCCCAACTACGCGGACAAGGCCCGCCCGCTAATTCATCCACTGTCTTTCCCCTGTCGACAGAGGCCCGCCAGGCCTTCAGCCGCATGAAAGCGGATATCGCAAAGGCCACGATGCACACAATCGACGAGTCCCTCCCCTTCCAAGTCGAGAGCGACGCCTCCAATGTAGCTCTGGCGGCCACCCTTAACCAAGCGGGCAGACCCGTGGCCTTTTTCTCCCGGACCCTCCACGCTTCAGAATTCTGCCACTCCTCAGTGGAAAAGGAGGCCCAGGCCATAGTGGAAGCTGTGCGGCATTGGAGGCATTACCTGGCCAGCAGGAGATTCACTCTCCTCACTGACCAACGGTCGGTAGCCTTTATGTTCGATAATGCACAGCGGGGCAAAATCAAGAACGACAACATTTGCGGTGGAGGATCAAACTCTCCACCTATAACTATGAGATCTTGTACCGTCCCGGGAAGCTGAACGAGCCTCCTGATGCCCTATCCTGCGGCACATGTGCCAATGCACAAGTAGACCGTCTCCGAGCCCTTCACGAGGACCTCTGCCACCCGGGGGTCATTCGGTTCTACCACTTTGTGAAGACCCGCAACCTCCCCAACTCTGTCGAGGAGGTCCGAACAGCCACCAGGAACTGCCAAATCTGCGCAGAGTGCAAGCCGCACTTTTTCAGGCCAGATAGAGCACACCTGATCAAGGCTTCCTGACCCTTTGAGCGCCTCAGTCTGGACTTCAAAGGACCCCTCCCCTCCACCGATCGCAACACGTACTTCCTAAACGTGGTGGACGAATACTCCCATTTCCCTTTCGCCATCCCCTGCCCCAACATGACCGCGGCCACGGTCATTAAAGCCCTCTGCACCATCTTTACACTGTTCGGTTTCCCCGCATACATCCATAGCGATAGGGGGTCCTCCTTCATGAGCGACGAACTGCATCAATTCCTGCTCAGCAAGGGCATTGCCTCGAGCAGGACGACCAGCTACAACCCCCGGGGGAACGGTCAGGTAGAGAGGGAGAACGGTACAGTCTGGAAGACTGTCCTACTGGCCTCACGGTCCAGAAGTCTCCCAGATTCCCCATTGGCAGGATGTTCTCCCAGATGCCCTCCACTCCATCCGGTCGCTGCTGTGTACCACAACTAATCAAACGCCTCATGAGCGCCTCCTTGTCTTCCCCAGGAAGTCCTCCTCCGGAATGTCACTGCCGACCTGGCTGGCAGCCCCAGGACCCATCTTGCTCCGAAAGCATGTGCGGGCGCACAAGTCGGACCCGTTGGTCGAGAGGGTTCATCTTCTCCATGCGAACCCTCAATTCGCCTACGTGGCGTACCCCGACGGCCGACAGGACACGGTCTCCCTGCGGGACCTGGCGCCCGCCGGAACTCCCCACACCACCCCCCCCCCAACACCAATCACCCCCTCCTTCCCCCCGGCGCACCCCACGGCTGCTCCCTTCCCAGGGGGATCGGTCCTCCTCCCGTGCCCGCCCTGGAGTAGTGAAACAGGAACAAACATCGCCACGCTCCCAGAGGCGACAGTGCCCGAGCCAGAGCCTGCACCACCACCGGGGCTGAGACGATCGACAAGGACGACCAGGGCACCCACTCGACTCGCTGAAGCCGCGTGACAAAGCAATATCTGTAAATAATTCAGTAGCCCAGTAAAAGCGGCAGTGTAAATAGTTAACCGCTGATATCAATGCATAGCCACTGTGTTCAGGGAATTCCAGTACCAGCTTGGTAAACCCCTACTACCATGCGACCCACCACCCCGCCGGGTTCTTTTTTAACAAGGGGTGAATGTGGTGGTATTTATTAGGGGTAGTATGGAACGCAGTGATGGCGAGAGGCTATTGGTGGACGGATGCCAGGTCCTGATAGGATCTGCCGCCTGCTGGCTCCACCCAGTGAGGAGGAGTATAAGAACCCGGGTGCTCCCAGCAGCCGCATTCTGTAACTGAGCTGCTGGGGAACAAGTCTGCGTAATAAAGGAAAAAACATTCACATGGCAATACAGTATTGTACAATTTTGTCCTGTTTCAACTATTTACAGAGGGCATCGGGAGAAAAGCAAAATGTTCTTGTGAAAAGACCATATATTGATTTAGATTGACGCCACGAGTCGGTCGGACGGTCTGGTCGTCCGTGTCGATCGCCTCGGCCCCGGTGGTGGTGGTGGTGCTTGTACCAGTGTTGTCGTCTCCGGGAGCCTTACGGTTTCCGCTTGGGCTTTATTCTTGGTCGGGCCTGAGGGGAGGGGGACCGATCCTCCTGGGAAGGGGGCGGTCGCGGGGTGCGGCGGTGGCAGGAAGGGGGGGGGGGTTGGGTGAATGGTGTCGGGGAGGTGTGTGTGTTGCCGGCGGGCGCCAGATCCCGCAGGGAGACCGTGTCCTGTCGGCCGTCGGGGTACTCCACGTAGGCGTACTGGGGGTTCGCGTGGAGGAGGTGAACCCTTTCGACCAACGGGTCCGCCTTATGTGCCCACACATGCTTTCGGAGCAAGATGGGTCCTGGGGCCGCCAGCCAGGTCGGCAGCGACGTTCCAGAGGAGGACCTCCTAGGGAAGACAAGGAGACGCTCGTGAGGCGTTTGATTAGTGCTCGTACATAATAGCGACCGGATGGAGTGGAGAGCGTCCGGGAGGACCTCCTGCCACCGCGTAACTGGGAGGTCCCTGGACCGTAGGGCCAGTAGGACGGTCTTCCATACCGTGCCGTTCTCCCTCTCTACTTGCCCGTTCCCCCGGGGGTTGTAGCTGGTCGTCCTGCTTGAGGCTATGCCCTTGCTGAGCAGGAACTGGCGCAGCTCGTCACTCATGAAAGAGGACCCCCTGTCGCTGTGGACGTATGCGGGGCAACCGAACAGTGTGAAGATGCTGTTCAGGGCTTTAATGACTGTGGCCGCGGTCATGTCAGAGCAGGGAATGGCGAATGGGAGGCGGGAGTATTCGTCCACCACATTAAGAAAGTATGTGT
Organism: Scyliorhinus torazame; assembly: GCF_047496885.1. Taxonomy (NCBI): domain Eukaryota; kingdom Metazoa; phylum Chordata; class Chondrichthyes; order Carcharhiniformes; family Scyliorhinidae; genus Scyliorhinus; species Scyliorhinus torazame. The sequence goes on along the minus strand of NC_092725.1, from coordinate 16,853,463 downwards.
TGCGGTCGGTGGAGGGGAGGGGCCCTTTGAAATGGAGACTAAGGCGTTCAAAGGGGCGGGAAGCCTTAATCAGGTGCGCACCATCCGGCCTGAAAAAGTGCGGTTTGCATTCTGCGCAGATGTAGCAGTCCCTTGTGACTGTACGGACCTCCTCTAAAGAGTATGGGAGATTGCGGGACTTGATGAAGTGGTAAAACCGAGTGACCCCCGGGTGGCAGAGGTCCTCGTGGAGGGTTTGGAGGCGGTTAATTTGTGCATTGGCACATGTGCCGCGGGATAGGGCATCGGACGGCTCGTTCAGCTTTCCGGGACGATACAAAATCTCGTAGTTGAAGGTGGAGAGCTCGATCCTCCACCTTAAGATCTTGTCGTTTTTGATTTTGCCCCGCAGTGCATTATCGAACATGAAGGCTACCGACCGTTGGTCCGTGAGGAGAGTGAATCTCCTGCCGGCCAGGTAATGCCTCCAATGTCGCACAGCTTCCACTATGGCTTGGGCTTCCTTTTCCACTGAGGAGTGGCGGATTTCTGAGGCGTGGAGGGTCCGGGAGAAAAAGGCCACGGGTCTGCCCGCTTGGTTAAGGGTAGCCGCTAGAGCTACATCGGAGGCGTCGCTCTCGACCTGGAAGGGGAGGGACTCGTCGATGGCGCGCATCGTGGCCTTTGCGATATCCGCTTTCATGCGGCTGAAGGCCTGGCAAGCCTCTGTCGACAGAGGGAAGGTAGTGGTCTGTATTAGGGGGCGGGCCTTGTCTGCGTACTGGGGGACCCACTGGGCGTAGTATGAAAAAAACCCCAGGCAGCGTTTCAGGGCTTTGGAGCAGTGAGGGAGGGGAAATTCCATGAGTGCGCGCATACGTTCGGGGTCGGGGCCTATTATCCCATTGCGCACTACGTAGCCAATAATGGCTAGCCGATCGGTGCTAAAAACGCACTTGTCCTCGTTGTACGTGAGGTTCAAGGCTTTGGCGGTCTGGAGGAATTTTTGGAGGTTGGCGTCGTGGTCCTGCTGATCGTGGCCGCAGATGGTTACATTGTCGAGATACGGGAACGTGGCCCGCAACCCATGTTGATCAACCATTCGGTCCATCTCCCGTTGGAAGACCGGGACCCCGTTTGTGACGCCAAATGGGACCCTTAGGAAATGGTATAATCGCCCGTCTGCCTCGAAGGCTGTGTACTTGCGGTCACTTGGGCGGATGGGGAGCTGATGGTAGGCGGACTTGAGGTCCACGGTGGAGAAGACTTTATATTGGGCAATCCGATTGACCATGTCGGATATGCGGGGGAGAGGGTACGCGTCTAGTTGTGTGTACCTGTTGATGGTCTGGCTATAGTCAATGACCATCCTTTGTTTCTCCCCTGTCTTCACTACTACCACCTGCGCTCTCCAGGGACTATTGCTGGCCTGGATTATGCCTTCCATTAGTAGCCGCTGGACTTCGGACCGAATGAAGGTCCGGTCCTGGGCGCTGTACCGTCTGCTCCTAGTGGCGACGGGTTTGCAATCCAGGGTGAGGTTCTCAAACAAGGACGGGGGTTGCACCTTGAGGGTTGCGAGGCCGCAGATAGTGAGTGGGGGTATTGAGCCGCCGAATTTGAACGTAAGGCTCTGTCGATTGCACTGGAAATCTAATCCCAGTAAAGTGGGGGCGCAGAGTTGGGGAAGGACGTTTAGTTTGTAGTTTTTGAACTCCCTCCCCTGCACCGTTAGGGTAACTATGCAGAATCCTTGGATCTGTACGGAGTGGGATCCTGCAGCTAGGGAAATCTTTTGTGCGCTGGGATAGGTGGTCAAGGAACAGCGTCTTACCGTGTCGGGGTGGATAAAGCTCTCCGTGCTCCCGGAGTCGACTAGGCATGGCGTCTCGTGGCCGTTTATTAGCACCGTTGTCGTCGTCGTCTGGAGTGTCCGGGGCCGAGCTTGATTGAGCGTAATTGAAGCGAGACGTGGTTGTAGTAGCGGAGTGGGGTCCATTGTTGCCGTCCAAGATGGCGTCGGGGATGAACAAAATGGCCGAGTGCAGGACCTGTAGTTTGTGGTCTTCTGTGACCCGGCCGGTGGCCGTTCTGAGGTAGGCCTCGAAACAAGTCTGCCAGCGCTTGAAGGCTGCTGCCGCGTTCACTGCGTGGGGGCTGATCCTCAGGCATTCCGGAATGATCCTGAGCTCCATAGTCCTTTTTAGGCACGCTTAATAAATTGTAGCGCACAAAGACTCCGTGAGACGAATAGAGTGAAGTCGATGAGGCTGTTCCCCCGCAGCTCGATAGTAGAATGGCCTGCGGGGGAGGACTCGGCTTCTTATACTTCGCCTTCAGGGCGGAGCTAGAGGTCAACGGCCAACCAGGACCCGGGATCTGTCAGCCAATGACATTAGAGCTTCCAGTCCCACATGACCCCCTAATACATACTACCACACAGAGTAAAGCTCCCTCTACACAGTCCCCATCAAATACTCCCAGGACAGGTACAGCACGGGGTTAGATACAGAGTAAAGCTCCCTCGACACTGTCCCCATCAAACACTCCCAGGACAGGTACAGCACAGGGTTAGATACAGAGTAAAGCTCCCTCTACACTGTCCCCATCAAACACTCCCAGGACAGGTACAGCACGGGGTTCGATACAGAGTAAAGCTCCCTCTACACTGTCCCAATCAAACACTCCCAGGATAGGTACAGCACGGGGTTAGATACTGAGTAAAGCTCCCTCTACACTGTCCCAATCAAACACTCCCAGGACAGGTACAGCACGGGGTTCGATACAGAGTAAAGCTCCCTCTACACTGTCCCAATCAAACACTCCCAGGATAGGTACAGCACGGGGTTAGATACTGAGTAAAGCTCCCTCTACACTGTCCCAATCAAACACTCCCAGGACAGGTACAGCACGGGGTTCGATACAGAGTAAAGCTCCCTCTACACTGTCCCCATCAAACACTCCCAGGACAGGTACAGCGCGGGGTTAGATACAGAGTAAAGCTCCCTCTACACTGTCCCAATCAAACACTCCCAGGACAGGAACAGCGCGGGGTTAGATACAGAGTAAAGCTCCCTCTACACTGTCCCCATCAAACACTCCCAGGACAGGTACAGCGCGGGGTTAGATACAGAGTTAAGCTCCCACTACACTGTCCCAATCAAACACTCCCAGGACAGGTACAGCACGGGGTTCGATACAGAGTAAAGCTCTCTCTACACTGTCCCAATCAAACACTCCCAGGACAGGAACAGCGCGGGGTTAGATACAGAGTAAAGCTCCCTCTACACTGTCCCCATCAAACACTCCCAGGACAGGTACAGCACAGGGTTAGATACAGAGTAAAGCTCACTCTACACTGTCCCCATCAAACACTCCCAGGACAGATACAGCACGGGGTTCGATACAGAGTAAAGCTCCCTCTACACTGTCCCAATCAAACACTCCCAGGACAGGTACAGCACGGGGTTAGATACTGAGTAAAGCTCCCTCTACACTGTCCCAATCAAACACTCCCAGGACAGGTACAGCACGGGGTTCGATACAGAGTAAAGCTCCCTCTACACTGTCCCAATCAAGCACTCCCAAGACAGGTACAGCACGGGGTTCGATACAGAGTAAAGCTCCCTCTACACTGTCCCCATCAAACACTCCCAGGACAGGTACAGCGCGGGGTTAGATACAGAGTAAAGCTCCCTCTACACTGTCCCCATCAAACACTCCCAGGACAGGGACAGCACGGGGTTAGATACAGAGTAAAGCTCCCTCTACACTGTCCCCATCAAACACTCCCAGGACAGGTACAGCACAGGGTTAGATACAGAGCAAAACTCCCTCTACACTGTCCCCATCAAACACTCCCAGGACAGGTACAGCACGGGGTTCGATACAGAGTAAAGCTCCCTCTACACTCTCCCCATCAAACACTCCCAGGACACGGACAGCACGGGGTTAGATACAGAGTAAAGCTCCCGCTATACTGTCCCCATCAAACACTCCCGGGACAGGTACAGTACGGGGTTAGATACAGAGTAAAGCTCCCTCTACACTGTCCCCATCAAACACTCCCAGGACAGGTACAGCACGGGGTTAGATACAGAGTAAAGCTCCCCCTACACTGTCCCCATCAAACCCTCCCAGGACAGGTGCAGCGCAGGTTAGATACAGAGTAAAGCTCCCTCTACACTGTCCCCATCAAACACTCCCAGCACAGGTACAGCATCGGGTTAGATACAGAGTGAAGCTCCCTCTACACAGTCCCCATCAAATGCTTCCAGGACAAATACAGCACGTGGTTAGATACTGAGTGAAGCTCCCTCTGCACTCTCCCCGTCAAACACTCCCAGGACAGTTACAGCACGGGGTTAGATACAGAGTAAAGCTCCCTCTACACTGTCCCCATCAAACTCTCCCAGGACAGGCACAGCACGGTGTTAGATACAGAGTAAAGCTCCGTCTACACTGTCCCCATCAACACTCCCAGGACAGGTACAGCACAGGCTTAGATACAGAGTAAAGCTCCCTCTGCACTGTCCCCATCAAACACTCCCAGGACAGGTACAGCACGGGGTTAGATACAGAGTAAATCTCCCTCTGCACTGTCCCCACCAAACACTCTCAGGACAAGTACAGCACGGGGTTAGATACAGAGTAAAGCTCCCTCTACGCTGTCCCCATCAAACACTCCCAGGATAGGTACAGCAAGGGGCTGGATACAGAGTAAAGCTCCCTCTATACTATCCCCATCAAACATTCCCAGGACAGGTACACCACGGGGTTAGATACAGAATAAAGCTCACTCTACACTGACCCATCAAACACTCCCAGGACAGGTACAGCACGGGGTTAGATACACTGTAAAGCTCCCTCTACACTGTCCCCATCAAACACTCCCAGGACAGGTACAGCACGGGGTTAGATACAGAGTAAAGCTCCCTCTACACTGTCCCCATCAAACACTCCCAGGACAGGACAAGCACGGGGTTAGATCCTGATTAAAGCTCCCATACACTGTCCCCATTGTGGTGGTCTGTATTAGGGGTAATACGGTACACCACGTGACGACAGGCTATTGGTGGAGGGATGCCAGGTCCTGATAGGATCTGCCACCTACTGGACTCCACCCAGAAATGCCGGTATAAGACCCCAGTTTTTCCCTCCATTTCCCTCAGCAGCTGCATTCTGTAACCACGCTGCTGGGGATAAAGTTCTGCTTAATACAGCCTTCAATTGACATTACCTCAACCTGCCTCACGTCATATTGGCGGTGCTACAATTTACGAGTGACGAACTGCGTCAATTCCTGCTCAGCAGGGGCATAGCCTCGAGCAGGACGACCAGTTACAACCCCCGGGGGAACGGGCAGGTAGAAGGGGAGAATGGAACGGTCTGGAAGGCCTTCCTGCTGGCCCTCCGGTCTAGGAGCCTCCCAATTTCCCGCTGGCAGGAAGTCCTCCCGGATGCCTTTCACTCTAACCGGTCCCTGCTGTGCACCACCACGAATCAAACGCCTCACGAGCGCCTCCTCCTCTTTCCTAGGAAGTCCTCCTCTGGAACGCCACTTCCGACCTGGCTAGCAGCTCGGGACCCATTCTGCTCCGGAAACATGTGCGGGCGCACAAGTCAGATCCGTTGGTGGAACGGGTGCATCTCCTTCACGCCAACCCGCAATACGCCAATGTGGAGTACCCCGATGGCCGACAGGACACGGTCTCCCTGCGAGATCTGGCGCCCGCCGGAGCTACCCACACCCCCCAACGCCAATCACCACCTCCTCACTCCCGCCGGTTCATCCCGCAGCCACCCCCTTCCCGGGGGGTTCGGTTCTCCTCCCAGACCCGCCCAGGAGTAAGGACACAGGGGACAGCGCTACGCTCCCAGAATCAACGGGACTCGAGGCACCGCCATGAGCACCACGCCCGAGACGATCGGAAAGGACGACCAGGGCGCCCATCCGGCTCATCGAATCACTTTAACGCTCAACGTTTTCAGTTATTGTGTCTTGTTATAGTTATGGCATCATGCTGACCCTGTTTGGCCCGTTGGCCCAGTTGAAGCGATAATTTTGTGTTTTGTTCAAAGTTACGGCACAGTACCGACTCTGTAAACCCCTACCACCATGCGAACCACCATCCCGCCGGGTATTTTTTCAACAAGGGGTGAATGTGGTGGTATGTTTTAGGGGTAATACGGTACACCACGTGTCGACAGGCTATTGGTGGACGGATGCCAGGTCCTGATAGGAACTGACACCTCCCGGACTCCACCCAGAAATGCCGGTATAAGAACCCAGTTATTCCGTCCATTTCCCTCAGCAGCTGCATTCTGTTCCCTCGCTGCTGGGGATAAAGTTCTGCTTAATAAAGCCTTCAATTGACATTACCTCAACCTGCCTCGCATCATATTGACGGTGCTACACCCATCAAACACTCCCAGGACAGGTACAGCACAGGGTTAGATACAGAGTAAAGCTCCCTCTACACTGTCCCCATCAAACAAACCCAGACAGGTACAGCACGGGGTTAAATGCAGAGTAAAGCTCCCTCTACACTGTCCCCATCAAACACTCCCAGGACAAGTACCGCATGGGGTTAGATACTGTGTAAAGCTCCCTCCACACTGTCCCCATCAAACAAACCCAGGACAGGTACAGCCCGGGGTTAGATACAGAGTAAAGCTCCCTCTACACTGTCCCCATCAAACACTCCCAAGACAGATACAGCACGGGGTTAAATACAGGGTAAAGCTCCCTCTACACTGTCCCCATCAAACACTCCCAGGACAGGACAAGCACGTGGTTAGATACAGAGAAAAGCTCCCTCTACACTGTCCCCATTAAACACTCCCAGGACAGGTACAGCATGGGGTTAGATACAGAGTAAAGCTCCCTCTGCACTGTCCCCATCAAACCCTCCCAGGACAGGTACAGCGCAGGTTAGATACAGAGTAAAGCTCCCTCTACACTGTCCCTATCAAACACTCCCAGGACAGGTACAGCATGGGGTTAGATACAGAGTGAAGCTCCCTCTACACAGTCCCCACCAAATACTTCCAGGACAAATACAGCACGGGGTTAGATACAGAATAAAGCTCACTCTACACTGTGACCATCAAACACTCCCAGGAAAGGTACAGCACGGGGTTAGATACAGAGTAAAGCTCCCTCTACACTGTCCCCATCAAACACTCCCAGGACAGGTACAGCACGGGGTTAGATACAGAGTAAAGCTCCCTCTACACTGTCCCCATCAAACACTCCCAGGACAGGTACAGCACGGGGTTAGATACAGAGTAAAGCTCCCTCTACACTGTCCCCATCAAACACTCCCAGGACAGGTACAGCACGGGGTTAGATACAGAGTAAAGCTCCCTCTACACTGTCCCCATCAAACACCCCCAGGACAGGTGCAGCACGGGGTTAGATACAGAGCAAAGCTCCCTCTTCACTGTCCCCATCAAACACTCTCAGGACAGGTACAGCATGGGGTTAGATACAGATTAAAGCTCCCATACACTGTCCCCATCAAACACTCCCAGGACAGGGCAAGCACGGGGTTAGATCCAGATTAAAGCTCCCATACACTGTCCCCATTGTGGTGGTCTGTATTAGGGGTAATACGGTACACCACGTGACGACAGGCTATTGGTGGAGGGATGCCAGGTCCTGATAGGATCTGCCACCTACTGGACTCCACCCAGAAATGCCGGTATAAGAACCCAGTTTTTCCCTCCATTTCCCTCAGCAGCTGCATTCTGTAACCACGCTGCTGGGGATAAAGTTCTGCTTAATACAGCCTTCAATTGACATTACCTCAACCTGCCTCACGTCATATTGGCGGTGCTACAATTTACGAGCGACGAACTGCGTCAATTCCTGCTCAGCAGGGGCATAGCCTCGAGCAGGACGACCAGTTACAACCCCCGGGGGAACGGGCAGGTAGAAAGGGAGAATGGAACGGTCTGGAAGGCCTTCCTGCTGGCCCTCCGGTCTAGGAGCCTCCCAATTTCCCGCTGGCAGGAAGTCCTCCCGGATGCCTTTCACTCTAACCGGTCCCTGCTGTGCACCACCACGAATCAAACGCCTCACGAGCGCCTCCTCCTCTTTCCTAGGAAGTCCTCCTCTGGAACGCCACTTCCGACCTGGCTAGCAGCTCGGGACCCATTCTGCTCCGGAAACATGTGCGGGCGCACAAGTCAGATCCGTTGGTGGAACGGGTGCATCTCCTTCACGCCAACCCGCAATACGCCAATGTGGAGTACCCCGATGGCCGACAGGACACGGTCTCCCTGCGAGATCTGGCGCCCGCCGGAGCTACCCACACCCCCCAACGCCAATCACCACCTCCTCACTCCCGCCGGTTCATCCCGCAGCCACCCCCTTCCCGGGGGGTTCGGTTCTCCTCCCAGACCCGCCCAGGAGTAAGGACACAGGGGACAGCGCTACGCTCCCAGAATCAACGGGACTCGAGGCACCGCCATGAGCACCACGCCCGAGACGATCGGAAAGGACGACCAGGGCGCCCATCCGGCTCATCGAATCACTTTAACGCTCAACGTTTTCAGTTATTGTGTCTTGTTATAGTTATGGCATCATGCTGACCCTGTTTGGCCCGTTGGCCCAGTTGAAGCGATAATTTTGTGTTTTGTTCAAAGTTACGGCACAGTACCGACTCTGTAAACCCCTACCACCATGCGAACCACCATCCCGCCGGGTATTTTTTCAACAAGGGGTGAATGTGGTGGTATGTTTTAGGGGTAATACGGTACACCACGTGTCGACAGGCTATTGGTGGACGGATGCCAGGTCCTGATAGGAACTGACACCTCCCGGACTCCACCCAGAAATGCCGGTATAAGAACCCAGTTATTCCGTCCATTTCCCTCAGCAGCTGCATTCTGTTCCCTCGCTGCTGGGGATAAAGTTCTGCTTAATAAAGCCTTCAATTGACATTACCTCAACCTGCCTCGCATCATATTGACGGTGCTACACCCATCAAACACTCCCAGGACAGGTACAGCACAGGGTTAGATACAGAGTAAAGCTCCCTCTACACTGTCCCCATCAAACAAACCCAGACAGGTACAGCACGGGGTTAAATGCAGAGTAAAGCTCCCTCTACACTGTCCCCATCAAACACTCCCAGGACAAGTACCGCATGGGGTTAGATACTGTGTAAAGCTCCCTCCACACTGTCCCCATCAAACAAACCCAGGACAGGTACAGCCCGGGGTTAGATACAGAGTAAAGCTCCCTCTACACTGTCCCCATCAAACACTCCCAAGACAGATACAGCACGGGGTTAAATACAGGGTAAAGCTCCCTCTACACTGTCCCCATCAAACACTCCCAGGACAGGACAAGCACGTGGTTAGATACAGAGAAAAGCTCCCTCTACACTGTCCCCATTAAACACTCCCAGGACAGGTACAGCATGGGGTTAGATACAGAGTAAAGCTCCCTCTGCACTGTCCCCATCAAACCCTCCCAGGACAGGTACAGCGCAGGTTAGATACAGAGTAAAGCTCCCTCTACACTGTCCCTATCAAACACTCCCAGGACAGGTACAGCATGGGGTTAGATACAGAGTGAAGCTCCCTCTACACAGTCCCCACCAAATACTTCCAGGACAAATACAGCACGGGGTTAGATACAGAATAAAGCTCACTCTACACTGTGACCATCAAACACTCCCAGGAAAGGTACAGCACGGGGTTAGATACAGAGTAAAGCTCCCTCTACACTGTCCCCATCAAACACTCCCAGGACAGGTACAGCACGGGGTTAGATACAGAGTAAAGCTCCCTCTACACTGTCCCCATCAAACACTCCCAGGACAGGTACAGCACGGGGTTAGATACAGAGTAAAGCTCCCTCTACACTGTCCCCATCAAACACTCCCAGGACAGGTACAGCACGGGGTTAGATACAGAGTAAAGCTCCCTCTACACTGTCCCCATCAAACACCCCCAGGACAGGTGCAGCACGGGGTTAGATACAGAGCAAAGCTCCCTCTTCACTGTCCCCATCAAACACTCTCAGGACAGGTACAGCATGGGGTTAGATACAGATTAAAGCTCCCATACACTGTCCCCATCAAACACTCCCAGGACAGGGCAAGCACGGGGTTAGATCCAGATTAAAGCTCCCATACACTGTCCCCATTGTGGTGGTCTGTATTAGGGGTAATACGGTACACCACGTGACGACAGGCTATTGGTGGAGGGATGCCAGGTCCTGATAGGATCTGCCACCTACTGGACTCCACCCAGAAATGCCGGTATAAGAACCCAGTTTTTCCCTCCATTTCCCTCAGCAGCTGCATTCTGTAACCACGCTGCTGGGGATAAAGTTCTGCTTAATACAGCCTTCAATTGACATTACCTCAACCTGCCTCACGTCATATTGGCGGTGCTACAATTTACGAGCGACGAACTGCGTCAATTCCTGCTCAGCAGGGGCATAGCCTCGAGCAGGACGACCAGTTACAACCCCCGGGGGAACGGGCAGGTAGAAAGGGAGAATGGAACGGTCTGGAAGGCCGTCCTGCTGGCCCTCCGGTCTAGGAGCCTCCCAATTTCCCGCTGGCAGGAAGTCCTCCCGGATGCCCTTCACTCTATCCGGTCCCTGCTGTGCACCACCACGAATCAAACGCCTCATGAGCGCCTCCTCCTCTTTCCTAGGAAGTCCTCCTCTGGAACGCCACTTCCGACCTGGCTAGCAGCTCCGGGACCCATTCTGCTCCGGAAACATGTGCGGGCGCACAAGTCAGATCCGTTGGTGGAACGGGTGCATCTCCTTCACGCCAACCCGCAATACGCCTATGTGGAGTACCCCGATGGCCGACAGGACACGGTCTCCCTGCGAGATCTGGCGCCCGCCGGAGCTACCCACACCCCCCCAACGCCAATCACCACCTCCTCACTCCCGCCGGTTCATCCCGCAGCCACCCCCTTCCCGGGGGGTTCGGTTCTCCTCCCAGACCCGCCCAGGAGTAAGGACACAGGGGACAGCGCTCCGCTCCCAGAATCGACGGGACTCGAGCCAGCGCCATCACCACCACGCCTGAGACGATCGGAAAGGACGACCAGGGCGCCCATCCGGCTCATCGAATCACTTTAACGCTCAACGTTTTCAGTTATTGTGTCTTGTTATAGTTATGGCACCATGCTGACCCTGTTTGGCCCGTTGGCCCAGTTGAAGCGATAATTTTGTGTTTTGTTCAAAGTTACGGCACAGTACCGACTCTGTAAACCCCTACCACCATGCGAACCAATATCCCGCCGGGTTTTTTATCAACAAGGGGTGAATGTGGTGGTATGTATTAGGGGTAATACGGTACACCACGTGTCGACAGGCTATTGGTGGACGGATGCCAGGTCCTGATAGGAACTGACACCTCCCGGACTCCACCCAGAAATGCCGGTATAAGAACCCAGTTATTCCGTCCATTTCCCTCAGCAGCTGAATTCTGTTCCCTCGCTGCTGGGGATAAAATTCTGCTTAATAAAGCCTTCAATTGACATTACCTCAACCTACCTCGCATCATATTGATGGTGCTACACCCATCAAACACTCCCAGGACAGGTACAGCACAGGGTTAGATACAGAGTAAAGCTCCCTCTACACTGTCCCCATCAAACACTCCCAGGACAGGTAAAGCACGGGGTTCGATACTGAGTAAAGCTCCCTCTACACTGTCCCAATCAAACACTCCCAGGACAGGAACAGCGCGGGGTTAGATACAGAGTAAAGCTCCCTCTAAACTGTCCCCCTCAAACATTCCCAGGACAGGTACAGCGCGGGGTTAGATACAGAGTTAAGCTCCCACTACACTGTCCCAATCAAACACTCCCAGGACAGGTACAGCACGGGGTTCGATACAGAGTAAAGCTCCCTCTACACTGTCCCCATCAAACACTCCCAGGACAGGGACAGCACGGGGTTAGATACAGAGTAAAGCTCCCTCTACACTGTCCCCATCAAACACTCGCAGGACAGGGACAGCACGGGGTTAGATACAGAGTAAAGCTCCCGCTATACTGTCCCCATCAAACACTCCCGGGACAGGTACAGCACGGGGTAAGATACAGAGTATAGCTCCCTCTACACTGACCCCATCAAACATTCTCAGGACAGGTACAGCACGGCGTTAGATACAGAGTAATGCTCCCTCTACACTGTCCCCATCAAACACGCCCAGGGCAGGTACAGCACGGGGTAAGATACAGAGTATAGCTCCCTCTACACTGACCCCATCAAACATTCTCAGGACAGGTACAGCACGGGGTTAGATACAGAGTAAAGCTCCCTCTACACTGTCCCCATCAAACACTCCCAGGACATGAACAACACGGGGTTAGGTACAGAGTAAAGCTCCCTCTGCACTGTCCCCATCAAACACTCCCAGGACAGGTACAGCACAGGGTTAGATACCGAGTAAAGCTCCCTCGACACTGTCCCCATCAAACACTCCCAGGACAGGTACAGCACGGGGTTAGATACAGAGTAAAGCTCCCTCTACACTGTCCCCATCAAGCACTCCCAGGACAGGTTGTGGTAGTATGTATTGGGGGTCATGTGGGACTGGAAGCCCTAATGTCATTGGCTGACAGATCCCGGGTCCTGGTTGGCCGTTGACCTCATACTCCGCCCTGAAGGCGAAGTATAAGAAGCCGGTGCCTTCCCCCGCAGGCCAGTTCACTATCGAGCTGCTGGGGAACAGACACGCTTAATAAAGCCTCATCGACTTCACTCTATTTGTCTCACGGAGTCTTTGTGCGCCACAATTTATTAAGCGTGCCTAAAAAGGACTATGGAGCTCAGGATCATTCCAGAATGCCTGAGGATCAGCCCCCACGCAGTGAATGCGGCAGCAGCCTTCAAGCACTGGCAGACTTGCTTTGAGGCCTACCTCAGAACGACCACCGGCCGGGTCTCAGACGAACAAAAACTGCAGGTCCTGCACTCGAGGGTGAGCACGGAGATTTTCACCCTCATTGAAGACACCGACGATTTCCAGACGGCGTTCACAGCACTGAGAAGTCTCTCCGTTCGCCCAGTTAACCAAATCTACGCTCGCTACCAGCTCGCGACGAGACGGCAAGCTCCCGGAGAATCGATGGACGAGTTCTACGCCGCGCTGCTGATTTTGGGACGAGCCTGCAGCTGCCCGTCGGTGAATGCAAACGAACACACGGACATGTTAATGCGCGATGCTTTTGTGGCAGGTATACAATCCTCCCAAATCCGCCAAAGACTTCTAGAAAAAGAGTCACTAGGACTCTCAGAGGCACGGGCACTAGCAGCCTCGCTGGATGTAGCCGCGCGTAATACCCGCGCCTACGGCCCCGACCGCGCGGCAGGCCATTGGGCCCCGTACGTACCCGCCGCAGCAAACCCCCTACCCCCCCCCCCGGACACCCCACAGGCTTGCGCAGTCCAAACGCCGAGTCGCAACGGGGGCGCCCGCTGTTATTTCTGCGGCCAGGCGAAGCACCCCCGACAACGCTGTCCGGCCCGCGCAGCCATCTGCAAAAGCTGCGGGAAAAAGGGCCACTACGCGGTGGTGTGCCGATCCCGCGAGGTCGCCGCCGTCCCGGGGCCACAGGGAGCCCTACAGGCAGTCTATGCCTCCCAACCCCCCCAGCACGCCATGTGCGACCCCCAGGCGCCGCCATTTTGGGTCCCGACCACCGCGGTCCCGGGAGAACTGGGAGCCCTGCACGCCGCCTCCGCTCCCCAACCCCCCTCCCCGCAGTCCATGTACGACCCGCCGCCGGCGCTCCCGATTTGGGTGCCGGCCAACACTCTCCACGGAGAGGAAGGGGCTTTTCGCATCCCTAACGCCACCCTCACCCCCGTCCCGCGCCCCACGCCTGACCCGCCGGCGCCACCTACCTGGACCCCGACCACCGCTGTCCCCGGCGAGGGAGCTCTGCACGGTCCCAGCGCTCGCGGCCACACGCCTGACCCGCCGGCAATACAGCTTACCTGGACCCCGATCTCGGTCCCCGGCGAGGGACCTCCTCACGGTCCCAGCGCTCGCAGTACTGACCCGCCGGCCTTGGCCCCGAACATCGCTGTCCCCAGCGAGGGAGCTCCGCGCGGTCCTAGCGCCCGCGGCCCTGGCGCTCGCAGCCAAGGAACTCCGCGCGGTCCTAGCGCCCGCGGCCCGGGCGCTCGCAGTGCAGGAACTCCGCGCGGTCCTAGCGCCCCCCAGACCCCCCAGCACTCAATGTGCGACCCGCAGACGCCGCCATTTTGGGTCCCGCCCACCACGAGGGGAGGAGGGGCCCCGCCATCTTGGACCGCCCCCGACCTGTACGACGCATGGGGCGGCCATTTTGTCCATCCCCGACGCCATCTTGGACGGCAACAACGGACCCCACCCCACTACTACAACCACGGCTCGCTTCGGTTACACTCGATCAGGCTCGGCCCCGGACTCTCCAGACGACGACGACAACGGTCCTAATTAACGGCCACGAGACGCCATGCCTAGTCGACTCCGGGAGCACGGAAAGTTTTATACATCCCGACACGGTAAGACGCTGTTCCTTAACTACCTACCCCAGCGCACAAAAGATTTGCCTAGCTGCAGGATCCCACTCCGTACAGATCCAGGGATTCTGCATAGTTACCCTAACGGTACAGGGGAGGGAATTCAAAAACTACAAACTTAACGTCCTTCCCCAACTCTGTGCCCCCACCTTGCTGGGCTTAGATTTTCAATGTAACCTACAGAGCCTTACGTTTAAATTCGGCGGCCCCATACCCCCACTCACTATCTGCGGCCTCGCCACCCTCAAGGTGCAACCCCCGTCCTTGTTTGCGAACCTCACCCCGGATTGCAAACCCGTCGCCACTAGGAGCAGACGGTACAGCGCCCAGGACCGGACCTTCATTCGCTCCGAAGTCCAGCGGCTACTAAAGGAGGGCATAATCCAGGCCAGCAATAGTCCCTGGAGAGCGCAGGTGGTAGTAGTGAAGACAGGGGAGAAACAAAGGATGGTCATTGACTACAGCCAGACCATCAACAGGTACACACAACTAGACGCGTACCCTCTCCCCCGCATATCCGACATGGTCAATCGGATTGCCCAGTATAAAGTCTTCTCCACCGTGGACCTCAAGTCCGCCTACCATCAGCTCCCCATCCGCCCAAGTGACCGCAAGTACACAGCCTTCGAGGCAGACGGGCGATTATACCACTTCCTAAGGGTCCCTTTTGGCGTCACAAACGGCGTCTCGGTCTTCCAACGGGAAATGGACCGAATGGTTGATCAACATGGGTTACGGGCCACGTTCCCGTACCTCGACAATGTAACCATCTGCGGCCACGATCAGCAGGACCACGACGCCAACCTCCAAAAATTCCTCCAGACTGCCAAAGCCTTGAACCTCACGTACAACGAGGACAAGTGCGTTTTTAGCACCGATCGGCTAGCCATTCTGGGCTACATAGTGCGCAATGGGATAATAGGCCCCGACCCCGAACGTATGCGCGCACTCATGGAATTTCCCCTCCCGCACTGCCCAAAAGCCCTGAAACGCTGCCTGGGGTTCTTTTCATACTACGCCCAGTGGGTCCCCCAGTATGCAGACAAGGCCCGCCCCCTAATACAGACCACGACTTTCCCGCTGTCGACAGAGGCTTGCCAGGCTTTCAGCCGCATCAAAGCGGATATCGCAAAGGCCACGATGCGCGCCATCGACGAGTCCCTCCCCTTCCAGGTCGAGAGCGACGCCTCCGACGTAGCTCTAGCGGCCACCCTTACCCAAGCGGGCAGACCCGTGGCCTTCTTCTCCCGAACCCTCCACGCCTCAGAAATCCGCCACTCCTCAGTGGAAAAGGAAGCCCAAGCCATAGTGGAAGCTGTGCGACATTGGAGGCATTACCTGGCCGGCAGGAGATTCACTCTCCTCACTGACCAACGGTCGGTAGCCTTCATGTTCGATAATGCACAGCGGGGCAAGATCAAGAACGACAAGATCTTGCGGTGGAGGATCGAACTCTCCACCTTCAACTACGAGATCTTGTACCGGCCCGGAAAGCTGAATGAGCCGTCTGATGCCCTATCCCGCGGGACATGTGCCAACGCACAAATTGACCGCCTCCAAGCCATCCACGAGGACCTCTGCCACCCGGGGGTCACTCGGTTTTACCACTTCATCAAGTCCCGCAATCTCCCATACTCCTTAGAGGAGGTCCATACAGTCACAAGAGACTGCCACATCTGCGCAGAATGCAAACCGTATTTTTTCAGGCCAGATGGAGCACACCTGATTAAGGCTTCCCGTCCCTTTGAACGCCTCAGTCTCGATTTCAAAGGGCCCCTCCCCTCCACCGACCACAACGCGTATTTCCTTAATGTAGTGGACGAATACTCCCGCTTCCCTTTTGCCATTCCCTGCTCCGACATGACCGCGGCCACAGTCATTAAAGCCCTGAACAGCATCTTCACGCTGTTCGGTTACCCCGCATACGTCCACAGCGACAGGGGGTCCTCTTTCATGAGTGACGAGCTGCGCCAGTTCCTGCTCAGCAAGGGTATAGCTTCAAGCAGGACGACCAGCTACAACCCCCGGGGGAACGGGCAAGTAGAAAGGGAGAACGGCACGGTCTGGAAGGCCGTCCTACTGGCCCTACGGTCCAGGGATCTCCCAGTTTCACGGTGGCAGGACGTCCTCCCGGACGCTCTCCACTCCATCCGGTCGTTATTATGTACGAGCACTAATCAAACGCCTCACGAGCGTCTCCTTGTCTTCCCTAGGAGGTCCTCCTCTGGAACGTCGCTGCCGACCTGGCTGGCGGCCCCAGGACCCATCCTGCTCCGAAAGCACGTGCGGGCACATAAGGCGGACCCGTTGGTCGAAAGGGTTCACCTCCTCCACGCAAACCCCCAGTACGCCTATGTGGAGTACCCCGACGGCCGACAGGACACGGTCTCCCTGCGGGATCTGGCGCCCGCCGGCACCACACACCCCCCCCGACACCATTCACCCAACCCCCCCCCCCCTTCCTGCCACCGCCGCACCCCGCGACCGCCCCCTTCCCAGGAGGATCAGTCCCCCTCCCCTTTGCACCGTGCGGCTCCCGGAGGCGACAACGCTGGTACAAGCACCACCACCACCGCCGGGGCCGAGGCGATCGACACGGACGACCAGACCGCCCGACCGACTCGTGGCGTCGATGTAAAACAAAGATGGACTGTCCAATGAACATTTTGTTTTTCCTATATCCTCTGTAAATAGTTGTAACAGGACGATACTGTCCAATACGGTACTACCATGTAACTGTTCTATCCTCCCAGGACCAGTACTGTAAACCCTTACCACCATACGAAGCATCACCCCGCCGGGTTCATTTTTGACAAGGGGTGAATGTGGGAGTATGTATTGGGGGTCATGTGGGACTGGAAGCCCTAATGTCATTGGCTGACAGATCCCGGGTCCTGGTTGGCCGTTGACCTCAAGCTCCGCCCTGAAGGCGAAGTATAAGAAGCCGGTGCCTTTCCCCCGCAGGCCAGTTACTATCGGGCTGCTGGGGAACAGACACGCTTAATAAAGCGTCATCGACTTCACTCTATTTGTCTCACGGAGTCTTTGTGCGCCACAAAGAGTAAAGTTCACTCTACACTGTCCCCATCAAACACTCCCAGGACAGGTACAGCACGGCGTTAGATACAGAGTAAAGCTCCCTCTACACTGTCCCCATCAAACACTCCCCGGACAGGTACAGCACGGGGTTAGATACAGAGTAAAGCTCCCTCTTCACTGTCCCCATCATACACTCCCAGGACCGGCACAGCACGGTTAGATACAGAGTAAAGCTCCCTCTACACTGTCCCCATCAAACATTCCCAGGACAGGTACAGCACGGGGTTAGATACAGAGTAAAGCTCCCGCTACACTGTCCCCATCAAACACTCCCAGGACAGGTACAGCACGGGGTTAAATACAGAGTAAAGCTCCAGCTACACTGTCCCCATCAAACACTCCCAGGACAGGTACAGCACGGGGTCAGATCCAGAGAAAAGCTCCCTCTGCACTGTCCCCATCAAACACACCCAGGACAGGTACAGCACGGGGTTAGATACAGAGTAAAGCTCCCGCTACATTGTCCCAATCAAACACTCCCAGGGCAGGTACAGCACGGTGTTAGATACAGAGTAAAGCTCCCTCTACACTGTCCCATCAAACACTCCCAGGACAGGTACAGCACGGGGTTAGATACAGAGTAAAACTCCCGCTACTCTGTTCCCATCAAACACTCCCAGGACAGGTACAGCACGGGATTAGATACAGAGTAAAGCTTCCTCTACACTGTCCCCCATCAAACACTCCCAGGACAGGCACAGCACGGGGTTAGATCCAGAGTAAAGCTCCCTGTACACTGTCCCCACCAAACACTCCCAGGTCAGTTACAGCACGGGGTTCGATACAGAGAAAATCTCCCTCTACACTGTCCCCATCAAACACTCCTGGGACAGGTACAGTACGGGGTTAGATACAGAGTAATGCTCCTCTACACTGTCCCCATCAAACATTCCCAGGACAGGTACAGCACGGGGTTTGATACAGAGTAAAGCTCCTCTACACTGTCCCCATCAAACTCTCCCAGGACAGGTACAGCACGGGGTTAGATACAGAGTGAAGCTCCCTCTACACTGTCCCCATCAAACACTCCCTGCACAGGTACAGCACGGGGTTTGATACAGAGTAAAGCACTCTCTACACTGTCCCCATTAAACACTCCCAGGACAGGGACAGCACGGGGTTTGACACAGAGTAAAGCTCCCGCTATAATGTCCCCATCAAACACTCCCGGGACAGGTACAGTACGGGGTTAGATACTGAGTAATGCTCCTCTAAACTGTCCCCATCAAACACTCCCAGGACAGGTACAGCACGGGGTTAGATACAGAGTATAGCTCCCTCTACACTGACCCCATCAAACATTCCCAGGACAGGTACAGCACGGGGTTAGATAGAGTAAAGCTCCCTCTACACTGTCCCAATCAACCACTCCCAGGACAGGTAAAGCACGGGGTTAGATACAGAGTAAAGCTCCCTCTACACTGTCCCCATCAAACATTCCCAGGACAGGTACAGCACAGGGTTAGATGTGTCATGATATTCAAACACACACATCATGATGGACACACCAACAGGCAAATCAGAGCACACAACACCACAACCAATCACAGACAAGAACACCAACCACATAAAAAGCACGAGCACGACAACTGGTGGTCAGTAGGTCTGGGGACAAAGACACGGAGAAGAGCTGTTACAAAATCACAAGCAGGGAACCCCCACGTGCAGAGTGTCAAGACAAAACTGTACATAGTAAGTTTGAATAAAATAGCGTTGTACCATATACAACCGTGTTGGCTCATCTGTGTGTCAGAACACCCAACACCACATGGTACAGGAGTGGATCGATACCTGCCTACTAACCTGCCATTCTGGACATGGACCGCACCGACAAACCGCAGCCGTTGCAAGTCGCGGGGAACCTAGGTACCAATTGGAAGCTCTTCAGGCAGCGATTTGACCTGTACATCCGTGCCACCGAAAAACAGAGTGCCTCGGATGAAACGAAGATTGCAATGCTCCTCTTCTACGCAGGTCAGCACGCCGTCGACGTCTTCAACTCACTGGTGTTCGAAGAAGGCGAAAACCAATCCAAATATGACACGGTCATCCTCAAACTGGACCAGCACTTTAAAGTTGAAGTAAATGAAAGTTTTGAAAGATACCTCTTTCAGCAACGCCTGTAAGGTAAGGAGGAGCTTTTTCAACCCTTCTTGACGCACCTCCGGATTCTAGCGCAGTCCTGCGGTTACGGCACCACCACAGAGTCCATGATCAGGGACCAGATTGTTTTTGGCGTTGCCTCTAGTGGCCTACGCCAGCAGCTTCTTAAAATAAAAAGCCTCACCTTCGCGTCTGCTGTGGAAGCCTGTGTCCTCCACGAAAATGCTACCTGCCGTTTTGCCCGATTTCAGGCGTCCGAGTTGGCACGGAGGGGGTCCCCAGCCGTCGAATCGGCAAGCCAGGCCGCCCACGACGTTGAACGCATCCAGGCCGTCGATTACTTCCCGACCCACGGCCCGGACGACAGCGGCCGCTTCCCGCGCTTTTCGCGGTCTCCCGCGCAGGTGCGCGCCAAAAATAACGGCCACATCGAGGGACGCACTGCGCAGGCGCGCCCACCGCAAGATCGCACTGCGCATGCGCAGTGGCGCAACGAACGCCGTGACGTCATGACGTGCGGCAATTGTGGAGCTCTACATTTAAAAGGGCAATGTCCTGCAAAAAACCGACAGTGCCTCAGATGTGGCAAGATGGGCCACTACGCTGCCCACTGTCGTTCGGCTCAACCCATGGATCCGGCACATCCCCGACAATCTCGCAGACAAGTCAGGACCGTCCAGCCCACGCATCAAGACTTCCAGTTAAGTGATGCAGATGACCAGGATGCCTTCCGCGTTTCCGTCATCGATGTCAACAAGGTCAATGCCATCAATCCAGCCGATGAGTGGTGTGCCACCCTGACGGTCAACCCAAACTCGTCGCAAGCCCATTAGACTGGACTTATAACACCGTTCATATGTCTAACAAGTTGCACAATTTTACATGATAACCTGTTGTTGTTTATCGTTCCAGATGTCGTCTGACTGGACAACTGTTCAAGTTTTTTTTCTTCTCTCGTTCGCATTTATGTTCTGCTATGGTACAACTTGGTTCATGTGACGCACTCGACATCGCCCCATGTACATAGTTCCGTCATATGCACATGCTGCACACGACACACACACACTCTTAGATGCACTCACGACGCGATCATATTTATTACCACGTAGGCACATATCTTTGTAAAAAGGGGGAATGTCATGATATTCAAACACACACATCATGATGGACACACCAACAGGCAAATCAGAGCACACAACACCACAACCAATCACACACAAGAACACCAACCACATAAAAAGCACGAGCACGACACCTGGTGTTCAGTAGGTCTGGGGACAAAGAAACAGAGAAGAGCTGTTACAAAATCACAAACAGGGAACCCCCACGTGCAGATTGTCAAGACAAAACTGTACAGAGTAAGTTTGAATAAAATAGCGTTGTACCATATACAACCGTGTTGGCTCATCTGTGTGTCAGAACGCCCAACACCACAAGATGCAGAGTAAAGCTCCCTCTAGACTGTCCCCATCAAACACTCCCAGGACAGGTACAGCACGGGGTTAGATACAGAGTAAAGCTCCCTCTAGACTGTCCCCATCAAACACTCCCAGGACAGGTACAGCACGGGGTTAGATACAGAGTAAAGCTCCCTCTACACTGTCCCCATCAAATACTCCCAGGACAGGTACAGCACGTGGTTAGATACAGAGTAAAGCTCCCTCTACAGTGTCCCCATCAAACACTCCCAGGACAGGTACAGCACGGTTAGATACACAGTAAAGCTCCCTCTACACTGTCCCCATTAAACACGCCCAGGACAGGTACAGCACGGTTAGATACAGAGTAAAGCTCCCTCTACACTGTCAATATCAAACACTCCCAGGACAGGTTCAGCACGGTTAGATACAGAGTAAAGCTCCCTCTACACTGTCCCCATCAAACATTCCCAGGACAGGTACAGCACGGTTAGATACAGAGTAAAGCTCCCTCTACACTGTCCCCATCAAACACTCCCAGGACAGGTACAGACGGGGTTAGATACAGAGTAAAGATCCCTCTACACTGTCCCCATCAAACACTCCCAGGACAGGTACAGCACGGGGTTAGATACAGAGTAAAGCTCCCTCTACACTGTCCCCATCAAACATTCCCAGGACAGATACAGCATGGGGTTAGATACAGAGTAAAGCTCCCTCTGCACTGTCCCCATCAAACACTCCCAGGGCAGGTACAGCACGGGGTGAGATACAGAGAAAAGCTCCCGCTACACTGTCCCCATCAAACACACCCAGGACAGGTACAACATGGGGTTAGATACAGAGTAAAGCTCCCTCTGCACTGTCCCCATCAAACACTCCCAGGACAGGAGCAGCACGGGATTAGATACAGAGAAAAGCTCCCGCTACACTGTCCCCATCAAACACACCCAGGACAGGTACAGCATGGGGTTAGATACAGAGTAAAGCTCCCTCTGCACTGTCCCCATCAAACACACCCAGGACAGGAACAGCACGGGATTAGATACAGAGAAAAGCTCCCGCTACACTGTCCCCATCAAACACTCCCAGGACAGGGACAGCACGGGGTTAGATACCGCGTAAAGCTCCCTCTACACTGTCCCCATCAAACACTCCCAGGACAGGTACAGCACGGGGTTAGATACAGAGTAAAGCTCCCTCTACACTGTCCCCATCAAATACTCCCAGGACAGGTACAGCACGTGGTTAGATACAGAGTAAAGCTCCCTCTACAGTGTCCCCATCAAACACTCCCAGGACAGGTACAGCACGGTTAGATACACAGTAAAGCTCCCTCTACACTGTCCCCATTAAACACGCCCAGGACAGGTACAGCACGGTTAGATACAGAGTAAAGCTCCCTCTACACTGTCAATATCAAACACTCCCAGGACAGGTTCAGCACGGTTAGATACAGAGTAAAGCTCCCTCTACACTGTCCCCATCAAACATTCCCAGGACAGGTACAGCACGGTTAGATACAGAGTAAAGCTCCCTCTACACTGTCCCCATCAAACACTCCCAGGACAGGTACAGACGGGGTTAGATACAGAGTAAAGATCCCTCTACACTGTCCCCATCAAACACTCCCAGGACAGGTACAGCACGGGGTTAGATACAGAGTAAAGCTCCCTCTACACTGTCCCCATCAAACACTCCCAGGGCAGGTACAGCATGGGGTGAGATACAGAGAAAAGCTCCCGCTACACTGTCCCCATCAAACACACCCAGGACAGGTACAACATGGGGTTAGATACAGAGTAAAGCTCCCTCTGCACTGTCCCCATCAAACACTCCCAGGACAGGAGCAGCACGGGATTAGATACAGAGAAAAGCTCCCGCTACACTGTCCCCATCAAACACACCCAGGACAGGTACAGCATGGGGTTAGATACAGAGTAAAGCTCCCTCTGCACTGTCCCCATCAAACACACCCAGGACAGGAACAGCACGGGATTAGATACAGAGAAAAGCTCCCGCTACACTGTCCCCATCAAACACACCCAGGACAGGTACAGCATGGTGTCAGATCCAGAGTAAAGCTCCCTCTACACTGTCCCCATCAAACACTCCCAGGACAGGTACAGCACGGGGTTAGATACAGATTAAATCTCCCTCTGCACTGTCCCCATCAAACACTCCTAGGACAGGTACTGCACGGGGGTTAGATACAGAGTAAAGCTCCCTCGACTCTGTCCCCATCAAACACTCCCGGGACAGGTACAGCACGGGGTTAGATAAAGAGTAAAGCTTCCTCTACACTGACCCCATCAAACAGTCCCAGGACAGGTACAGCACGGGGTTAGATACAGAGTAAAGCTGCCTCGACACTGTCCCCATCAAACACTCCCAGGACAGGTACAGCACGGGGTTAGATACAGATTAAAGCTCCCTCTGCACTGTCCCCATCAAACACTCCCAGGACAGGTACTGCACGGGGGTTAGATACAGAGTAAAGCTCACTCGACACTGTCCCCATCAAACACTCCCAGGACAGTTACAGCACGGGGTTTGATACAGAGTAAAGCTCCTTCTACACTGTCCCCATCAAACACTCCCAGTGCACGTACAGCACCGGGTTAGATGCAGAGTAAAGCTCCCTCTAGACTGTCCCCATCAAATACTCCCAGGACAGGTACAGCATGTGGTTAGATACAGAGTAAAGCTCCCTCTACAGTGTCCCCATCAAACACTCCCAGGACAGGTACAGCACGGTTAGATACAGAGTAAAGCTCCCTCTACACAGTCCCCATCAAACACTCCCAGGACAGGTACAGCACGGGGTTAGATAAACAGTAAAGCTCCCTCTACACTGTCCCCATTAAACACGCCCAGGACAGGTACAGCATGGGGTTAGACACAGAGTAAAGCTCCCTCTACACTGTCAATATCAAACACTCCCAGGACAGGTTCAGCACGGTTAGATACAGAGTAAAGCTCCCTCTACACTGTCCCCATCAAACACTCCCAGGACAGGTACAGACGGGGTTAGATACAGAGTAAAGATCCCTCTACACTGTCCCCATCAAACACTCCCAGGACAGGTACATCACGGGGTTAGATACAGAGTAAAGCTCCCTCTACACTGTCTCCATCAAACATTCCCAGGACAGGTACAGCACGGTTAGATACAGAGTAAAGCTCTCTCTACACTGTCCCCATCAAACACTCCAGGGACAGGTACAGCACGGTTAGATACAGAGTAAAGCTCCCTCTACATTGTCCCCATCAAACATTCCCAGGACAGGTACAGCACGGGGTTAGATACAGAGTAAAGCTTCCGCTACACTGTCCCCATCAAACACTCCCAGGACAGGTACAGCACGGGGTTGAATACAGAGTAAAACTCCCGCTACACTGTCCCCATCAAACACTCCCAGGACAGGTACAGCGCGGGGTTAGATACAGAGTAAAGCTCCCGCTACACTGTCCACATCAAACACTCCAGGTATAGGTACAGCACGGTTAGATACAGAGTAAAGCTCCCTCTACACTGTCCCCCATCAAACAATCCCAGGACAGGTACAGCACGGGGTTAGATACAGAGTAAAGCTCCCTGTACACTGTCCCCATCAAACACTCCCAGGACAGTTACAGCACGGGGTTCGATACAGACAAAAGCTCCATCTACACTGTCCCCATCAAACACTCCCAGGACAGGTACAGCACGGAGTTAGATACAGAGTAAAGCTCCCTGTACACTGTCCCCATCAAACACTCCCAGGACACGTACAGCACAGGGTTAGATACAGAGTAAAACTCCCTCGAGACTGTCCCCATCAAATACTCCCAGGACAGGTACAGCATGTGGTTAGATACAGAGTAAAGCTCCCTCTACACTGTCCCCATCAAATACTCCCAGGACAGGTACAGACGGGGTTAGATACAGAGTAAAGCTCCCTCTACACTGTCTCCATCAAACATTCCCAGGACAGGTACAGCACGGTTAGATGCAGAGTAAAGCTCCCTCTACACTCTCCCCTTCAAACACTCCAGGGACAGGTACAGCACGGGGTTAGATACAGAGTAACGCTTCCGCTACAGTGTCCCCATCAAACACTCCCAGGACAGCTACAGCACGGGGTTAAATACAGAGTAAAGCTCCCGCTACACTGTCCCCATCAAACACTCCCAGGACAGGTACAGAACGGGGTCAGATACAGAGAAAAGCTCCCTCTACACTGTCCCCATCAAACATTCCCAGGACAGGTACAGCGTGGGGTTAGACAGAGAGTAAAGCTCACTCTACACTGTCCCCATCAAACACTCCCAGGACAGTTACAGCAAGGGGTTCGATACAGAGAAAAGCTCCCTCTACACTGTCTCCATTAAACACTCCCAGGACAGGTACAGCACGGGGTTAGACACAGAGTAAAGCTCCCTCTACACTGTCCCCATCAAACACTCCCAGGACAGGTACAGCACGGTTAGATACAGAGTAAAGCTCCCTCTACACTGTCCCCATCAAACACTCCCAGGACAGGGACAGCATGGGGTTAGATACAGTGTAAAGCTCCCGCTATACTGTCCCCATCAAACACTCCCGGGACAGGTAGAGTACGGGGTTAGATACAGAGTAATGCTCCTCTACACTGTCCCAATGAAACACTCCCAGGACAGGTACAGCACTGGGTTAGATACAGAGTATAGCTCCCTCTACACTGACCCCATCAAACATTCCCAGGACAGGTACAGCACGGGGTTAGATACAGAGTAAAGCTCCCTCGACACTGTCCCCATCAAACTCTCCCAGGACAGGTACAGCACGGGGTTAGATACAGAATATAGCTCCCTCTACACTGTCCCCATCAAACATTGCCAGGACAAGTACAGCACGGGGTTAGATACAGAGTAAAGCTCCTCTACACTGTCCCCATCAAACTCTCCCAGGACAGGTACAGCACGGGGTTAGATACAGAGTAAAGCTCCCTCTACACTGTCCCCATCAAACACACCCAGGACAGGTACAGCATGGGGCTGGATACAGAGTAAAGCTCCTTCTGCACTGTCCCCATCAAACACTCCCAGGACAGGAACAGCACGGGGTTAGGTACAGACTAAAGCTCCCTCTGCATTGTACCCATCAAACACTCCCAGGACAGGAACAGCACGGGGTTAGGTACAGACTAAAGCTCCCTCTGCATTGTACCCATCAAACACTCCCCGGACAGGTACTGCATGAGGGTTAGATACAGAGTAAAGCTCCCTCTACCCTGTCCCCACCAAACTCTCCCAGGACAGGTACAGCACGGGGTTAGATACAGAGTAAAGCTCCCTCTACACTGTCCCCATCAAACACTCCCAGGACACGTACAGCATAGGGTTAGATACAGAGTAAAGCTCCTTCTAGACTGTCCCCATCAAATACTCCCAGGACAGGTACAGCATGTGGTTAGATACAGAGTAAAGCTCCCTCTACAGTGTCCCCATCAAACACTCCCAGGACAGGTTCAGCACGGGGTTAGATACACAGTAAAGCTCCCTCTACACTGTCCCCATCAAACACTCCCAGGACAGGTACAGCACGGGGTTAGATACAGAGTAAAGCTCCCTCTACACTGTCCCCATCAAACACTCCCAGGACAGGTACAGCACGGTTAGATACAGAGTAAAGCTCCCTCTACACTGTCCCCATCAAACACTCCCAGGACAGGTACAGCACAGGGTTAAATATAGAGTGAAGCTCCCTCTACACTGTCCCCATCAAACACTCCCAGGACAGGTACAGCACGGGGTTAGATACAGAGTAAAGCTCCCTCTGCACTGTCCCCATCAAACACTCCCAGGACAGGTACAGCACGGTTAGATACAGAGTAAAGCTCCCGCTACACTGTCCCCATCAAACACTCCCAGGACAGGTACAGCATGGTGTTAGATACAGAGTAAAGCTCCCTCTACACTGTCCCCATCAAACACTCCCAGGACAGGTACAGCATGGGGTTAGATACAGAGAAAAGCTCCATCTACAATGTCCCCATCAAACACTCCTAGGACAGGTACAGCACGGGGTTAGATACTGAGTAAAGCTCCCTCTACACTGTCCCCATCAAACACTCCCAGGACAGGTACAGCACGGGGTTAGATACAGAGTAAAGCTCCCTCTACACTGTCCCCATCAAACACTCCCAGGACAGGTACAGCACGGGGTTAGACACAGAGTAAAGCTCCCTCTACACTGTCCCCATCAAATACTCTCAGGACAGGTACAGCACGGGGTTAGATACAGAGTAAAGCTCCCTCTACACTGTCCCCATCAAACACTCTCAGGACAGGTACAGCATGGGGTTAGATACAGAGTAAAGCTCCATCTACACTGTCCCCATCAAATACTCTCAGGAGAGGTACAGCACGGGGTTAGATACAGAGTAAAGCTCCCTCTACACTGTCCCCATCAAACACTCTCAGGACAGGTACAGCACATGGTTAGATACAGAGTAAAGCTCCATCTACACTGTCCCCATCAAACACTCTCAGGACAGTTACAGCACGGGGTTAGATACAGAGTAAAGCTCCCTCTACACTGTCCCCATCAAACACTCTCAGGTCAGGTACAGCATGGGGTTAGATACAGTGTAAAGCTCCATCTACACTGTCCCCATCAAATACTCTCAGGACAGGTACAGCACGGGGTTTGATACAGAGTAAAGCTCACTCTACACTCTCCCCTTCAAACACTCCAGTGACAGGTACAGCACGGGGTTAGATACAGAGTAACGCTTCCGCTACAGTGTCCCCATCAAACACTCCCAGGACAGCTACAGCACGGGGTTAAATACAGAGTAAAGCTCCCGCTACACTGTCCCCATCAAACACTCCCAGGACAGGTACAGTACGGGGTCAGATACAGAGAAAAGCTCCCTCTACACTGTCCCCATCAAACATTCCCAGGACAGGTACAGCGTGGGGTTAGACAGAGAGTAAAGCTCACTCTACACTGTCCCCATCAAACACTCCCAGGACAGGTACAGCAAAGGGTTAAATATAGAGTGAAGCTCCCTCTGCACTGTCCCCATCAAACACTCCCAGGACAGGTACAGCACGGTTAGATACAGAGTAAAGCTCCCGCTACACTGTCCCCATCAAACACTCCCAGGACAGGTACAGCATGGGGTTAGATACAGAGTAAAGCTCCCTCTACACTGTCCCCATCAAACACTCCCAGGACAGGTACAGCATGGGGTTAGATACAGAGTAAAGCTCCATCTACACTGTCCCCATCAAACACTCCTAGGACAGGTACAGCACGGGTTTAGATACTGAGTAAAGCTCCCTCTCCACTGTCCCCATCAAACACTCCCAGGACAGGTACAGCACGGGGTTAGACACAGAGTAAAGCTCCCTCTACACTGTCCCCATCAAACACTCCCAGGACAGGTACAGCACGGTTAGATACAGAGTAAAGCTCCCTCTACACTGTCCCCATCAAACACTCCCAGGACAGGGACAGCATGGGGTTAGATACAGTGTAAAGCTCCCGCTATACTGTCCCCATCAAACACTCCCGGGACAGGTACAGTACGGGGTTAGATACAGAGTAATGCTCCTCTACACTGTCCCAATGAAACACTCCCAGGACAGGTACAGCACTGGGTTAGATACAGAGTATAGCTCCCTCTACACTGACCCCATCAAACATTCCCAGGACAGGTACAGCACGGGGTTAGATACAGAGTAAAGCTCCCTCGACACTGTCCCCATCAAACACTCCCAGGACAGGTACAGCACGGGGTTAGATACAGAATATAGCTCCCTCTACACTGTCCCCATCAAACATTGCCAGGACAAGTACAGCACGGGGTTAGATACAGAGTAAAGCTCCTCTACACTGTCCCCATCAAACTCTCCCAGGCCAGGTACAGCACGGGGTTAGATACAGAGTAAAGCTCCCTCTACACTGTCCCCATCAAACACACCCAGGACAGGTACAGCATGGGGCTGGATACAGAGTAAAGCTCCCTCTGCACTGTCCCCATCAAACACTCCCAGGACAGGAACAGCACGGGGTTAGGTACAGACTAAAGCTCCCTCTGCATTGTACCCATCAAACACTCCCCGGACAGGTACTGCATGAGGGTTAGATACAGAGTAAAGCTCCCTCGGCACTGTCCCCATCAAACACTCCCAAGAGAGGTACAGCACGGGGTTAGATAAAGAGTAAAGCTCCCTCTACCCTGTCCCCACCAAACTCTCCCAGGACAGGTACAGCACGGGGTTAGATACAGAGTAAAGCTCCCTCTACACTGTCCCCATCAAACACTCCCAGGACACGTACAGCACAGGGTTAGATACAGAGTAAAGCTCCTTCTAGACTGTCCCCATCAAATACTCCCAGGACAGGTACAGCATGTGGTTAGATACAGAGTAAAGCTCGCTCTACAGTGTCCCCATCAAACACTCCCAGGACAGGTTCAGCATGGGGTTAGATACACAGTAAAGCTCCCTCTACACTGTCCCCATCAAACACTCCCAGGACAGGTACAGCATGGGGTTAGATACAGAGTAAAGCTCCCTCTACACTGTCCCCATCAAACACTCCCAGGACAGGTACAGCACGGTTAGATACAGAGTAAATCTCCCTCTACACTGTCCCCATCAAACACTCCCAGGACAGGTACAGCACGGGGTTAGACACAGAGTAAAGCTCCCTCTGCACTGTCCCCATCAAACACTCCCAGGACAGGTACAGCACGGTTAGATACAGAGTAAAGCTCCCTCTACACTGTCCCCATCAAACACTCCCAGGACAGGTACAGCACAGGGTTAAATATAGAGTGAAGCTCCCTCTACACTGTCCCCATCAAACACTCCCAGGACAGGTACAGCACGGGGTTAGACACAGAGTAAAGCTCCCTCTGCACTGTCCCCATCAAACACTCCCAGGACAGGTACAGCACGGTTAGATACAGAGTAAAGCTCCCGCTACACTGTCCCCATCAAACACTCCCAGGACAGGTACAGCATGGGGTTAGATACAGAGTAAAGCTCCCTCTACACTGTCCCCATCAAACACTCCCAGGACAGGTACAGCATGGGGTTAGATACAGAGTAAAGCTCCATCTACACTGTCCCCATCAAACACTCCTAGGACAGGTACAGCACGGGGTTAGATACTGAGTAAAGCTCCCTCTACACTGTCCCCATCAAACACTCCCAGGACAGGTACAGCACGGGGTTAGATACAGAGTAAAGCTCCCTCTACACTGTCCCCATCAAACACTCCCAGGACAGGTACAGCACGGGGTTAGACACAGAGTAAAGCTCCCTCTACACTGTCCCCATCAAATACTCTCAGGACAGGTACAGCACGGGGTTAGATACAGAGTAAAGCTCCCTCTACACTGTCCCCATCAAACACTCTCAGGACAGGAACAGCATGGGGTTAGATACAGAGTAAAGCTCCATCTACACTGTCCCCATCAAATACTCTCAGGAGAGGTACAGCACGGGGTTAGATACAGAGTAAAGCTCCCTCTACACTGTCCCCATCAAACACTCTCAGGACAGGTACAGCACGGGGTTAGATACAGAGTAAAGCTCCATCTACACTGTCCCCATCAAATACTCTCAGGAGAGGTACAGCACGGGGTTAGATACAGAGTAAAGCTCCCTCTACACTGTCCCCATCAAACACTCTCAGGACAGGTACAGCACGGGGTTAGATACAGAGTAAAGCTCCATCTACACTGTCCCCATCAAACACTCTCAGGACAGGTACAGCACGGGGTTAGATACAGAGTAAAGCTCCCTCTACACTGTCCCCATCAAACACTCTCAGGACAGGTACAGCATGGTGTTAGATACAGTGTAAAGCTCCATCTACACTGTCCCCATCAAATACTCTCAGGACAGGTACAGCACGGGGTTTGATACAGAGTAAAGCTCACTCTACACTGTCCCCATCAAACACTCTTTGGAAGGTACAGCATGGGGTTAGATACAGAGTAAAGCTCACTCTACACTGTCCCCATCAAACACTCTCAGGACAGGTACAGCATGGGGTTAGATACAGAGTAATGCTCCTCTACACTGTCCCAATCAAACACTCCCAGGACAGGTACAGCACGGGGTTAGATACAGAGTATAGCTCCCTCTACACTGACCCCATCAAACATTCCCAGGACAGGTACAGCACGGGGTTAGATACAGAGTAAAGCTCCCTCGACACTGTCCCCATCAAACTCAACCAGGACAGGTACAGCACGGGGTTAGATACAGAATATAGCTCCCTCTACACTGTCCCCATCAAACATTGCCAGGACAAGTACAGCACGGGGTTAGATACAGAGTAAACCTCCTCTACACTGTCCCCATCAAACTCTCCCAGGACAGGTACAGCACGGGGTTAGATACAGAGTAAAGCTCCCTCTATACTGTCCCCATCAAACACACCCAGGACAGGTACAGCATGGGGCTGGATACAGAGTAAAGCTCCCTCTGCACTGTCCCCATCAAACACTCCCAGGACAGGAACAGCACGGGGTTAGGTACAGACTAAAGCTCCCTCTGCACTGTACCCATCAAACACTCCCAGGACAGGGACTGCAAGAGGGTTAGATACAGAGTAAAGCTCCCTCGGCACTGTCCCCATCAAACACTCCCAGGACAGGTACAGCACGGGGTTAGACACAGAGTAAAGCTCCCTCTGCACTGTCCCCATCAAACACTCCCAG
This sequence comes from Scyliorhinus torazame, assembly GCF_047496885.1. Classification (NCBI taxonomy): domain Eukaryota; kingdom Metazoa; phylum Chordata; class Chondrichthyes; order Carcharhiniformes; family Scyliorhinidae; genus Scyliorhinus; species Scyliorhinus torazame. The sequence continues at coordinate 16,821,592 of NC_092725.1, read as the reverse complement.
GACAGGTACAGCACGGTTAGATACAGAGTAAAGCTCCCTCTACACTGTCCCCATCAAACACTCCCAGGACAGGTACAGCACAGGGTTAAATATAGAGTGAAGCTCCCTCTACACTGTCCCCATCAAACACTCCCAGGACAGGTACAGCACGGGGTTAGACACAGAGTAAAGCTCCCTCTGCACTGTCCCCATCAAACACTCCCAGGACAGGTACAGCACGGTTAGATACAGAGTAAAGCTCCCGCTACACTGTCCCCATCAAACACTCCCAGGACAGCTACAGCATGGGGTTAGATACAGAGTAAAGCTCCCTCTACACTGTCCCCATCAAACACTCCCAGGACAGGTACAGCATGGGGTTAGATACAGAGTAAAGCTCCATCTACACTGTCCCCATCAAACACTCCTAGGACAGGTACAGCACGGGGTTAGATACTGAGTAAAGCTCCCTCTACACTGTCCCCATCAAATACTCTCAGGACAGGTACAGCACGGGGTTAGATACAGAGTAAAGCTCCCTCTACACTGTCCCCATCAAACACTCTCAGGACAGGTACAGCATGGGGTTAGATACAGAGTAAAGCTCCATCTACACTGTCCCCATCAAATACTCTCAGGAGAGGTACAGCACGGGGTTAGATACAGAGTAAAGCTCCCTCTACACTGTCCCCATCAAACACTCTCAGGACAGGTACAGCACGGGGTTAGATACAGAGTAAAGCTCCATCTACACTGTCCCCATCAAATACTCTCAGGAGAGGTACAGCACGGGGTTAGATACAGAGTAAAGCTCCCTCTACACTGTCCCCATCAAACACTCTCAGGACAGGTACAGCACGGGGTAAGATACAGAGTAAAGCTCCCTCTACACTGTCCCCATCAAACACTCCCAGGACAGGTACAGCACGGGGTTAGACACAGAGTAAAGCTCCCTCTGCACTGTCCCCATCAAACACTCCCAGGACAGGTACAGCACGGTTAGATACAGAGTAAAGCTCCCGCTACACTGTCCCCATCAAACACTCCCAGGACAGGTACAGCATGGGGTTAGATACAGAGTAAAGCTCCCTCTACACTGTCCCCATCAAACACTCCCAGGACAGGTACAGCATGGGGTTAGATACAGAGTAAAGCTCCATCTACACTGTCCCCATCAAACACTCCTAGGACAGGTACAGCACGGGGTTAGATACTGAGTAAAGCTCCCTCTACACTGTCCCCATCAAACACTCCCAGGACAGGTACAGCACGGGGTTAGATACAGAGTAAAGCTCCCTCTACACTGTCCCCATCAAACACTCCCAGGACAGGTACAGCACGGGGTTAGACACAGAGTAAAGCTCCCTCTACACTGTCCCCATCAAATACTCTCAGGACAGGTACAGCACGGGGTTAGATACAGAGTAAAGCTCCCTCTACACTGTCCCCATCAAACACTCTCAGGACAGGTACAGCATGGGGTTAGATACAGAGTAAAGCTCCATCTACACTGTCCCCATCAAATACTCTCAGGAGAGGTACAGCACGGGGTTAGATACAGAGTAAAGCTCCCTCTACACTGTCCCCATCAAACACTCTCAGGACAGGTACAGCACGGGGTTAGATACAGAGTAAAGCTCCATCTACACTGTCCCCATCAAATACTCTCAGGAGAGGTACAGCACGGGGTTAGATACAGAGTAAAGCTCCCTCTACACTGTCCCCATCAAACACTCTCAGGACAGGTACAGCACGGGGTTAGATACAGAGTAAAGCTCCATCTACACTGTCCCCATCAAACACTCTCAGGACAGGTACAGCACGGGGTTAGATACAGAGTAAAGCTCCCTCTACACTGTCCCCATCAAACACTCTCAGGACAGGTACAGCATGGTGTTAGATACAGTGTAAAGCTCCATCTACACTGTCCCCATCAAATACTCTCAGGACAGGTACAGCACGGGGTTTGATACAGAGTAAAGCTCACTCTACACTGTCCCCATCAAACACTCTCTGGACAGGTACAGCATGGGGTTAGAGACAGAGTAAAGCTCACTCTACACTGTCCCCATCAAACACTCTCAGGACAGGTACAGCATGGGGTTAGATACAGAGTAATGCTCCTCTACACTGTCCCAATCAAACACTCCCAGGACAGGTACAGCACGGGGTTAGATACAGAGTATAGCTCCCTCTACACTGACCCCATCAAACATTCCCAGGACAGGTACAGCACGGGGTTAGATACAGAGTAAAGCTCCCTCGACACTGTCCCCATCAAACTCAACCAGGACAGGTACAGCACGGGGTTAGATACAGAATATAGCTCCCTCTACACTGTCCCCATCAAACATTGCCAGGACAAGTACAGCACGGGGTTAGATACAGAGTAAACCTCCTCTACACTGTCCCCATCAAACTCTCCCAGGACAGGTACAGCACGGGGTTAGATACAGAGTAAAGCTCCCTCTATACTGTCCCCATCAAACACACCCAGGACAGGTACAGCATGGGGCTGGATACAGAGTAAAGCTCCCTCTGCACTGTCCCCATCAAACACTCCCAGGACAGGAACAGCACGGGGTTAGGTACAGACTAAAGCTCCCTCTGCACTGTACCCATCAAACACTCCCAGGACAGGGACTGCATGAGGGTTAGATACAGAGTAAAGCTCCCTCGGCACTGTCCCCATCAAACACTCCCAGGACAGGTACAGCACGGGGTTAGACACAGAGTAAAGCTCCCTCTGCACTGTCCCCATCAAACACTCCCAGGACAGGTACAGCACGGTTAGATACAGAGTAAAGCTCCCTCTACACTGTCCCCATCAAACACTCCCAGGACAGGTACAGCACAGGGTTAAATATAGAGTGAAGCTCCCTCTACACTGTCCCCATCAAACACTCCCAGGACAGGTACAGCACGGGGTTAGACACAGAGTAAAGCTCCCTCTGCACTGTCCCCATCAAACACTCCCAGGACAGGTACAGCACGGTTAGATACAGAGTAAAGCTCCCGCTACACTGTCCCCATCAAACACTCCCAGGACAGCTACAGCATGGGGTTAGATACAGAGTAAAGCTCCCTCTACACTGTCCCCATCAAACACTCCCAGGACAGGTACAGCATGGGGTTAGATACAGAGTAAAGCTCCATCTACACTGTCCCCATCAAACACTCCTAGGACAGGTACAGCACGGGGTTAGATACTGAGTAAAGCTCCCTCTACACTGTCCCCATCAAATACTCTCAGGACAGGTACAGCACGGGGTTAGATACAGAGTAAAGCTCCCTCTACACTGTCCCCATCAAACACTCTCAGGACAGGTACAGCATGGGGTTAGATACAGAGTAAAGCTCCATCTACACTGTCCCCATCAAATACTCTCAGGAGAGGTACAGCACGGGGTTAGATACAGAGTAAAGCTCCCTCTACACTGTCCCCATCAAACACTCTCAGGACAGGTACAGCACGGGGTTAGATACAGAGTAAAGCTCCATCTACACTGTCCCCATCAAATACTCTCAGGAGAGGTACAGCACGGGGTTAGATACAGAGTAAAGCTCCCTCTACACTGTCCCCATCAAACACTCTCAGGACAGGTACAGCACGGGGTAAGATACAGAGTAAAGCTCCATCTACACTGTCCCCATCAAACACTCTCAGGACAGGTACAGCACGGGGTTAGATACAGAGTAAAGCTCCCTCTACACTGTCCCCATCAAGCACTCTCAGGACAGGTACAGCATGGGGTTAGATACAGTGTAAAGCTCCATCTTCACTGTCCCCATCAAATACTCTCAGGACAGGTACAGCACGGGGTTTGATACAGAGTAAAGCTCACTCTACACTGTCCCCATCAAACACTCTCTGGACAGGTACAGCATGGGGTTAGATACAGAGTAAAGCTCACTCTACACTGTCCCCATCAAACACTCTCAGGACAGGTACAGCATGGGGTTAGATACAGAGTAATGCTCCTCTACACTGTCCCAATCAAACACTCCCAGGACAGGTACAGCACGGGGTTAGATACAGAGTATAGCTCCCTCTACACTGACCCCATCAAACATTCCCAGGACAGGTACAGCACGGGGTTAGATACAGAGTAAAGCTCCCTCGACACTTTCCCCATCAAACTCTCCCAGGACAGGTACAGCACGGGGTTAGATACAGAATATAGCTCCCTCTGCACTGTCCCCATCAAACATTGCCAGGACAAGTACAGCACGGGGTTAGATACAGAGTAAAGCTCCTCTACACTGTCCCCATCAAACTCTCCCAGGACAGGTACAGCACGGGGTTAGATACAGAGTAAAGCTCCCTCTACACTGTCCCCATCAAACACACCCAGGACAGGTACAGCATGGGGCTGGATACAGAGTAAAGCTCCCTCTGCACTGTCCCCATCAAACACTCCCAGGACAGGAACAGCACGGGGTTAGGTACAGACTAAAGCTCCCTCTGCACTGTACCCATCAAACACTCCCAAGACAGGGACTGCATGAGGGTTAGATACAGAGTAAAGCTCCCTCTACCCTGTCCCCACCAAACACTCCCAGGACACGTACAGCACAGGGTTAGATACAGAGTAAAGCTCCTTCTAGACTGTCCCCATCAAATGCTCCCAGAACAGGTACAGCATGTGGTTAGATACAGAGTAAAGCTCCCTCTACAGTGTCCCCATCAAACACTGCAAGGACAGGTACAGCACTGTTAGATACAGAGTAAAGCTCCCTCTACACTGTCCCCATCAAACACTCCCAGGACAGGTTCAGCACGGGGTTAGATACACAGTAAAGCTCCCTCTACACTGTCCCCATCAAACACTCCCAGGACAGGTACAGCACGGGGTTAGATACAGAGTAAAGCTCCCTCTACACTGTCCCCATCAAACACTCCCAGGACAGGTCCAGCACGGTTAGATACAGAGTAAATCTCCCTCTACACTGTCCCCATCAAACATTCCCAGGACAGGTATAGCACGGTTAGATACAGAGTAAAGCTCCCTCTACACTGTCCCCATCAAACACTCCCAGGACAGGTACAGCACGGGGTTAGATACAGAGTAAAGCTCCCTCTACACTGTCCCCATCAAACACTCCCAGGACAGGTCCAGCACGGGGTTAGACACAGAGTAAAGCTCCCTCTGCACTGTCCCCATCAAACACTCCCAGGACAGGTACAGCACGGTTAGATACAGAGTAAAGCTCCCTCTACACTGTCCCCATCAAACACTCCCAGGACAGGTACAGCACAGGGTTAAATATAGAGTGAAGCTCCCTCTACACTGTCCCCATCAAACACTCCCAGGACAGGTACAGCACGGGGTTAGACACAGAGTAAAGCTCCCTCTGCACTGTCCCCATCAAACACTCCCAGGACAGGTACAGCACGGTTAGATACAGAGTAAAGCTCCCGCTACACTGTCCCCATCAAACACTCCCAGGACAGGTACAGCATGGGGTTAGATACAGAGTAAAGCTCCCTCTACACTGTCCCCATCAAACACTCCCAGGACAGGTACAGCATGGGGTTAGATACAGAGTAAAGCTCCATCTACACTGTCCCCATCAAACACTCCTAGGACAGGTACAGCACGGGTTTAGATACTGAGTAAAGCTCCCTCTCCACTGTCCCCATCAAACACTCCCAGGACAGGTACAGCACGGGGTTTGATACAGAGGAAAGCTCCCTCTACACTGTCCCCATCAAACACTCCCAGGACAGGTACAGCACGGGGTTAGATACAGAGTGAAGCTCCCTCTACACTGTTCGCATCAAATACTCTCAGGACAGGTACAGCACGGGGTTAGATACAGAGTAAAGCTCCCTCTACACTGCCCCATCAAACACTCTCAGGACAGGTACAGCATGGGGTTAGATACAGAGTAAAGCTCCATCTACACTGTCCCCATCAAATGCTCTCAGGACAGGTACAGCACGGGGTTAGATACAGAGTAAAGCTCCCTCTACACTGTCCCCATCAAACACTCCCAGGACAGGTACAGCGTGGGGTTAGATAGAGAGTAAAGCTCCATCTACACTGTCCCCATCAAATACTCTCAGGACAGGTACAGTACGGGGTTAGATACAGAGTAAAGCTCCCTCTACACTGTCCCCATCAAACACTCCCAGGACAGGTACAGCACGGTTAGATACAGAGTAAAGCTCCCTCTACACTGTCCCCATCAAACACTCCCAGGACAGGTACAGCACAGGGTTAAATATAGAGTGAAGCTCCCTCTACACTGTCCCCATCAAACACTCCCAGGACAGGTACAGCACGGGGTTAGACACAGAGTAAAGCTCCCTCTGCACTGTCCCCATCAAACACTCCCAGGACAGGTACAGCACGGTTAGATACAGAGTAAAGCTCCCGCTACACTGTCCCCATCAAACACTCCCAGGACAGCTACAGCATGGGGTTAGATACAGAGTAAAGCTCCCTCTACACTGTCCCCATCAAACACTCCCAGGACAGGTACAGCATGGGGTTAGATACAGAGTAAAGCTCCATCTACACTGTCCCCATCAAACACTCCTAGGACAGGTACAGCACGGGGTTAGATACTGAGTAAAGCTCCCTCTACACTGTCCCCATCAAACACTCCCAGGACAGGTACAGCACGGGGTTAGATACAGAGTAAAGCTCCCTCTACACTGTCCCCATCAAACACTCCCAGGACAGGTACAGCACGGGGTTAGACACAGAGTAAAGCTCCCTCTACACTGTCCCCATCAAATACTCTCAGGACAGGTACAGCACGGGGTTAGATACAGAGTAAAGCTCCCTCTACACTGTCCCCATCAAACACTCTCAGGACAGGTACAGCATGGGTTTAGATACAGAGTAAAGCTCTATCTACACTGTCCACATCAAATACTCTCAGGAGAGGTACAGCACGGGGTTAGATACAGAGTAAAGCTCCCTCTACACTGTCCCCATCAAACACTCTCAGGACAGGTACAGCACGGGGTTAGATACAGAGTAAAGCTCCATCTACACTGTCCCCATCAAATACTCTCAGGAGAGGTACAGCACGGGGTTAGATACAGAGTAAAGCTCCCTCTACACTGTCCCCATCAAACACTCTCAGGACAGGTACAGCACGGGGTTAGATACAGAGTAAAGCTCCATCTACACTGTCCCCATCAAACACTCTCAGGACAGGTACAGCACGGGGTTAGATACAGAGTAAAGCTCCCTCTACACTGTCCCCATCAAGCACTCTCAGGACAGGTACAGCATGGGGTTAGATACAGTGTAAAGCTCCATCTACACTGTCCCCATCAAATACTCTCAGGACAGGTACAGCACGGGGTTTGATACAGAGTAAAGCTCACTCTACACTGTCCCCATCAAACACTCTCTGGACAGGTACAGCATGGGGTTAGATACAGAGTAAAGCTCACTCTACACTGTCCCCATCAAACACTCTCAGGACAGGTACAGCATGGGGTTAGATACAGAGTAATGCTCCTCTACACTGTCCCAATCAAACACTCCCAGGACAGGTACAGCACGGGGTTAGATACAGAGTATAGCTCCCTCTACACTGACCCCATCAAACATTCCCAGGACAGGTACAGCACGGGGTTAGATACAGAGTAAAGCTCCCTCGACACTGTCCCCATCAAACTCTCCCAGGACAGGTACAGCACGGGGTTAGATACAGAATATAGCTCCCTCTACACTGTCCCCATCAAACATTGCCAGGACAAGTACAGCACGGGGTTAGATACAGAGTAAAGCTCCTCTACACTGTCCCCATCAAACTCTCCCAGGACAGGTACAGCACGGGGTTAGATACAGAGTAAAGCTCCCTCTACACTGTCCCCATCAAACACACCCAGGACAGGTACAGCATGGGGCTGGATACAGAGTAAAGCTCCCTCTGCACTGTCCCCATCAAACACTCCCAGGACAGGAACAGCACGGGGTTAGGTACAGACTAAAGCTCCCTCTGCACTGTACCCATCAAACACTCCCAGGACAGGGACTGCATGAGGGTTAGATACAGAGTAAAGCTCCCTCTACCCTGTCCCCACCAAACACTCCCAGGACACGTACAGCACAGGGTTAGATACAGAGTAAAGCTCCTTCTAGACTGTCCCCATCAAATGCTCCCAGGACAGGTACAGCATGTGGTTCGATACAGAGTAAAGCTCCCTCTACAGTGTCCCCATCAAACACTGCCAGGACAGGTACAGCACTGTTAGATACAGAGTAAAGCTCCCTCTACACTGTCCCCATCAAACACTCCCAGGACAGGTTCAGCACGGGGTTAGATACACAGTAAAGCTCCCTCTACACTGTCCCCATCAAACACTCCCAGGACAGGTACAGCACGGGGTTAGATACAGAGTAAAGCTCCCTCTACACTGTCCCCATCAAACACTCCCAGGACAGGTCCAGCACGGTTAGATACAGAGTAAATCTCCCTCTACACTGTCCCCATCAAACATTCCCAGGACAGGTATAGCACGGTTAGATACAGAGTAAAGCTCCCTCTACACTGTCCCCATCAAACACTCCCAGGACAGGTACAGCACGGGGTTAGATACAGAGTAAAGCTCCCTCTACACTGTCCCCATCAAACACTCCCAGGACAGGTCCAGCACGGGGTTAGACACAGTGTAAAGCTCCCTCTGCACTGTCCCCATCAAACACTCCCAGGACAGGTACAGCACGGTTAGATACAGAGTAAAGCTCCCTCGACACTGTCCCCATCAAACACTCCCAGGACAGGTACAGCACAGGGTTAAATATAGAGTGAAGCTCCCTCTACACTGTCCCCATCAAACATTCCCAGGACAGGTACAGCACGGGGTTAGATACAGAGTAAAGCTCCCTCTGCACTGTCCCCATCAAACACTCCCAGGACAGGTACAGCACGGTTAGATACAGAGTAAAGCTCCCGCTACACTGTCCCCATCAAACACTCCCAGGACAGGTACAGCATGGGGTTAGATACAGAGTAAAGCTCCCTCTACACTGTCCCCATCAAACACTCCCAGGACAGGTACAGCATGGGGTTAGATACAGAGTAAAGCTCCATCTACACTGTCCCCATCAAACACTCCTAGCACAGGTACAGCACGGGGTTAGATACTGAGTAAAGCTCCCTCTCCACTGTCCCCATCAAACACTCCCAGGACAGGTACAGCACGGGGTTAGATACAGAGGAAAGCTCCCTCTACACTGTCCCCATCAAACACTCCCAGGACAGGTACAGCACGGGGTTAGATACAGAGTGAAGCTCCCTCTACACTGTCCCCATCAAATACTCTCAGGACAGGTACAGCACGGGGTTAGATACAGAGTAAAGCTCCCTCTACACTGCCCCATCAAACACTCTCAGGACAGGTACAGCATGGGGTTAGATACAGAGTAAAGCTCCATCTACACTGTCCCCATCAAATACTCTCAGGACAGGTACAGCACGGGGTTAGATACAGAGTAAAGCTCCCTCTACACTGTCCCCATCAAACACTCCCAGGACAGGTACAGCGTGGGGTTAGATAGAGAGTAAAGCTCCATCTACACTGTCCCCATCAAATACTCTCAGGACAGGTACAGTACGGGGTTAGATACAGAGTAAAGCTCCCTCTACACTGTCCCCATCAAACACTCCCAGGATAGGTACAGCACGGGGTTAGATACAGAGTAAAGCTCCCTCTACACTGTCCCCATCAAACACTCTCAGGACAGGTACAGCACGGGGTTAGATACAGAGTAAAGCTCCATCTACACTGTCCCCATCAAACACTCTCAGGACAGGTACAGCACGGGGTTAGATACAGAGTAAAGCTCCCTCTACACTGTCCCCATCAAGCACTCTCAGGACAGGTACAGCATGGGGTTAGATACAGTGTAAAGCTCCATCTACACTGTCCCCATCAAATACTCTCAGGACAGGTACAGCACGGGGTTTGATACAGAGTAAAGCTCACTCTACACTGTCCCCATCAAACACTCTCTGGACAGGTACAGCATGGGGTTAGATACAGAGTAAAGCTCACTCTACACTGTCCCCATCAAACACTCTCAGGACAGGTACAGCATGGGGTTAGATACAGAGTAATGCTCCTCTACACTGTCCCAATCAAACACTCCCAGGACAGGTACAGCACGGGGTTAGATACAGAGTATAGCTCCCTCTACACTGACCCCATCAAACATTCCCAGGACAGGTACAGCACGGGGTTAGATACAGAGTAAAGCTCCCTCGACACTGTCCCCATCAAACTCTCCCAGGACAGGTACAGCACGGGGTTAGATACAGAATATAGCTCCCTCTACACTGTCCCCATCAAACATTGCCAGGACAAGTACAGCACGGGGTTAGATACAGAGTAAAGCTCCTCTACACTGTCCCCATCAAACTCTCCCAGGACAGGTACAGCACGGGGTTAGATACAGAGTAAAGCTCCCTCTACACTGTCCCCATCAAACACACCCAGGACAGGTACAGCATGGGGCTGGATACAGAGTAAAGCTCCCTCTGCACTGTCCCCATCAAACACTCCCAGGACAGGAACAGCACGGGGTTAGGTACAGACTAAAGCTCCCTCTGCACTGTACCCATCAAACACTCCCAGGACAGGGACTGCATGAGGGTTAGATACAGAGTAAAGCTCCCTCTACCCTGTCCCCACCAAACACTCCCAGGACACGTACAGCACAGGGTTAGATACAGAGTAAAGCTCCTTCTAGACTGTCCCCATCAAATGCTCCCAGGACAGGTACAGCATGTGGTTCGATACAGAGTAAAGCTCCCTCTACAGTGTCCCCATCAAACACTGCCAGGACAGGTACAGCACTGTTAGATACAGAGTAAAGCTCCCTCTACACTGTCCCCATCAAACACTCCCAGGACAGGTTCAGCACGGGGTTAGATACACAGTAAAGCTCCCTCTACACTGTCCCCATCAAACACTCCCAGGACAGGTACAGCACGGGGTTAGATACAGAGTAAAGCTCCCTCTACACTGTCCCCATCAAACACTCCCAGGACAGGTCCAGCACGGTTAGATACAGAGTAAATCTCCCTCTACACTGTCCCCATCAAACATTCCCAGGACAGGTATAGCACGGTTAGATACAGAGTAAAGCTCCCTCTACACTGTCCCCATCAAACACTCCCAGGACAGGTACAGCACGGGGTTAGATACAGAGTAAAGCTCCCTCTACACTGTCCCCATCAAACACTCCCAGGACAGGTCCAGCACGGGGTTAGACACAGTGTAAAGCTCCCTCTGCACTGTCCCCATCAAACACTCCCAGGACAGGTACAGCACGGTTAGATACAGAGTAAAGCTCCCTCGACACTGTCCCCATCAAACACTCCCAGGACAGGTACAGCACAGGGTTAAATATAGAGTGAAGCTCCCTCTACACTGTCCCCATCAAACATTCCCAGGACAGGTACAGCACGGGGTTAGATACAGAGTAAAGCTCCCTCTGCACTGTCCCCATCAAACACTCCCAGGACAGGTACAGCACGGTTAGATACAGAGTAAAGCTCCCGCTACACTGTCCCCATCAAACACTCCCAGGACAGGTACAGCATGGGGTTAGATACAGAGTAAAGCTCCCTCTACACTGTCCCCATCAAACACTCCCAGGACAGGTACAGCATGGGGTTAGATACAGAGTAAAGCTCCATCTACACTGTCCCCATCAAACACTCCTAGCACAGGTACAGCACGGGGTTAGATACTGAGTAAAGCTCCCTCTCCACTGTCCCCATCAAACACTCCCAGGACAGGTACAGCACGGGGTTAGATACAGAGGAAAGCTCCCTCTACACTGTCCCCATCAAACACTCCCAGGACAGGTACAGCACGGGGTTACATACAGAGTGAAGCTCCCTCTACACTGTCCCCATCAAATACTCTCAGGACAGGTACAGCACGGGGTTAGATACAGAGTAAAGCTCCCTCTACACTGCCCCATCAAACACTCTCAGGACAGGTACAGCATGGGGTTAGATACAGAGTAAAGCTCCATCTACACTGTCCCCATCAAATACTCTCAGGACAGGTACAGCACGGGGTTAGATACAGAGTAAAGCTCCCTCTACACTGTCCCCATCAAACACTCCCAGGACAGGTACAGCGTGGGGTTAGATAGAGAGTAAAGCTCCATCTACACTGTCCCCATCAAATACTCTCAGGACAGGTACAGTACGGGGTTAGATACAGAGGAAATCTCCCTCTACACTGTCCCCATCAAACACTCCCAGGATAGGTACAGCACGGGGTTAGATACAGAGTAAAGCTCCCTCTACACTGTCCCCATCAAACACTCCCAGGACAGGTACAGCACGGGGTTAGATACAGAGTAAAGCTCCCTCTACACTGTCCCCATCAAACACTCTCAGGACAGGTACAGCATGGGGTTAGATACAGAGTAAAGCTCCCTCTACACTGTCCCCATCAAACACTCCCAGGACAGGTACAGCATGGGGTTAGATACAGGGTAAAGCTCCATCTACACTGTCCCCATCAAATACTCTCAGGACAGGTACAGCACGGGGTTAGATACAGAGTAAAGCTCCATCTACACTGTCCCCATCAAACACTCCCAGGACAGGTACAGCACGGTTAGATACAGAGTAAAGCTCCCTCTACACTGTCCCCTTCAAATACTCTCAGGACAGGTACAGCACGGTTAGATACAGAGTAAAGCTCCCTCTACACTGTCCCCATCAAATACTCTCAGGACAGGTACAGCATGGGGTTAGATACAGAGTAAAGCTCCTGCTACACTGTCCCCATCAAACACTCCCAGGACAGGTACAGCACGGGGTTAGATACAGAGTAAAGCTCCCTCTACACTGTCCCCATCAAATACTCTCAGGACAGGTCCAGCACGGTTAGATACAGAGTAAAGCTCCCTCTACACTGTCCCCATCAAATACTCTCAGGACAGGTACAGCATGGGGTTAGATACAGAGTAAAGCTCCTGCTACACTGTCCCCATCAAACACTCCCAGGACAGGTACAGCACGGGGTTAGATACAGAGTAAAGCTCCCTCTACACTGTCCCCATCAAACACTCCCAGGACAGGTACAGCACGGGGTTAGATACAGAGTAAAGCTCCATCTACACTGTCCCCATCAAACACTCTCAGGACAGGTACAGCATGGGGTTAGATACAGAGTAAAGCTCCCTCTACACTGTCCCCATCAAACACTCTCAGGACAGGTACAGCACGGGGTTAGATACAGAGTAATGCTCCATCTACACTGTCCCCATCAAATACTCTCAGGACAGGTACAGCACGGGGTTAGATACAGAGTAAAGCTCCCTCTACACTGTCCCCATCAAACACTCCCAGGACAGGTACAGCACGGCGTTAGATACAGAGTAAAGCTCCCTCTACACTGTCCCCATCAAACACTCCCCGGACAGGTACAGCAAGGGGTTAGATACAGAGTAAAGCTCCCTCTTCACTGTCCCCATCATACACTCCCAGGACCGGCACAGCACGGTTAGATACAGAGTAAAGCTCCCTCTACACTGTCCCCATCAAACACTCTCAGGACAGGTACAGCACGGGGTTAGATACAGAGTAAAGCTCCATCTACACTGTCCCCATCAAATACTCTCAGGACAGGTACAGCACGGGGTTAGATACAGAGTAAAGCTCCATCTACACTGTCCCCATCAAATACTCTCAGGACAGGTACAGCACGGTTAGATACAGAGTAAAGCTCCCTCTACACTGTCCCCATCAAATACTCTCAGGACAGGTACAGCATGGGGTTAGATACAGAGTAAAGCTCCTGCTACACTGTCCCCATCAAACACTCCCAGGACAGGTACAGCACGGGGTTAGATACAGAGTAAAGCTCCCTCTACACTGTCCCCATCAAACACTCCCAGGACAGGTACAGCACGGGGTTAGATACAGAGTAAAGCTCCATCTACACTGTCCCCATCAAACACTCTCAGGACAGGTACAGCATGGGGTTAGATACAGAGTAAAGCTCCCTCTACACTGTCCCCATCAAACACTCTCAGGACAGGTACAGCACGGGGTTAGATACAGAGTAAAGCTCCATCTACACTGTCCCCATCAAATACTCTCAGGACAGGTACAGCACGCGGTTAGATACAGAGTAAAGCTCCCTCTACACTGTCCCCATCAAACACTCCCAGGACAGGTAGCACGGCGTTAGATACAGAGTAAAGCTCCCTCTACACTGTCCCCATCAAACACTCCCCGGACAGGTACAGCACGGGGTTAGATACAGAGTAAAGCTCCCTCTACACTGTCCCCATCAAACACTCCCAGGACAGGTACAGCGTGGGGTTAGATAGAGAGTAAAGCTCCATCTACACTGTCCCCATCAAATACTCTCAGGACAGGTACAGTACGGGGTTAGATACAGAGTAAAGCTCCCTCTACACTGTCCCCATCAAACACTCTCAGGACAGGTACAGCACGGGGTTAGATACAGTGTAAAGCTCCATCTACACTGTCCCCATCAAATACTCTCAGGACAGGTACAGCACGGGGTTAGATACAGAGTAAAGCTCCCTCTACACTGTCCCCATCAAACACTCTCAGGACAGGTACAGCATGGGGTTAGATACAGAGTAAAGCTCCCTCTTCACTGTCCCCATCAAACACTCTCAGGACAGGTACAGCACGGGGTTAGATACAGAGAAAAGCTCCATCTACACTGTCCCCATCAAATACTCTCAGGACAGGTACAGCATGGGGTTAGATACAGAGTAAAGCTCCTGCTACACTGTCCCCATCAAACACTCCCAGGACAGGTACAGCACGGGGTTAGATACAGAGTAAAGCTCCCTCTACACTGTCCCCATCAAACACTCCCAGGACAGGTACAGCACGGGGTTAGATACAGAGTAAAGCTCCCTCTACACTGTCCCCATCAAACACTCTCAGGACAGGTACAGCATGGGGTTAGATACAGAGTAAAGCTCCCTCTACACTGTCCCCATCAAACACTCCCAGGACAGGTACAGCATGGGGTTAGATACAGGGTAAAGCTCCATCTACACTGTCCCCATCAAATACTTTCAGGACAGGTACAGCACGGGGTTAGATACAGAGTAAGGCTCCATCTACACTGTCCCCATCAAACACTCCCAGGACAGGTACAGCACGGTTAGATACAGAGTAAACCTCCCTCTACACTGTCCCCATCAAATACTCTCAGGACAGGTACAGCACGGTTAGATACAGAGTAAAGCTCCCTCTACACTGTCCCCATCAAATACTCTCAGGACAGGTACAGCATGGGGTTAGATACAGAGTAAAGCTCCCTCTACACTGTCCCCATCAAATACTCTCAGGACAGGCACAGCACGGGGTTAGATACAGAGTAAAGCTCCCTCTACACTGTCCCCATCAAATACTCTCAGGACAGGTACAGCACGGTTAGATACAGAGTAAAGCTCCCTCTACACTGTCCCCATCAAATACTCTCAGGACAGGTACAGCATGGGGTTAGATACAGAGTAAAGCTCCTGCTACACTGTCCCCATCAAACACTCCCAGGACAGGTACAGCACGGGGTTAGATACAGAGTAAAGCTCCCTCTACACTGTCCCCATCAAACACTCCCAGGACAGGTACAGCACGGGGTTAGATACAGAGTAAAGCTCCATCTACACTGTCCCCATCAAACACTCTCAGGACAGGTACAGCATGGGGTTAGATACAGAGTAAAGCTCCCTCTACACTGTCCCCATCAAACACTCTCAGGACAGGTACAGCACGGGGTTAGATACAGAGTAATGCTCCATCTACACTGTCCCCATCAAATACTCTCAGGACAGGTACAGCACGGGGTTAGATACAGAGTAAAGCTCCCTCTACACTGTCCCCATCAAACACTCCCAGGACAGGTACAGCACGGCGTTAGATACAGAGTAAAGCTCCCTCTACACTGTCCCCATCAAACACTCCCCGGACAGGTACAGCACGGGGTTAGATACAGAGTAAAGCTCCCTCTTCACTGTCCCCATCATACACTCCCAGGACCGGCACAGCACGGTTAGATACAGAGTAAAGCTCCCTCTACACTGTCTGCATCAAACACTCTCAGGACAGGTACAGCACGGGGTTAGATACAGAGTAAAGCTCCATCTACACTGTCCCCATCAAATACTCTCAGGACAGGTACAGCACGGGGTTAGATACAGAGTAAAGCTCCATCTACACTGTCCCCATCAAATACTCTCAGGACAGGTACAGCACGGTTAGATACAGAGTAAAGCTCCCTCTACACTGTCCCCATCAAATACTCTCAGGACAGGTACAGCATGGGGTTAGATACAGAGTAAAGCTCCTGCTACACTGTCCCCATCAAACACTCCCAGGACAGGTACAGCACGGGGTTAGATACAGAGTAAAGCTCCCTCTACACTGTCCCCATCAAACACTCCCAGGACAGGTACAGCACGGGGTTAGATACAGAGTAAAGCTCCATCTACACTGTCCCCATCAAACACTCTCAGGACAGGTACAGCATGGGGTTAGATACAGAGTAAAGCTCCCTCTACACTGTCCCCATCAAACACTCTCAGGACAGGTACAGCACGGGGTTTGATACAGAGTAAACCTCCATCTACACTGTCCCCATCAAATACTCTCAGGACAGGTACAGCACGGGGTTAGATTCAGAGTAAAGCTCCCTCTACACTGTCCCCATCAAACACTCCCAGGACAGGTACAGCACGGCGTTAGACACAGAGTAAAGCTCCCTCTACACTGTCCCCATCAAACACTCCCCGGACAGGTACAGCACGGGGTTAGATACAGAGTAAAGCTCCCTCTTCACTGTCCCCATCATACACTCCCAGGACCGGCACAGCACGGTTAGATACAGAGTAAAGCTCCCTCTACACTGTCCCCATCAAACATTCCCAGGACAGGTACAGCACGGGGTTAAATACAGAGTAAAGCTCCAGCTACACTGTCCCCATCAAACACTCCCAGGACAGGTACAGCACGGGGTCAGATCCAGAGAAAAGCTCCCTCTGCACTGTCCCCATCAAACACACCCAGGACAGGTACAGCACGGGGTTAGATACAGAGTAAAGCTCCCGCTACATTGTCCCAATCAAACACTCCCAGGGCAGGTACAGCACGGTGTTAGATACAGAGTAAAGCTCCCTCTACACTGTCCCATCAAACACTCCCAGGACAGGTACAGCACGGGGTTAGATACAGAGTAAAGCTCCCGCTACTCTGTTCCCATCAAACACTCCCAGGACAGGTACAGCACGGGATTAGATACAGAGTAAAGCTTCCTCTACACTGTCCCCCATCAAACACTCCCAGGACAGGCACAGCACGGGGTGAGATCCAGAGTAAAGCTCCCTGTACACTGTCCCCACCAAACACTCCCAGGACAGTTACAGCACGGGTTTCGATACAGAGAAAATCTCCCTCTACACTGTCCCCATCAAACACTCCCAGGACAGGGACAGCACGGGGTTAGATACAGAGTAAAACTCCCTCGACACTGTCCCCACCAAACACTCCCAGGACAGGTACTGCACGGGGTTCGATACAGAGTAAAGCTCCCTCTACACAGTGCCCATCAAACACTCCTGGGACAGGTACAGTACGGGGTTAGATACAGAGTAATGCTCCTCTACACTCTCCCCATCAAACATTCCCAGGACAGGTACAGCACGGGGTTTGATACAGAGTAAAGCTCCTCTACACTGTCCCCATCAAACTCTCCCAGGACAGGTACAGCACGGGGTTAGATACAGAGTAAAGCTCCCTCTACACTGTCCCCATCAAACACACCCAGGACAGGTACAGCATGGGGTTAGATACAGAGTAAAGCTCCCTCTGCACTGTCCCCATCAAACACTCCCAGGACAGGAACAACACGGGGTTAGATACAGAGTAAAGCTCCCGCTACACTTTCCCCGTCAAACACACCCAGGACTGGAAAAGCACGGGGTTAGGTACAGAGTAAAGCTCCCTCTGCATTGTCCCCATCAAACACTCCCAGGACAGGTACAGCACGGGGTTAGATACAGAGTAAAGCTCCCTCCACACTGTCCCCATCAAACACTCCCAGGACAGGTACAGCACGGGGTTAGATACAGAGTAAAGCTCCCTCTGCACTGTCCCCATCAAACACTCCCAGGAAAGGTACAGCACGGGGGTTAGATAAAGAGTAAAGCTCCCTCGACACTGTCCCCATCAAACACTCCCAGGAGAAGTACAGCACGGGGTTAGATAAAGAGTAAAGCTCCCTCTACACTGTCCCCATCAAACACTCCCAGGACAGGGACAGCACGGGGTTAGATACAGAGTAAAGCTCCCTCTCGACTGTCCCCATCAAATACTCACAGGACAGGTACAGCATGTGGTTAGATACAGAGTTAAGCTCCCTCTACACTGTCCCCATCAAACACTGCCAGGACAGGTACAGCACGGTTAGATACAGAGTAAAACTCCCTCTACACTGTCCCCATCAAACACTCCCAGGACAGGTACAGCACAGGGTTAGATACAGAGTAAAGCTCCCTCTACACTGCTCCCATTAAACATTCCCAGGACAGGTACAGCACGGTTAGATACAGATTAAAACTCCCTCTACACTGTCCCCATCAAACGCTCCCAGGACAGGTACAGCACGGGGTTAAATACAGAGTAAAGCTCCCTCTACACTGTCCCCATCAAACACTCCCAGGACAGGTACAGCACGGTTAGATACAGAGTAAAGCTCCCTCTGCATTGTCCCCATCAAACACTCCCAGGACAGGTACAGCACGGGGTTAGATACAGAGTAAAGCTCCCTCCACACTGTCCCCATCAAACACTCCCAGGACAGGTACAGCACGGGGTTAGATACAGAGTAAAGCTCCCTCTGCACTGTCCCCATCAAACACTCCCAGGAAAGGTACAGCACGGGGGTTAGATAAAGAGTAAAGCTCCCTCGACACTGTCCCCATCAAACACTCCCAGGAGAAGTACAGCACGGGGTTAGATAAAGAGTAAAGCTCCCTCTACACTGTCCCCATCAAACACTCCCAGGACAGGGACAGCACGGGGTTAGATACAGAGTAAAGCTCCCTCTCGACTGTCCCCATCAAATACTCACAGGACAGGTACAGCATGTGGTTAGATACAGAGTTAAGCTCCCTCTACACTGTCCCCATCAAACACTGCCAGGACAGGTACAGCACGGTTAGATACAGAGTAAAACTCCCTCTACACTGTCCCCATCAAACACTCCCAGGACAGGTACAGCACGGTTAGATACAGAGTAAAGCTCCCTCTACACTGCTCCCATTAAACATTCCCAGGACAGGTACAGCACGGTTAGATACAGATTAAAACTCCCTCTACACTGTCCCCATCAAACGCTCCCAGGACAGGTACAGCACGGGGTTAAATACAGAGTAAAGCTCCCTCTACACTGTCCCCATCAAACACTCCCAGGACAGGTACAGCACGGTTAGATACAGAGTAAAGCTCCATCTACACTGTCCCCATCAAACACTCCCAGGACAGGTACAGCACGGGGTTAAATACAGAGTAAAGCTCCCTCTACACTGTCTCCATCAAACATTCCCAGGAGAAGTACAGCACGGGGTTAGATACAGAGTAAAGCTCCCTCTACACTGTCCCCATCAAACACTCCCAGGACAGGGACAGCACGGGGTTAGATACAGAGTAAAGCTCCCTCTACACTGTCCCCATCAAACACTCCCAGGACAGGTACAGCACAGGGTTAGATACAGAGTAAAACTCCCTCTCCACCGTCCCCATCAAACACTCCCTGCACAGGTACAGCACGGGGTTTGATACAGAGTAAAGCACTCTCTACACTGTCCCCATTAAACACTCCCAGGACAGGGACAGCACGGGGTTTGACACAGAGTAAAGCTCCCGCTATACTGTCCCCATCAAACACTCCCGGGACAGGTACAGTACGGGGTTAGATACTGAGTAATGCTCCTCCAAACTGTCCCCATCAAACACTCCCAGGACAGGTACAGCACGGGGTTAGATACAGAGTATAGCTCCCTCTACACTGACCCCATCAAACATTCCCAGGACAGGTACAGCACGGGGTTAGATAGAGTAAAGCTCCCGCTACACTGTCCCAATCAACCACTCCCAGGACAGGTAAAGCACGGGGTTAGATACAGAGAAAAGCTCCCTCTACACTGTCCCCATCAAACATTCCCAGGACAGGTACAGCACAGGGTTGAATGTGTCATGATATTCAAACACACACATCATGATGGACACACCAACAGGCAAATCAGAGCACACAACACCACAACCAATCACATACAAGAACACCAACCACATAAAAAGCGCGAGCACGACACCTGGTGGTCAGTAGGTCTGGGGACAAAGACACAGAGAAGAGCTGTTACAAAATCACAAGCAGGGAACCCCCACGTGCAGAGTGTCAAGACAAAACTGTACATAGTAAGTTTGAATAAAATAGCGTTGTACCATATACAACTGTGTTGGCTCATCTGTGTGTCAGAACACCCAACACCACATGGTACAGGAGTGGATCGATACCTGCCTACTAACCTGCCATTCTGGACATGGACCGCACCGACAAACGGCAGCCGTTGCAAGTCGCGGGGAACCTAGGTACCAATTGGAAGCTCTTCAGGCAGCGATTTGACCTGTACATCCGTGCCACCGAAAAACAGAGTGCCTCGGATGAAACGAAGATTGCAATGCTCCTCTTCTACGCAGGTCAGCACGCCGTCGACGTCTTCAACTCACTGGTGTTCGAAGAAGGCGATAACCAATCCAAATATGATACGGTCATCCTCAAACTGGACCAGCACTTTAAAGTTGAAGTAAATGAAAGTTTTGAAAGATACCTCTTTCAGCAACACCTGCAAGGTAAGGAGGAGCTTTTTCAACCCTTCTTGACGCACCTCCGGATTCTAGCGCAGTCCTGCGGTTACGGCACCACCACAGAGTCCATGATCAGGGACCAGATTGTTTTTGGCGTTGCCTCTAGTGGCCTACGCCAGCAGCTTCTTAAAATAAAAAGCCTCACCTTAGCGTCTGCTGTGGAAGCCTGTGTCCTCCACGAAAATGCTACCTGCCGTTTTGCCCGATTTCAGGCGTCCGAGTTGGCACGGAGGGGGTCCCCAGCCGTCGAATCGGCAAGCCAGGCCGCCCACGACGCCGAACGCATCCAGGCCGTCGATTACTTCCCGACCCACGGCCCGGACGACAGCGGCCGCTTCCCGCGCTTTTCGCGGTCTCCCGCGCAGGTGCGCGCCAAAAATAACGGCCACATCGAGGGACGCACTGCGCAGGCGCGCCCACCGCAAGATCGCACTGCGCATGCGCAGTGGCGCAACGAACGCCGTGACGTCATGACGTGCGGCAATTGTGGAGCTCTACATTTAAAAGGGCAATGTCCTGCAAAAAACCGACAGTGCCTCAGATGTGGCAAGATGGGCCACTACGCTGCCCACTGTCGTTCGGCTCAACCCATGGATCCGGCGCATCCTCGACAATCTCGCAGACAAGTCAGGACCGTCCAGCCCACGCATCAAGACTTCCAGTTAAGTGATGCAGATGACCAGGATGCCTTCCGCGTTTCCGTCATCGATGTCAACAAGGTCAATGCCATCAATCCAGCCGATGAGTGGTGTGCCACCCTGACGGTCAACCCGAACTCGTCGCAAGCCCATTAGACTGGACTTATAACACCGTTCATATGTCTAACAAGTTGCACAATTTTACATGATAACCTGTTGTTGTTTATCGTTCCAGATGTCGTCTGACTGGACAACTGTTCAAGTTTTTTTTCTTCTCTCGTTCGCATTTATGTTCTGCTATGGTACAACTTGGTTCATGTGACGCACTCGACATCGCCCCATGTACATAGTTCCATCATATGCACATGCTGCACACGACACACACACACTCCTAGATGCACTCACGACGCGATCATATTTATTACCACGTAGGCACATATCTTTGTAAAAAGGGGGAATGTCATGATATTCAAACACACACATCATGATGGACACACCAACAGGCAAATCAGAGCACACAACACCACAACCAATCACACACAAGAACACCAACCACATAAAAAGCACGAGCACGACACCTGGTGTTCAGTAGGTCTGGGGACAAAGACACAGAGAAGAGCTGTTACAAAATCACAAACAGGGAATCCCCACGTGCAGAGTGTCAAGACAAAACTGTACATAGTAAGTTTGAATAAAATAGCGTTGTACCATATACAACCGTGTTGGCTCATCTGTGTGTCAGAACACCCAACACCACAAGATGCAGAGTAAAGCTCCCTCTAGACTGTCCCCATCAAATACTCCCAGGGCAGGTACAGCATGTGGTTAGATACAGAGTAAAGCTCCCTCTACAGTGTCCCCATCAAACACTCCCAGGACAGGTACAGCACGGTTAGATACACAGTAAAGCTCCCTCTACACTGTCCCCATTAAACACGCCCAGGACAGGTACAGCATGGGGTTAGACACAGAGTAAAGCACCCTCTACACTGTCCCCATCAAACACTCCCAGGACAGGTTCAGCACGGTTAGATACAGAGTAAAGCTCCCTCTACACTGTCCCCATCAAACATTCCCAGGACAGGTACAGGACGGTTAGATACAGAGTAAAGCTCCCTCTACACTGTCCCCATCAAACACTCCCAGGACAGGTACAGACGGGGTTAGATACAGAGTAAAGATCCCTCTACACTGTCCCCATCAAACACTCCCAGGACAGGTACAGCACGGGGTTAGATACAGAGTAAAGCTCCCTCTACACTGTCCCCATCAAACATTCCCAGGACAGATACAGCATGGGGTTAGATACAGAGTAAAGCTCCCTCTGCACTGTCCCCATCAAACACTCCCAGGGCAGGTACAGCACGGGGTGAGATACAGAGAAAAGCTCCCGCTACACTGTCCCCATCAAACACACCCAGGACAGGTACAGCATGGGGTTAGATAAAGAGTAAAGCTCCCTCTGCACTTTCCCCATCAAACACACCCAGGACAGGAACAGCACGGGATTAGATACAGAGAAAAGCTCCCGCTACACTGTCCCCATCAAACACACCCAGGACAGGTACAGCATGGTGTCAGATCCAGAGTAAAGCTCCCTCTACACTGTCCCCATCAAACACTCCCAGGACAGGTACAGCACGGGGTTAGATACAGATTAAAGCTCCCTCTGCACTGTCCCCATCAAACACTCCTAGGACAGGTACTGCACGGGGGTTAGATACAGAGTAAAGCTCCCTCGACTCTGTCCCCATCAAACACTCCCGGGACAGGTACAGCACGGGGTTAGATAAAGAGTAAAGCTTCCTCTACACTGACCCCATCAAACAGTCCCAGGACAGGTACAGCACGGGGTTAGATACAGAGTAAACCTGCCTCGACACTGTCCCCATCAAACACTCCCAGGACAGGTACAGCACGGGGTTAGATACAGATTAAAGCTCCCTCTGCACTGTCCCCATCAAACACTCCCAGGACAGGTACTGCACGGGGGTTAGATACAGAGTAAAGCTCCCTCGACACTGTCCCCATCAAACACTCCCAGGACAGTTACAGCACGGGGTTTGATACAGGGTAAAGCTCCTTCTACACTGTCCCCATCAAACACTCCCAGTGCACGTACAGCACCGGGTTAGATGCAGAGTAAAGCTCCCTCTAGACTGTCCCCATCAAATACTCCCAGGACAGGTACAGCATGTGGTTAGATACAGAGTAAAGCTCCCTCTACACTGTCCCCATCAAACACTCCCAGGACAGGTACAGCACGGTTAGATACAGAGTAAAGCTCCCTCTACACAGTCCCCATCAAACACTCCCAGGACAGGTACAGCACGGGGTTAGATAAACAGTAAAGCTCCCTCTACACTGTCCCCATTAAACACGCCCAGGACAGGTACAGCATGGGGTTAGACACAGAGTAAAGCTCCCTCTACACTGTCAATATCAAACACTCCCAGGACAGGTTCAGCACGGTTAGATACAGAGTAAAGCTCCCTCTACACTGTCCCCATCAAACACTCCCAGGACAGGTACAGATGGGGTTAGATACAGAGTAAAGATCCCTCTACACTGTCCCCATCAAACACTCCCAGGACAGGTACAGCACGGGGTTAGATACAGAGTAAAGCTCCCTCTACACTGTCTCCATCAAACATTCCCAGGACAGGTACAGCACGGTTAGATACAGAGTAAAGCTCTCTCTACACTGTCCCCATCAAACACTCCAGGGACAGGTACAGCACGGTTAGATACAGAGTAAAGCTCCCTCTACACTGTCCCCATCAAACATTCCCAGGACACGTACAGCACGGGGTTAGATACAGAGTAAAGCTTCCGCTACACTGTCCCCATCAAACACTCCCAGGACAGGTACAGCACGGGGTTGAATACAGAGTAAAACTCCCGCTACACTGTCCCCATCAAACACTCCCAGGACAGTTACAGCGCGGGGTCAGATGCAGAGTAAAGCTCCCTCTACACTGTCCCCATCAAACACTCCCAGGACAGGTACAGCGCGGGGTTAGATACAGAGTAAAGCTCCCGCTACACTGTCCACATCAAACACTCCAGGTACAGGTACAGCACGGTTAGATACAGAGTAAAGCTCCCTCTACACTGTCCCCCATCAAACAATCCCAGGACAGGTACAGCACGGGGTTAGATACAGAGTAAAGCTCCCTGTACACTGTCCCCATCAAACACTCCCAGGACAGTTACAGCACGGGGTTCGATACAGACAAAAGCTCCATCTACACTGTCCCCATCAAACACTCCCAGGACAGGTACAGCACGGAGTTAGATACAGAGTAAAGCTCCCTGTACACTGTCCCCATCAAACACTCCCAGGACACGTACAGCACACGGTTAGATACAGAGTAAAACTCCCTCGAGACTGTCCCCATCAAATACTCCCAGGACAGGTACAGCATGTGGTTAGATACAGAGTAAAGCTCCCTCTACACTGTCCCCATCAAGTACTCCCAGGACAGGTACAGACGGGGTTAGATACAGAGTAAAGTTCCCTCTACACTGTCCCCATCAAACACTCCCAGGACAGGTACAGCACGGGGTTAGATACAGAGCAAAGCTCCCTCTACACTGTCTCCATCAAACATTCCCAGGACAGGTACAGCACGGTTAGATGCAGAGTAAAGCTCCCTCTACACTCTCCCCTTCAAACACTCCAGGGACAGGTACAGCACGGGGTTAGATACAGAGCAACGCTTCCGCTACAGTGTCCCCATCAAACACTCCCAGGACAGCTACAGCACGGGGTTAAATACAGAGTAAAGCTCCCGCTACACTGTCCCCATCAAACACTCCCAGGACAGGTACAGTACGGGGTCAGATACAGAGAAAAGCTCCCTCTACACTGTCCCCATCAAACATTCCCAGGACAGGTACAGCGTGGGGTTAGACAGAGAGTGAAGCTCACTCTACACTGTCCCCATCAAACACTCCCAGGACAGTTACAGCAAGGGGTTCGATACAGAGAAAAGCTCCCTCTACACTGTC
Organism: Scyliorhinus torazame; assembly: GCF_047496885.1. Taxonomy (NCBI): domain Eukaryota; kingdom Metazoa; phylum Chordata; class Chondrichthyes; order Carcharhiniformes; family Scyliorhinidae; genus Scyliorhinus; species Scyliorhinus torazame. The sequence continues at coordinate 16,796,048 of NC_092725.1, read as the reverse complement.
TCCATTAAACACTCCCAGGACAGGTACAGCACGGGGTTAGACACAGAGTAAAGCTCCCTCTACACTGTCCCCATCAAACACTCCCAGGACAGGTACAGCACGGTTAGATACAGAGTAAATCTCCCTCTACACAGTCCCCATCAAACACTCCCAGGACAGGTACAGCACGGGGTTAGATAAACAGTAAAGCTCCCTCTACACTGTCCCCATTAAACACGCCCAGGACAGGTACAGCATGGGGTTAGACACAGAGTAAAGCTCCCTCTACACTGTCAATATCAAACACTCCCAGGACAGGTTCAGCACGGTTAGATACAGAGTAAAGCTCCCTCTACACTGTCCCCATCAAACACTCCCAGGACAGGTACAGACGGGGTTAGATACAGAGTAAAGATCCCTCTACACTGTCCCCATCAAACACTCCCAGGACAGGTACAGCACGGGGTTAGATACAGAGTAAAGCTCCCTCTACACTGTCTCCATCAAACATTCCCAGGACAGGTACAGCACGGTTAGAGAGTAAAGCTCTCTCTACACTGTCCCCATCAAACACTCCAGGGACAGGTACAGCACGGTTAGATACAGAGTAAAGCTCCCTCTACACTGTCCCCATCAAACATTCCCAGGACACGTACAGCACGGGGTTAGATACAGAGTAAAGCTTCCGCTACACTGTCCCCATCAAACACTCCCAGGACAGGTACAGCACGGGGTTGAATACAGAGTAAAACTCCCGCTACACTGTCCCCATCAAACACTCCCAGGACAGTTACAGCGCGGGGTCAGATGCAGAGTAAAGCTCCCTCTACACTGTCCCCATCAAACACTCCCAGGACAGGTACAGCGCGGGGTTAGATACAGAGTAAAGCTCCCGCTACACTGTCCACATCAAACACTCCAGGTACAGGTACAGCACGGTTAGATACAGAGTAAAGCTCCCTCTACACTGTCCCCCATCAAACAATCCCAGGACAGGTACAGCACGGGGTTAGATACAGAGTAAAGCTCCCTGTACACTGTCCCCATCAAACACTCCCAGGACAGTTACAGCACGGGGTTCGATACAGACAAAAGCTCCATCTACACTGACCCCATCAAACAGTCCCAGGACAGGTACAGCACGGGGTTAGATACAGAGTAAACCTGCCTCGACACTGTCCCCATCAAACACTCCCAGGACAGGTACAGCACGGGGTTAGATACAGATTAAAGCTCCCTCTGCACTGTCCCCATCAAACACTCCCAGGACAGGTACTGCACGGGGGTTAGATACAGAGTAAAGCTCCCTCGACACTGTCCCCATCAAACACTCCCAGGACAGTTACAGCATGGGGTTTGATACAGGGTAAAGCTCCTTCTACACTGTCCCCATCAAACACTCCCAGTGCACGTACAGCACCGGGTTAGATGCAGAGTAAAGCTCCCTCTAGACTGTCCCCATCAAATACTCCCAGGACAGGTACAGCATGTGGTTAGATACAGAGTAAAGCTCCCTCTACACTGTCCCCATCAAACACTCCCAGGACAGGTACAGCACGGTTAGATACAGAGTAAAGCTCCCTCTACACAGTCCCCATCAAACACTCCCAGGACAGGTACAGCACGGGGTTAGATAAACAGTAAAGCTCCCTCTACACTGTCCCCATTAAACACGCCCAGGACAGGTACAGCATGGGGTTAGACACAGAGTAAAGCTCCCTCTACACTGTCAATATCAAACACTCCCAGGACAGGTTCAGCACGGTTAGATACAGAGTAAAGCTCCCTCTACACTGTCCCCATCAAACACTCCCAGGACAGGTACAGATGGGGTTAGATACAGAGTAAAGATCCCTCTACACTGTCCCCATCAAACACTCCCAGGACAGGTACAGCACGGGGTTAGATACAGAGTAAAGCTCCCTCTACACTGTCTCCATCAAACATTCCCAGGACAGGTACAGCACGGTTAGATACAGAGTAAAGCTCTCTCTACACTGTCCCCATCAAACACTCCAGGGACAGGTACAGCACGGTTAGATACAGAGTAAAGCTCCCTCTACACTGTCCCCATCAAACATTCCCAGGACACGTACAGCACGGGGTTAGATACAGAGTAAAGCTTCCGCTACACTGTCCCCATCAAACACTCCCAGGACAGGTACAGCACGGGGTTGAATACAGAGTAAAACTCCCGCTACACTGTCCCCATCAAACACTCCCAGGACAGTTACAGCGCGGGGTCAGATGCAGAGTAAAGCTCCCTCTACACTGTCCCCATCAAACACTCCCAGGACAGGTACAGCGCGTGGTTAGATACAGAGTAAAGCTCCCGCTACACTGTCCACATCAAACACTCCAGGTACAGGTACAGCACGGTTAGATACAGAGTAAAGCTCCCTCTACACTGTCCCCCATCAAACAATCCCAGGACAGGTACAGCACGGGGTTAGATACAGAGTAAAGCTCCCTGTACACTGTCCCCATCAAACACTCCCAGGACAGTTACAGCACGGGGTTCGATACAGACAAAAGCTCCATCTACACTGTCCCCATCAAACACTCCCAGGACAGGTACAGCACGGAGTTAGATACAGAGTAAAGCTCCCTGTACACTGTCCCCATCAAACACTCCCAGGACACGTACAGCACACGGTTAGATACAGAGTAAAACTCCCTCGAGACTGTCCCCATCAAATACTCCCAGGACAGGTACAGCATGTGGTTAGATACAGAGTAAAGCTCCCTCTACACTGTCCCCATCAAGTACTCCCAGGACAGGTACAGACGGGGTTAGATACAGAGTAAAGTTCCCTCTACACTGTCCCCATCAAACACTCCCAAAACAGGTACAGCACGGGGTTAGATACAGAGCAAAGCTCCCTCTACACTGTCTCCATCAAACATTCCCAGGACAGGTACAGCACGGTTAGATGCAGAGTAAAGCTCCCTCTACACTCTCCCCTTCAAACACTCCAGGGACAGGTACAGCACGGGGTTAGATACAGAGCAACGCTTCCGCTACTGTGTCCCCATCAAACACTCCCAGGACAGCTACAGCACGGGGTTAAATACAGAGTAAAGCTCCCGCTACACTGTCCCCATCAAACACTCCCAGGACAGGTACAGTACGGGGTCAGATACAGAGAAAAGCTCCCTCTACACTGTCCCCATCAAACATTCCCAGGACAGGTACAGCGTGGGGTTAGACAGAGAGTGAAGCTCACTCTACACTGTCCCCATCAAACACTCCCAGGACAGTTACAGCAAGGGGTTCGATACAGAGAAAAGCTCCCTCTACACTGTCTCCATTAAACACTCCCAGGACAGGTACAGCACGGGGTTAGACACAGAGTAAAGCTCCCTCTACACTGTCCCCATCAAACACTCCCAGGACAGGTACAGCACGGTTAGATACAGAGTAAAGCTCCCTCTACACTGTCCCCATCAAACACTCCCAGGACAGGGACAGCACGGGGTTAGATACAGTGTAAAGCTCCCGCTATACTGTCCCCATCAAACACTCCCGGGACAGGTACAGCACGGGGTTAGATACAGAGTAAAGCTCCCTCTACACTGTCTCCATCAAACATTCCCAGGACAGGTACAGCACGGTTAGATACAGAGTAAAGCTCTCTCTACACTGTCCCCATCAAACACTCCAGGGACAGGTACAGCACGGTTAGATACAGAGTAAAGCTCCCTCTACACTGTCCCCATCAAACATTCCCGGGACAGGTACAGTACGGGGTTAGATACAGAGTAATGCTCCTCTACACTGTCCCAATGAAACACTCCCAGGACAGGTACAGCACTGGGTTAGATACAGAGTATAGCTCCCTCTACACTGACCCCATCAAACATTCCCAGGACAGGTACAGCACGGGGTTAGATACAGAGTAAAGCTCCCTCGACACTGTCCCCATCAAACTCTCCCAGGACAGGTACAGCACGGGGTTAGATACAGAATATAGCTCCCTCTACACTGTCCCCATCAAACATTGCCAGGACAAGTACAGCACGGGGTTAGATACAGAGTAAAGCTCCTCTACACTGTCCTCATCAAACTCTCCCAGGACAGGTACAGCACGGGGTTAGATACAGAGTAAAGCTCCCTCTGCACTGTCCCCATCAAACACTCCCAGGGCAGGTACAGCACGGGGTGAGATACAGAGAAAAGCTCCCGCTACACTGTCCCCATCAAACACACCCAGGACAGGTACAACATGGGGTTAGATACAGAGTAAAGCTCCCTCTGCACTGTCCCCATCAAACACTCCCAGGACAGGAGCAGCACGGGATTAGATACAGAGAAAAGCTCCCGCTACACTGTCCCCATCAAACACACCCAGGACAGGTACAGCATGGGGTTAGATAAAGAGTAAAGCTCCCTCTGCACTGTCCCCATCAAACACACCCAGGACAGGAACAGCACGGGATTAGATACAGAGAAAAGCTCCCGCTACACTGTCCCCATCAAACACACCCAGGACAGGTACAGCATGGTGTCAGATCCAGAGTAAAGCTCCCTCTACACTGTCCCCATCAAACACTCCCAGGACAGGTACAGCACGGGGTTAGATACAGATTAAAGCTCCCTCTGCACTGTCCCCATCAAACACTCCTAGGACAGGTACTGCACGGGGGTTAGATACAGAGTAAAGCTCCCTCGACTCTGTCCCCATCAAACACTCCCGGGACAGGTACAGCACGGGGTTAGATAAAGAGTAAAGCTTCCTCTACACTGACCCCATCAAACAGTCCCAGGACAGGTACAGCACGGGGTTAGATACAGAGTAAACCTGCCTCGACACTGTCCCCATCAAACACTCCCAGGACAGGCACAGCACGGGGTTAGATACAGATTAAAGCTCCCTCTGCACTGTCCCCATCAAACACTCCCAGGACAGGTACTGCACGGGGGTTAGATACAGAGTAAAGCTCCCTCGACACTGTCCCCATCAAACACTCCCAGGACAGTTACAGCACGGGGTTTGATACAGAGTAAAGCTCCTTCTACACTGTCCCCATCAAACACTCCCAGTGCACGTACAGCACCGGGTTAGATGCAGAGTAAAGCTCCCTCTAGACTGTCCCCATCAAATACTCCCAGGACAGGTACAGCATGTGGTTAGATACAGAGTAAAGCTCCCTCTACACTGTCCCCATCAAACACTCCCAGGACAGGTACAGCACGGTTAGATACAGAGTAAATCTCCCTCTACACAGTCCCCATCAAACACTCCCAGGACAGGTACAGCACGGGGTTAGATAAACAGTAAAGCTCCCTCTACACTGTCCCCATTAAACACGCCCAGGACAGGTACAGCATGGGGTTAGACACAGAGTAAAGCTCCCTCTACACTGTCAATATCAAACACTCCCAGGACAGGTTCAGCACGGTTAGATACAGAGTAAAGCTCCCTCTACACTGTCCCCATCAAACACTCCCAGGACAGGTACAGACGGGGTTAGATACAGAGTAAAGATCCCTCTACACTGTCCCCATCAAACACTCCCAGGACAGGTACAGCACGGGGTTAGATACAGAGTAAAGCTCCCTCTACACTGTCTCCATCAAACATTCCCAGGACAGGTACAGCACGGTTAGAGAGTAAAGCTCTCTCTACACTGTCCCCATCAAACACTCCAGGGACAGGTACAGCACGGTTAGATACAGAGTAAAGCTCCCTCTACACTGTCCCCATCAAACATTCCCAGGACACGTACAGCACGGGGTTAGATACAGAGTAAAGCTTCCGCTGCACTGTCCCCATCAAACACTCCCAGGACAGGTACAGCACGGGGTTGAATACAGAGTAAAACTCCCGCTACACTGTCCCCATCAAACACTCCCAGGACAGTTACAGCGCGGGGTCAGATGCAGAGCAAAGCTCCCTCTACACTGTCCCCATCAAACACTCCCAGGACAGGTACAGCGCGGGGTTAGATACAGAGTAAAGCTCCCGCTACACTGTCCACATCAAACACTCCAGGTACAGGTACAGCACGGTTAGATACAGAGTAAAGCTCCCTCTACACTGTCCCCCATCAAACAATCCCAGGACAGGTACAGCACGGGGTTAGATACAGAGTAAAGCTCCCTGTACACTGTCCCCATCAAACACTCCCAGGACAGTTACAGCACGGGGTTCGATACAGACAAAAGCTCCATCTACACTGTCCCCATCAAACACTCCCAGGACAGGTACAGCACGGAGTTAGATACAGAGTAAAGCTCCCTGTACACTGTCCCCATCAAACATTCCCAGGACAGGTACAGCACGGTTAGATGCAGAGTAAAGCTCCCTCTACACTCTCCCCTTCAAATACTCCAGGGACAGGTACAGCACGGGGTTAGATACAGAGCAACGCTTCCGCTACTGTGTCCCCATCAAACACTCCCAGGACAGCTACAGCACGGGGTTAAATACAGAGTAAAGCTCCCGCTACACTGTCCCCATCAAACACTCCCAGGACAGGTACAGTACGGGGTCAGATACAGAGAAAAGCTCCCTCTACACTGTCCCCATCAAACATTCCCAGGACAGGTACAGCGTGGGGTTAGACAGAGAGTGAAGCTCACTCTACACTGTCCCCATCAAACACTCCCAGGACAGTTACAGCAAGGGGTTCGATACAGAGAAAAGCTCCCTCTACACTGTCTCCATTAAACACTCCCAGGACAGGTACAGCACGGGGTTAGACACAGAGTAAAGCTCCCTCTACACTGTCCCCATCAAACACTCCCAGGACAGGTACAGCACGGTTAGATACAGAGTAAAGCTCCCTCTACACTGTCCCCATCAAACACTCCCAGGACAGGGACAGCACGGGGTTAGATACAGTGTAAAGCTCCCGCTATACTGTCCCCATCAAACACTCCCGGGACAGGTACAGCACGGGGTTAGATACAGAGTAAAGCTCCCTCTACACTGTCTCCATCAAACATTCCCAGGACAGGTACAGCACGGTTAGATACAGAGTAAAGCTCTCTCTACACTGTCCCCATCAAACACTCCAGGGACAGGTACAGCACGGTTAGATACAGAGTAAAGCTCCCTCTACACTGTCCCCATCAAACATTCCCGGGACAGGTACAGTACGGGGTTAGATACAGAGTAATGCTCCTCTACACTGTCCCAATGAAACACTCCCAGGACAGGTACAGCACTGGGTTAGATACAGAGTATAGCTCCCTCTACACTGACCCCATCAAACATTCCCAGGACAGGTACAGCACGGGGTTAGATACAGAGTAAAGCTCCCTCGACACTGTCCCCATCAAACTCTCCCAGGACAGGTACAGCACGGGGTTAGATACAGAATATAGCTCCCTCTACACTGTCCCCATCAAACATTGCCAGGACAAGTACAGCACGGGGTTAGATACAGAGTAAAGCTCCTCTACACTGTCCTCATCAAACTCTCCCAGGACAGGTACAGCACGGGGTTAGATACAGAGTAAAGCTCCCTCTGCACTGTCCCCATCAAACACTCCCAGGGCAGGTACAGCACGGGGTGAGATACAGAGAAAAGCTCCCGCTACACTGTCCCCATCAAACACACCCAGGACAGGTACAACATGGGGTTAGATACAGAGTAAAGCTCCCTCTGCACTGTCCCCATCAAACACTCCCAGGACAGGAGCAGCACGGGATTAGATACAGAGAAAAGCTCCCGCTACACTGTCCCCATCAAACACACCCAGGACAGGTACAGCATGGGGTTAGATAAAGAGTAAAGCTCCCTCTGCACTGTCCCCATCAAACACACCCAGGACAGGAACAGCACGGGATTAGATACAGAGAAAAGCTCCCGCTACACTGTCCCCATCAAACACACCCAGGACAGGTACAGCATGGTGTCAGATCCAGAGTAAAGCTCCCTCTACACTGTCCCCATCAAACACTCCCAGGACAGGTACAGCACGGGGTTAGATACAGATTAAAGCTCCCTCTGCACTGTCCCCATCAAACACTCCTAGGACAGGTACTGCACGGGGGTTAGATACAGAGTAAAGCTCCCTCGACTCTGTCCCCATCAAACACTCCCGGGACAGGTACAGCACGGGGTTAGATAAAGAGTAAAGCTTCCTCTACACTGACCCCATCAAACAGTCCCAGGACAGGTACAGCACGGGGTTAGATACAGAGTAAACCTGCCTCGACACTGTCCCCATCAAACACTCCCAGGACAGGTACAGCACGGGGTTAGATACAGATTAAAGCTCCCTCTGCACTGTCCCCATCAAACACTCCCAGGACAGGTACTGCACGGGGGTTAGATACAGAGTAAAGCTCCCTCGACACTGTCCCCATCAAACACTCCCAGGACAGTTACAGCACGGGGTTTGATACAGAGTAAAGCTCCTTCTACACTGTCCCCATCAAACACTCCCAGTGCACGTACAGCACCGGGTTAGATGCAGAGTAAAGCTCCCTCTAGACTGTCCCCATCAAATACTCCCAGGACAGGTACAGCATGTGGTTAGATACAGAGTAAAGCTCCCTCTACACTGTCCCCATCAAACACTCCCAGGACAGGTACAGCACGGTTAGATACAGAGTAAATCTCCCTCTACACAGTCCCCATCAAACACTCCCAGGACAGGTACAGCACGGGGTTAGATAAACAGTAAAGCTCCCTCTACACTGTCCCCATTAAACACGCCCAGGACAGGTACAGCATGGGGTTAGACACAGAGTAAAGCTCCCTCTACACTGTCAATATCAAACACTCCCAGGACAGGTTCAGCACGGTTAGATACAGAGTAAAGCTCCCTCTACACTGTCCCCATCAAACACTCCCAGGACAGGTACAGACGGGGTTAGATACAGAGTAAAGATCCCTCTACACTGTCCCCATCAAACACTCCCAGGACAGGTACAGCACGGGGTTAGATACAGAGTAAAGCTCCCTCTACACTGTCTCCATCAAACATTCCCAGGACAGGTACAGCACGGTTAGAGAGTAAAGCTCTCTCTACACTGTCCCCATCAAACACTCCAGGGACAGGTACAGCACGGTTAGATACAGAGTAAAGCTCCCTCTACACTGTCCCCATCAAACATTCCCAGGACACGTACAGCACGGGGTTAGATACAGAGTAAAGCTTCCGCTGCACTGTCCCCATCAAACACTCCCAGGACAGGTACAGCACGGGGTTGAATACAGAGTAAAACTCCCGCTACACTGTCCCCATCAAACACTCCCAGGACAGTTACAGCGCGGGGTCAGATGCAGAGCAAAGCTCCCTCTACACTGTCCCCATCAAACACTCCCAGGACAGGTACAGCGCGGGGTTAGATACAGAGTAAAGCTCCCGCTACACTGTCCACATCAAACACTCCAGGTACAGGTACAGCACGGTTAGATACAGAGTAAAGCTCCCTCTACACTGTCCCCCATCAAACAATCCCAGGACAGGTACAGCACGGGGTTAGATACAGAGTAAAGCTCCCTGTACACTGTCCCCATCAAACACTCCCAGGACAGTTACAGCACGGGGTTCGATACAGACAAAAGCTCCATCTACACTGTCCCCATCAAACACTCCCAGGACAGGTACAGCACGGAGTTAGATACAGAGTAAAGCTCCCTGTACACTGTCCCCATCAAACACTCCCAGGACACGTACAGCACACGGTTAGATACAGAGTAAAACTCCCTCGAGACTGTCCCCATCAAATACTCCCAGGACAGGTACAGCATGTGGTTAGATACAGAGTAAAGCTCCCTCTACACTGTCCCCATCAAATACTCCCAGGACAGGTACAGACGGGGTTAGATACAGAGTAAAGTTCCCTCTACACTGTCCCCATCAAACACTCCCAGGACAGGTACAGCACGGGGTTAGATACAGAGCAAAGCTCCCTCTACACTGTCTCCATCAAACATTCCCAGGACAGGTACAGCACGGTTAGATGCAGAGTAAAGCTCCCTCTACACTCTCCCCTTCAAACACTCCAGGGACAGGTACAGCACGGGGTTAGATACAGAGTAACGCTTCCGCTACAGTGTCCCCATCAAACACTCCCAGGACAGCTACAGCACGGGGTTAAATACAGAGTAAAGCTCCCGCTACACTGTCCCCATCAAACAATCCCAGGACAGGTACAGTACGGGGTCAGATACAGAGAAAAGCTCCCTCTACACTGTCCCCATCAAACATTCCCAGGACAGGTACAGCGTGGGGTTAGACAGAGAGTGAAGCTCACTCTACACTGTCCCCATCAAACACTCCCAGGACAGTTACAGCAAGGGGTTCGATACAGAGAAAAGCTCCCTCTACACTGTCTCCATTAAACACTCCCAGGACAGGTACAGCACGGGGTTAGACACAGAGTAAAGCTCCCTCTACACTGTCCCCATCAAACACTCCCAGGACAGGTACAGCACGGTTAGATACAGAGTAAAGCTCCCTCTACACTGTCCCCATCAAACACTCCCAGGACAGGGACAGCACGGGGTTAGATACAGTGTAAAGCTCCCGCTATACTGTCCCCATCAAACACTCCCGGGACAGGTACAGCACGGGGTTAGATACAGAGTAAAGCTCCCTCTACACTGTCTCCATCAAACATTCCCAGGACAGGTACAGCACGGTTAGATACAGAGTAAAGCTCTCTCTACACTGTCCCCATCAAACACTCCAGGGACAGGTACAGCACGGTTAGATACAGAGTAAAGCTCCCTCTACACTGTCCCCATCAAACATTCCCGGGACAGGTACAGTACGGGGTTAGATACAGAGTAATGCTCCTCTACACTGTCCCAATGAAACACTCCCAGGACAGGTACAGCACTGGGTTAGATACAGAGTATAGCTCCCTCTACACTGACCCCATCAAACATTCCCAGGACAGGTACAGCACGGGGTTAGATACAGAGTAAAGCTCCCTCGACACTGTCCCCATCAAACTCTCCCAGGACAGGTACAGCACGGGGTTAGATACAGAATATAGCTCCCTCTACACTGTCCCCATCGAACATTGCCAGGACAAGTACAGCACGGGGTTAGATACAGAGTAAAGCTCCTCTACACTGTCCTCATCAAACTCTCCCAGGACAGGTACAGCACGGGGTTAGATACAGAGTAAAGCTCCCTCTACACTGTCCCCATCAAACACACCCAGGACAGGTACAGCATGGGGCTGGATACAGAGTAAAGCTCCCTCTGCACTGTCCCCATCAAACACTCCCAGGACAGGAACAGCACGGGGTTAGGTACAGACTAAAGCTCCCTCTGCACTGTACCCATCAAACACTCCCAGGACAGGTACTGCATGAGGGTTAGATACAGAGTAAAGCTCCCTCGGCACTGTCCCCATCAAACACTCCCAGGACAGGTACAGCACGGGGTTAGATACAGAGTAAAGCTCCCTCTACACTGTCCCCATCAAACACTCCCAGGACAGGTACAGCACAGGGTTAGATACAGAGTAAAGCTCCTTCTAGACTGTCCCCATCAAATACTCCCAGGACAGGTACAGCATGTGGTTAGATACAGAGTAAAGCTCCCTCTACAGTGTCCCCATCAAACACTCCCAGGACAGGTTCAGCACGGGGTTAGATACACAGTAAAGCTCCCTCTACACTGTCCCCATCAAACACTCCCAGGACAGGTACAGCACGGTTAGATACAGAGTAAATCTCCCTCTACACTGTCCCCATCAAACACTCCCAGGACAGGTACAGCACGGGGTTAGATACAGAGTAAATCTCCATCTACACTGTCCCCATCAAACACTCTCAGGACAGGTACAGCACGGGGTTAGATACAGAGTAAAGCTCCCTCTACACTGTCCCCATCAAACACTCTCAGGACAGGTACAGCATGGGGTTAGATACAGAGTAAAGCTCCCTCTACACTGTCCCCATCAAACACTCTCAGGACAGGTACAGCACGGGGTTAGATACAGAGTAAAGCTCCATCTACACTGTCCCCATCAAATACTCTCAGGACAGGTACAGCATGGGGTTAGATACAGAGTAAAGCTCCTGCTACACTGTCCCCATCAAACACTCCCAGGACAGGTACAGCACGGGGTTAGATACAGAGTAAAGCTCCCTCTACACTGTCCCCATCAAACACTCCCAGGGCAGGTACAGCACGGGGTTAGATACAGAGTAAAGCTCCCTCTACACTGTCCCCATCAAACACTCTCAGGACAGGTACAGCATGGGTTTAGATACAGAGTAAAGCTCCCTCTACACTGTCCCCATCAAACACTCTCAGGACAGGTACAGCACGGGGTTAGATACAGAGTAAAGCTCCATCTACACTGTCCCCATCAAATACTCTCAGGACAGGTACAGCACGGGGTTAGATACAGAGTAAAGCTCCATCTACACTGTCCCCATCAAATACTCTCAGGACAGGTACAGCACGGTTAGATACAGAGTAAAGCTCCCTCTACACTGTCCCCATCAAATACTCTCAGGACAGGTACAGCATGGGGTTAGATACAGAGTAAAGCTCCTGCTACACTGTCCCCATCAAACACTCCCAGGACAGGTACAGCACGGGGTTAGATACAGATTAAAGCTCCCTCTACACTGTCCCCATCAAACACTCCCAGGACAGGTACAGCACGGGGTTAGATACAGAGTAAAGCTCCATCTACACTGTCCCCATCAAACACTCTCAGGACAGGTACAGCATGGGGTTAGATACAGAGTAAAGCTCCCTCTACACTGGCCCCATCAAACACTCTCAGGACAGGTACAGCACGGGGTTAGATACAGAGTAAAGCTCCATCTACACTGTCCCCATCAAATACTCTCAGGACAGGTACAGCACGGGGTTAGATACAGAGTAAAGCTCCATCTACACTGTCCCCATCAAATACTCTCAGGACAGGTACAGCACGGGGTTAGATACAGAGTAAAGCTCCATCTACACTGTCCCCATCAAATACTCCCAGGACAGGTACAGCACGGGGTTAAAAAGCTCCCTCTACACTGTCCCCATCAAACACTCCCAGGCAAAATCCATCCACTCCTGGCTGAAGAAACAAGGGCCATTATCAGTCATAACTGTAAGTGGAATGCCATGACGGGCAAAAGTCTCTTTGCAGCCTTGATGACCGTTGCTGATGTGAGGTCAGTCAGTCTGACCACCTCGGGGTAGTTGGAAAAGTAGTCCACGAGGAGGACATAGTCTCGGCCCTTTGCATGAAAGAGGTCGATCGCAACTGTGGACCATGGGGAGGACACCAGTTCATGCGGCTGTAGAGTCTCTTTGGACTGAGCCGGCTGGAACCTTTGACACGTTGGGCAATTGAGCACTGTGCTGGCAATATCCTAAATGATGCCTGGCCATTATACTGCCTCTCGGGCTCGACGGCGACACTTTTCGACCCCCAGGTGAGCCTCGTGGATTTGGCTGAGGACCAGCTCTCGCATGCTCTGTGGGATTACTATCCTGTCCAGCTTCATTAATGTGCCATCCACTACCGCTAGATCGTCCTTTATATTATAAAACTGGGGGCACTGCTCCTTTTGCCAACCCTCCGTGAGATGTCGCATTACCCACTGGAGTGAAGGATCCCTGGCCGCCTCCTGACGAATTTGCACGACCCTTTCATAGAACATAGAACATTACAGCGCAGTACAGGCCCTTCGGCCCTCGATGTTGCGCCGACCTGTGAAACCACTCTAAAGCCCATCTACACTATTCCCTTATCGTCCATATGTCTATCCAATGACCATTTTAATGCCCTTAGTGTTGGCGAGTCCACTACTGTTGCAGGCAGGGCATTCCACACCCTTACTACTCTCTGAGTAAAGAACCTACCTTTGACATCTGTCCTATATCTATCTCTCCTCAATTTAAAGCTATGTCCCCTCGTGCTAGACATCACCATCTGAGGAAAGAGGCTCTCACTGTCCACCCTATCCACTGTCCAATCCTCTGACCATCTTGTATGCCTCAATTTAGTCGCCTCTTAACCTTCTCTCTAACGAAAACAGCCTCAAGTCCCTCAGCCTTTCTTCATAAGATCTTCCCTCCATACCAGGCAACATTCTGGTAAATCTCCTCTGCACCCTTTCCAATGCTTCCACATCCTTCCTATAATGCGGCAACCAGAATTGCACGCAATACTTCAAATGCGGCCGCACCAGTGTGTTGTATAGCTGCAACATGACCTCATGGCTCCTAAACTCAATCCCTCTACCAATAAAAGCTAACACACCGTACGCCTTCTTAACAACCCTCTCAACCTGGGTGGCAACTTTCAGGAATCTATGTACATGGACACCGAGATCTCTCTGCTCATCCACACTGCCAAGAATCTTACCATTAGCCCAGTACTCTGTCTTCCTGTTATTCCTTCCAAAATGAATCACCTCACACTTTTCTGCATTAAACTCCATTTGCCACCTCTCAGCCCAGCGCTGCAGCTTATCTATGTCCCTCTGTAACTTGTAACATCCTTCCGCACAGTCCACAACTCCACCGACTTTCGTGTCATCTGCAAATTTACTCACCCATCCTTCTACGCCCTCCTCCAGGTCATTTATAAAAATGACAAACAGCAGTGGCCCCAAAACAAATTCTTGTGGTACACCACTCGTAACTGGACTCCAGTCTGAACATTTCCCATCAACCACCACCCTTTGTCTTCTTCCAGCTAGCCAATTTCTGATGCAAACTGCTAAATCACCCTGAATCCCATGCCTCCGTATTTGCTGCAGTAGCCTACCATGGGGAACTTTATCAAACGCTTTACTGAAATCCATATATACCACATCAACTGCTTTACCCTCATCCACCTGTTTGGTCACCTTCTCAAAGAACTCTATAAGGTTTGTGAGGCACGACCTACCCTTCACAAAACCACGTTGACTATCTCTAATCAAATTATTCCTTTCCAGATTATTACACATCCTATCTCTTATAAACCTTTCCAAGATTTTTCCCACAACAGAAGTAAGGCTCACTGGTCTATAGTTACCTGGGTTGTCTCTACTCCACTTATTGAACAAGGGGACAACATTTGCTATCCTCCAGTCTTCTGGCACTATTCCTGTAGACAAAGATGACTTAAAGATCAAAGCCAAAGGCTCAGCAATCTCCTCCCTAGCTTCCCAGAGAATCCTACGATAAATCCCATCCGGCCCAGGGGACTTATCTATTTTCACACTTTCCAGAATTGCTAACACCTCCTCCTTATGAACCTCAAGCCCTTCTAGTCTAGTAGCCTGAATCTCAGTATTCTCCTCGACAACATTGTCTTTTTCCTGTGTGAATACTGACGAAAAATATTCATTTAGCACCTCTCCTATCTCCTCGGACTCCAAGCACAACTTCCCACTACTGTCCTTGACTGGCCCTACTCTTACCCTAGTCATTCTTTTATTCCTGACATATCTATAGAAAGCTTTAGGGTTATCCTTGATCCTACCTGCCAAAGACTTCTCATGTCCCCTCCTGGCTCTTCTTAGCTCTCTCTTTAGGTCCTTCCTAGCTAACTTGTAACTCTCAAGCGCCCTAACTGAACCTTCATGTCTCATCTTTACATAAGCCTCCTTCTTCCTCTTGACAAGTGTTTCGACTGCTTTCAGTGGCCGGAAAGTTGGATGCACAAAACTTCACCTGAGCGTCTATCTGACAGACAAAGTCCGACTGCTCACACGTCTTGGTGATGGATCTAGAGAGTGCGTCGGCCACAATGAGCTCTTTTCCCGAGGTGTAGACCAGGCCGAAATCATAACGGCGGAGTTTGAGGAGGATCCGTTGTAGCCATGGCGACATATCATTGAGGTCTTTTTGGATGATGTGAATCAATGGCCTGTGGTCTGACTCGACCGTGAATTTGGGGAGTCCATACACGTAATCATGGAATTTACCAATCCCTGTGAGGAGGCCCAGGCATTCTTTTTCAATCTGAGCGTATCGTTGCTCAGTAGGTGTCATGGCTCTAGAGGCATATGCGACTGGGGCCCAGGAGGAGGATTCGTCCTGCTGGAGGAGTACTGCCCCAATGCCAGCCTGGCTCGCGTCGGTGGAGATCTCCTTGGCGGGGTCGAAAAACGCCAGGACCGGGGCCTTGGTGAGTTTCGCCCTGAGCTCACGCCACGCTTGCTCATGAGCGGGGAGCCGCCGGAAGTCCGTAGTTTTTTTGACAAGATTGCGGAGAGCTGTGGTGTGAGATGCAACGTTGGGGATAAACTTCCCAAGGAAATTGACCATCCCCAGGAAGCGGAGGACCGCCTTCTTGTCCTCCGGGGTCTTCATGGCGTTGATCGCCGCCACCTTGTCTGCATCTGGCCGCACACCGAACTGCGAAATGTGGTCGCCAAGCAACTTTATTTCTGCTTGACCGAACGAGCACTTGGCTCTATTGAGTCGGAGGCCATGCTCGTGGATCCTGTGGAACACCTGCTTGAGGCGATCGATGTGCTCCTGAGGAGTTGTGGACCAGATAATAATATCATCGACGTACACTCGCACCCCCTCGATGCCCTCCATCATTTGCTCCATTATGCGGTGGAACACCTCCAAGGCGGTGATGATGCCAAAGGGCATCCGGTTGTAAGAGTAGCGACCGAACGGGGTGTTAAATGTACACAACTTTCGACTGGACGCGTCCAGCTGCATTTGCCAAAACCCCTTGGAGGCATCCAGCTTCGTAAATAACTTGGCGTGAGCCATTTCGCTGGTGAGCTCTTCTCGTTTAGGTATAGGGTAGTGGTTCCCTCATGATGTTACGGATCAAATCTTTGGGGTCGATACAAATGCGAAGTTCCCCTGACGGTGTTTTGACACAGACCATGGAGCTGACCCAGTCCATGGGTTCAGTGACCTTAGAAATGACGCCCTGGTCCTGGAGGTCTTGCAGCTGCTGCTTGAGGCGGTCCTTGAGGGGTGCATGAACCACGGGTGTAGCATTCGGCTTCAGCAGTATTTTGTATCGGTAAGGTAGTGTACCCATACCTTCGAAGACGCTGTGGTATTGTGCTGTGATGTCATCTAATTGGGCTTGGAAGTTGACATCTGGCGAGGCCGTTGCCTCTGCGGACGACATGGTGTGAACCCGCTGCACAAGATTCAGGATTTTGCAGGCCCGAGAACCGAGCAGGGAAACTCTGTTGGTTCCTACAATTTCAAAACGCAGGGTTGCTTTCGAAGAACGATGGGATACCGCAAGCTGGCATGAGCCACTGGCAGCAATGGCATTGCCATTGTAGTCGAGGAGCTGGCAGGCCGGTGGAAGAATGCTTGGCTTGACGCGGATGGTGTCAAGGTCAGACTTTGAAATGAGGTTTGCTGAAGAGCTGGTGTCCAGCCTGAAACGTATGCGAGCCTCGTTGACCGTAAGGGTGGCACACCACTCGTCGTCCGGATCAATCACTGGGAGTTGTTTCTCCTTCTTCGCTGAAAGCATCGTATGCTTGGTGATGATACCCACCCGGAATGGGGATGTGAGGCCCTCGGTGTCGGAATCTGGAACCATGTCGGAGCCATGGTTGCTGTACTGACCGGACGTTCCTGCGCTGCGGCTGGGATCGCTGTGCGGTGGGCAGTTGAGCAGATCTGCACAGGGCTGCGTAGTGGCCGAGCTTGCCACACTGGAGACAGCGTCGAGATTTCGCGGGTCATTGCCGCTTTAAATGGGCGGAGCCACAGTTGTTGCACGTCATGGTGCCGATGTCAGGACGCTCCGTGCGTCACCGCGCATGCGCGGTGCGGTCGAACGATGTGCGCACCTGCGCAGTTCGGTCGTCTGCCTCGCCGTCCCCTTGGTGCGGAGGAGGCCGAGAAAAGCGCGCGAAATGGCCGCCCTCATCCAGACGCAGGCCCTGGAGCTGTTTTACGGCCTGCACCCGCTCCGCATCGTGGGGGCCTCGCCGCGCCATCTCTGCCGCCTTGATATGGGAGTACCGGTTGTTGGCGTGCTCGTGGAGGACGCAGGTTTCGATGGCGATGGTAAGGGGGAGCTGCTTAACTTTAAGGAGCTGCTGGCGAAGGGGATCGGAATGGACCCCGAAAACGATCTGGTTGCGGATCATGGAGTCGGAAGTGGAGCCGTAGTTGCAGAACTGCGCGAGGATACGGAGATGGGTTAAGAAGGACTGAAAAGGTTCATCCTTACCCTGCAGCCTCTGTTGGAACACATAGCGTTCAAAGCTCTCGTTGACTTCGATGTCACAGCGGCTGTCGAACTTCGACAGGACTGTTTTAAACTTTGCCTTGTCCTCACCTTCAGCAAAGGTGAGGGAGTTGAAGATGTGGATAGCGTGGTCCCCGGCTGTCGAGAGGAAGAGAGCGATCTTCCTGGCATCCGATGCGGTTTCGAGGTCGGTGGGATACAGCTGGAACTTCTGCTTGAAAATCTTCCAGTTCGCACCGAGGTTGCCGGCGATGCGGAGCTGCGGGGGAGGGCGGGCGCTGTCCATGTTACCGGATGGCTGATCGCTGGTCAAAGGCAGACTATCTCAAGGTCGGTCCGTCAAACTCGAGCATGACTCACTGGTACCGTGATGTGTTGGGTATGCCGGGTCTGCGAGGACTGCGTTTGTTGCAGCAGTGAGAGACACAGGCTTCCAACACTTGAAGAAATGCAACTCGATTTTATTGAACTCTTAACGATCATACATACTTTAACTGTGGGTTGACACTATGCTGACTTGCCTGGAGACCTGAGGCTAACCTGACCAGACTATCTTACTACCAAACGGTGTATGTTCTAGTTGCTTACCTTCATTGGCCGGGGCATTGAGTATAAGAATTGGCAAGTCACGTTGCAGCTGTATGGAACCTTAGTTAGGCCACACTTGGAGTATAGTGTTCAATTCTGGTCGCCACACTACCAGAAGGATGTGGAGGCTTTAGAGAGGGTGCAGAAGAGATTTACCAGAATGTTGCCTGGTATGGAGGGCATTAGCTATGAGGAGCGGTTGAATAAACTCGGTTTGTTCTCACTGGAATGACGGAGGTTGATAGAGGTCTACAAAATCATGAGGGGCATAGACAGAGTGGATAGTCAGAGGCTTTTCCCCAGGGTAGAGGGGTCAATTGCTAGGGGGCATAGGTTTAAGGTACGAGGGGCAAGGTTTAGAGGAGATGCACAAGGCAAATTTTTTACACAGAGGGTAGTGGGTGCCTGGAACTCGCTGCCGGAGGAGGTGGTGGAAGCAGGGATGATAGTGACATTTAAGGGGCATCTTGACAAATATATGAATAGGATGGGAATAGAGGGGTACGGACCCAGGAAGTGTAGAAGATTGTAGTTTAGTCAGGCAGCATGGTCGGCACGGGCTTGGAGGGCCGAAGGGCCTGTTCCTGTGCTGTACATTTCTTTGTTCTTTGTTCTTTGTTGCTCACGGGCTCTGACTGTCTCAGAGGCTGGATCCCGAGAGAGCGGGAAAACTAGTGCCCTCTGGCTTTATAGTGGTCGTGTCCTGTCTGCTGATTGGCTGCTGTGTTCTGTGTGTTCATTGGTCACCCTGTGTGTCAATCACTGCCTGTCTGTGCGCCATCATATACACCTGTGTGGATATGATGACCCGAGGGACCTGCCAAACGTGAGTTGTTATGGCCTTACCAAGCTGCCCCCTCCCTCCCACTGACCACAAATCCCTTCTCCTGCAGGTCGAGCAGCTGACAGCTCCGGCCCACCTGGGCTGGCACCGCGGCGAGTGGGGTACAACACGTTCAGCACCTTTTTGCGCCCCCATCATGATGCTTCTGTCACCTCCTTCAGCGATGTGGGCTGACCTCTGAACCCTTTGCCCTTATTTCCAGGCACCTCCCCCCCCCCCCCTCGTGCCCCTGGTGCTGACCCACCCTCTGGCCGTGGACATGTCCCGGGAGCTGTGTCCCATCCCCTGGGTATTCGGATGTTGTGTTGCCTCCCACACAGTGTCCAGGCATCGCATCAGGGTGTGATCGGGATGCTGGGCAACGGCTCCCACATGCTACATGCCCCCCCCCCCCCCCCACGGGAATCCACTCCGGTTGTGTGAAGCGAATCGCAAAGTGCTCGGGGCCGGGCCTCGCTCTGGCCTCTCTCGCTATTCACTGGCCTCATTGCGCTCGAGCGAGAGGGCAACGAGGTCGCAGAATCACAACCTGTTTCTCGGCTGCATCAAACTGAAAATATCATTTGCTGCCTTTTGTTGCTGTAAACTAATCGCCTTTCTTCCTGAAACAATTTCTTTGACCTTCCCACGAGTGTGCCTTGTTTTGCCATCAACAAGTGATCAGACTACAATCACTGTAGGTTAAAGATCAGTCAACATGCCTCATGTTCAAAGAGATTCTTTGAGATGATTAGGGTGTGATCTGGGAGCTCAGTAATTTCCAGAACATTGCTCTGTTGATCTCCCATCCCATTGTCACTCTGCCGACCCCTGCATATCTTCTTCCCACTCTTTGTCTCCCTCCCCCTCTCTCGCTCCGTCTCTCTCTCTCTCCCTCTCTCATCATCTCCATCGCTCTCTCTCTCCCTGTCTCTCTCTCTGTCTCTCTCCCTCTCTTTCTGTCTCACTCGTTACACCTGTCTCAGTCTCCCTCTGCCCATCCCTCGCCATCTCTCTCCCTCTCTCCCTCTCTCCCTCTCTCTCTCTGTCTCTCTCTCTCTCTGTCTCTCTCTCTGTCTCTCTCTCTGTCTCTCTCTCTGTCTCTGTCTCTCTCTCTCTGTCTCTCTCGCTGTCTATCTCTCTGTCTCTCTCTCTGTCTCTCTCTCTGTCTCTGTCTCTGTCTCTGTCTCTCTCTCTGTCTATCTCTCTCTCTGACTCTCTCTCTCTCTCTCTCTCTCTGACTCTCTCTCTATCTCTCTTTCTATCTCTCTATTTCTCTGACTCTCTCACTGTCTCCCTCTCTTTCTCTGTCCCTATTGCTCTCTCTCTCTGTCTCTCTCTCTCTTTGTCTCGCTCTCTCTCTGTGTCTCTGTCTCTGACTCTACCTCTATGTCTCTTTCTATCTGTCTCTGTCTGACTCTCTCACTGTCTCCCTCTCTTTCTCTGTCCCTATTGCTCTCTCTCCTCTCTCTCTGTCTCTCTCTCTCTCTCGGTCCCAGCAATGGTGACTTGATCTTATTCTGGCAAAAGAACATTGGCTAGTATCGTCATGCTTCTTCGAATGCCTTTGGGTAGCTGTAGAAACGGTCACTTCACATGAATCCCGAATGCATTCTTACATTTCCCATTCATGCCTCCTGTGCTACTTGGTGGCTCTTACTCCGGAAGGAGAAGGAAAATCTGCATTTGTACGTTTTATATACTCAGATACTTCAAAAAAAACGTGAATATTTAATAGAGCTGCCACGGATGTAAAGCTAAGACTGGCTTACAGAAAACAGAGGATCGCAACATGGACACATTGCTTCTGTTGCTGATAATTCCGGTTCCCGAACATTTCAAACTGCAGTGTTTAGTCTATTCTTCCTAAGACCATGTGATTTATTTCCACGATATTAAGTATGTGTAGCGCACAATGACTGACACAGGTCGAGAAGTGATGAAGTCTATCGAGGCTTTGTTAAGCGAGACTTGTTCCCCAGCAGCTCAGTGACAGAATGCGGCTGCTGGGAGAACTCGGGCTCTTATACTCCGCCTTTAGGGCGGAGCCAGAAGTCGGCAGATCCAACCAGGACCCGGGACCTGTCAGCCTCTCGGCTTCACAGGTACCATATTACCCCGAATACATACCACCACAGTATGCATTGTGATTGTTATGCAAATGAATGTCACTCCAAATTGGAGTTGACAATGTCAACTATTTGTGTAGGCAAATTTAGTCAAAGGCAGCTGAACATATATTGAGATTTCACTGTATGACAGATTTACCATGTAGGTAAGTAAATGTACTGAGCAATGTTTGCAAGTGATACCTGAACTAATCTTGGTTCTTGAAATGCATTTGTTGTTTTTACTGATGATGAAGTAAGTGGACAAGGTTTATTTTAGCGAGAAAATATAATTGTATTCAGTTTTAATTCTGGATAGGGACTGACATTTATATCTGGAATAACTAAAGAAAGAAATTGCATTTATAAAGTGGGTGAAATTCTCCGCCACAAACCGTAATCGGGCAAAGAATCGGGCGTCTGTCCGAAATTGAGGTCCGTGCCTGGTGCTGATTGCACGGTGGCACGGTGGTTAGCACTGTGGCTTCACAGCTCCAGGGTCCCAGGTTCGATTCCCGG
Organism: Scyliorhinus torazame; assembly: GCF_047496885.1. Taxonomy (NCBI): domain Eukaryota; kingdom Metazoa; phylum Chordata; class Chondrichthyes; order Carcharhiniformes; family Scyliorhinidae; genus Scyliorhinus; species Scyliorhinus torazame. The sequence continues at coordinate 16,773,909 of NC_092725.1, read as the reverse complement.
CCTTGGGTCACTGTCTGTACGGAGTCTGCACGTCCTCCCCGTGTGTGCGTGGGTTTCCTCCGGGCGCTCCGGTTTCCTCCCACAGTCCAAAGACGTGCAGGTTAGGTGGATTGGCCGTGATAAATTGTCCTTCGTGTCCAAAAAGGTTGTGGGGTTACGGGGATAGGGTGGAGGTGTGGGCCTGAGTAGGGTGCTCTTTCCAAGGGCCGGTGCAGACTCGATGGGCCGAATGGCCTCCTTCAGCACTGTAAATTCTATGATTCTATTGCTCTCTCTCTCTGTCTCTCTCTCTGTCTGTCTCTGTCTCGCTGTCCCTAGCACTTTTGCTGTTTCTCTCTGTCTCTCTCTCTCTCTGTCTGTCTGTCTGTCTCTCTCTCTCTCTCTCTCTGTCTCTCTCTCTCTCTTGGTCCTTATTGCTCTCTTTCTCTGTCTCTCTCTCTGTCTGCCTGTCTCTCTCTCTGTCTCTTTCTCTGCCTGTCTGTCTCTCTCTCTGTTTCTCTCTCTGCCTGTCTCTCTGTCTCTCTCTCTGTCTCTCTCTCTGTCTCTCTCTCTCTCTCTCTGTCTCTCTGTCTGTCTCTCTCTCTGTCTCTCTCTCTTTCTCTCTCTCTTTCTCTCTGTCTCTCTCTCTCGGTCCTTATTGCTCTCTCTCTCTCTGTCTGTCTGTCTCTCTCTCTGTCTGTCTGTCTCTCTCTCTGCCTGTCTGACTCTCTCTCTGTCTCTTTCTCTCTCTGTCTCTCTCACTGTTTCTCTCTCTCTGTCTCTCCCTCTCTCTGTCTCTCTCTCTTTCTGTCTGTCTCTCCCTCTCGCTGTCCCTGTCTCTTTCATTGTTTCTCGCTCTCTCTGTGTCTCTCTCTGTCCATCTCTCTCTGTCTGTCTCTCTCTCTCTGTCTCTCTCTCTCTCTGCCTCTCTCTCTGCCTGTCTGTCTCTCTCTCTCTGTCTCTCCCTCTCTCTGTCCATCTCTCTCTGTCTCTCCCTCTCTCTGTCCATCTCTCTCTCTGTCTGTCTCTCTCTCACTGTCCCCAGCACTTTCGCAGTTTCCCTCTCTCTGTCTGTCTCTCTCTTAGTTTATTAAAAATATTTTTATTCAATGAAAAATATTCAACCAGATTGATACAAAATACAAATATATTCCACCCCCCCCGCCCCCCCCCCCCCCCCCGACCCCTTTCCAGAACAAATTTGCAGAATAGCATCTTTACAACCATTGATGTACAATTGATAAAAAACCCCCAGTCCCAAAATAACTAACAATCAAACCACACACACCCGGCAATCTGACGGTGACCAACTCTCCCCCCACCCCCCCCCCCCCCCGCCCCCCCCCCCCCCCCCCCCCCCCGGCCGACCCTCCCATCACTTACTTGATCCTTGCAAGCACAGAACTCCCTCAGGTTGCTGAGCCTCTGTACTGGGTGCTGTTGATGAGTTCCTGTCAAACAAGACTGGTCACCGGGTTGGTTGAAGGAAGTGAAGGTGAGAGAATGCCTCCAGGAAGTCTCAGGTTCCAAAAATAGCCACCTGACGGATAGGTTACAACCCATCCACAAGAACCCCCGCCCTGGTGCTGAAGGCAGCACAGTGGTTAGCACCGTTGCTTCACAGCTCCAGGGTCCCAGGTTCGATTCCCCGCTGGATCACTGTCTGTGCGGAGTCTGCACGTCCTCCCCGTGTCTGCGTGGGTTTCCTCCGGGTGCTCCGGTTTCCTCCCACAAGTCCCGAACGACGTACAGGTTAGGTGGATTGGCCAGAATAAATTGCCCTTAGCGTCCAAAAAAGGTTAGATGGGGTTACGGGGATACGGGGCAGGTGTGGGCTTGGGTAGGGTGCTCTTTCCAAGGGCCGATGCAGACTCGATGGGCCGAATGGCCTCCTTCCGCTCTGCAAAGTCACTGATAAAATATTTTCGAAAAACAAGTGAATTAAACTAGCTCGAGGGCTCGGCTCCGCAGGGAGAGCCTTTACTAACCTCAGAAATCTCCGAAACTAATTAACAAATTCCAAATATGAACACCACCCATCACAGGGCCACCCACACCCATGTGGGGGGAATCGTGCCAAACCCAACTTCCTTGCAAAACGGCGCCGCCTTAGCCTGGGGAGAGCTACGTGACTCCCGGCAAGCTCCGATCCGACATCTTGATATATCCTCACCCCGTGACCCCCCCCCCCCTCTCCCCGCATCCGACACTCCTTTGCCCAAATGCCCGTGGACCACACATCCTCCTGAGGCAGCTGCCCAGCACGTGGCTTCTGTCTCCGCCATCTGCGGGCTGGATCCAGCTCAGGGGGGGCCGCCATTACCCCCTCCCCCACCATCTCCCAGGAGCGCGTGCGCCATGACTCCGGTCGGGCTGAGGGCCCTCGGCCCCCCCCCCCCCCCCCTCTGGGCAATCCGACCACCCTCTGAAGTCTGTCCCCTCGATCGATTTTCCAGGCCGGCCTGTCCTCGCCCTCGAACCCTGATTACCGGTCGCCATCTTGGCCCTTTCCACTTCCAATCGAACGGTGGGGGTCGCTCGGCCCTCGACAGAGAAACCCCCTACCTCCTCCGCAGCTCCGCGCCCTGCTGCCTGGCCACCTCGCCCGCTGCAGCCAGGGCTCCTCTGACAGGCGACGTTCGGAGAACCATCGGAATGTTACAGCGCAGAAAGAGGCTCTGCGGCCTATCTTGTGTATATCCAGCCCGCCGACTCCCAGGGGCCCTTTCTAATCCCGCCTTCCTGCTCCCGGTCCACAGCCCTGGATCTTACAGCACTGAAAGTGCAGATCAAGACGTGAGCGTCTCTGCCTCCGCCACCAACCCGGGCAGCCAATCCCAGGCTCCCGCTACCCTCTGCGTGAAGAAACCTCTTCCTCATGTCCCCTCGGCACCTTCTGCCTCTTATCTTGGATCTACGCCCCCTGGCTCTAGAATTCTCCGCCAAGGGAAACAATTTTATCCTGTCCCGCCCTATCTCTTCCCCCCCTCATAATTTTGTACACCTCAATTAAGTCACCCCTCAGCCTGTATTTGTTCCGAGGTAAATAACCCCAATCTATCTAATCCGTCCTCGTAGCCGCACTTTTCCAGCCCTGGCAACATTCGTGTGAACCTCCTCTGCACTTTCTCCGCAGCAATTACGCCTTCCCTGTGATGTGGTGACCAGAACTGAACACAATACTCTAGTTGTGGCCTCAACAGTGTTTTATACAATCCCGACAATTATATCCTGACTTTTACATTCTAAACCTCGGCCATTCCACCTCCTGAAACATCACGCCGCAGTTTCTGACGCTCCGCAGCCAGACCTTTGATGTTAAGGGTGTGCCCCTTGGCGCTGACAGTGCCCCTGCCGCCATTTTGTTTCCCTCCCCCGAGGTGCGTGACGCCACTGCCTTCGGAGCTGTCTCCTGCTTTTCTGGTTGCCTTTGTTGTGGATTCGCTAAGACATCAAGTGTTAATAATATCGGGAGCAATTTCCACGCCGGTAGAGCCAAAGTTACGATTTCCCGCTGGGAGCACCCAGACATGCAGCTGCTCCGCTACAGGCAGCACCACTTCCACTCTCTGTCTCTTGTGACATTCTGTATAATGGCTAGCACATTAAGGATTAATGCAATACTCTAACCGACCACCAGGTGGAGCTGGGGAGCCGACCTATAAAAAGGAATGCCTCTCGGGGTTCTGGGAGAGAGGGTAGAGAAGGCGGGAGAAGGCTACAGAGAATAGGAGCAGACCAGAGAACAATTAAAGATAGTGCGCGTGAGACAGATTTTCGTATAGTATAGATTGTAGTTTAGTTATAATATTGCTTCTTTTAAGAATAGTGATCAAACTTTAGCTTAAGTAATGTAATAAATTTTAACTTTGTTTACTTGACTTAGATTTTTGTGTTCTTTGTGTACACTACGAAATCCATCCTGAATAACAGCAGCAGAGTGAACGCCACATGGTACCAGAGAGTGATTCTTAAAAGCACAGCGAATAGTTTTGTTAGTCAGATTAGTTTTCAAAGACAAGAAAAAGATCCATCGCACTACTAACCAGAGCTCGAAGTCAGCACCGAACTCCAGGCTGCAAGATGGAAGGTCTACAAAAGCCCAGGAACTTCACATCCTCCCCGTGTGTGCGTGGGTTTCCTCCGGGTGCTCTGGTTTCCTCCCACAGTCCAAAGATGTGCAGGTTAGGTGGATTGGCCATGATAAATTGCCCTTAATGTCCAAAATTGCCCTTAGTGTTGGGTGGGGTTACTGGGTTATGGGGATAGGGTGGAGGTGTTGATCTTGGGTAGGGTGCTCTTTCCAAGAGCCGGTGCAGACCCGATGGGCCGAATGGCCTCCTTCTGCACTGTAAATTCTATGATAATCTATGACTGGTAAACTCGATCTAAATTGGCGTTTGAATTATATTTATCTGCCTGCACGCTGGGATGAGCTGCAGATCAGTGTAAAATTACGCTTCTCCTAACTCCGCAAGCAATCAAGTTGTATAATTCTTTCTAATTTGAAGAGAGCGATGGTGAAAACAATTTGAGCTGGTAATAAGAACATAAGAACTAGGAGCAGGAGTAGGCCATCTGGCCCCTCGAGCCTGCTCCACCATTCAATGAGATCATGGCTGATCTTTTGTGGACTCAGCTCCACTTTCCGGCCCGAACACCATAACCCTTAATCCCTTTATTCTTCAAAGAACTATCTATCTTTATCTTAAAAACATTTAATGAAGGAGCCTCAACTGCTTCACTGGGGAAGGAATTCCATAGATTCACAACCCTTTGGGTGAAGAAGTTCCTCCTAAACTCAGTCCGAAATCTACTACCCCTTATTTTGAGGCTATGCCCCCTAGTTCTGCTTTCACCCGCCAGTGGAAACAACCTGCCCGCATCTATCCTATCTATTCCCTTCATAATCTTATTTGTTCTATAAGATCCCCCCTCATCGTTCTAAATTCCAACGAGTACAGTCCCAGTCTACTCAACCTCTCCACGTAATCCAACCCCTTCAGCTCTGGGATTAACCTAGTGAATCTCCTCTGCACACCCTCCAGTGCCAGTACGTCCTTTCTCAGGTAAGGAGACCAAAACTGAACACAATACTCCAGGTGTGGCCTCACTAACACCTTATACAATTGCAGCAGAACCTCCCTAGTCTTAAACTCCTTCCCTCTAGCAATGAAGGACAAAATTCCATTTGCCTTCTTAATCATCTGTTGCACCTGTAAACCAACTTTTTGCGACTCATGCACTAGCACACCCAGGTCTCTCTGCACAGCAGCATGTTTTAATATTTTATCATTTAAACAATAATCCCTTTTGCTGTTATTCCTACCAAAATGGATAACCTCACGTTTGTCAACATTGTATTCCATCTGCCAGACCCTAGTCCATTCACTTAGCCTATCCAAATCCCTCTGCAGACTTCCAGTATCCTCTGCACTTTTTGCTTTGCCACTCCTCTTAGTGTCGTCTGCAAACTTGGACCCATTGCCCTTGGTCCCCAACTCCAAATCATCTATGCAAATTGTGAACAATTGTGGGCCCAACACTGTTCCCTGAGGGACACTATTAGCTACTGATTGCCAACCAAAGAAACACTCATTAATCCCCACTCTTTGCTTTCTATTAATTAACCAATCCTCTGTCCATGCTACTGCTTTCCCCTTAATGCCATGCATCTTTATCTTATGCAGCAACCTTTTGTGTGTCACCTTGTCAAAGGCTTTCTGGAAATCCAGATATACCACACCCATTGGCTCCCCGTTATCTACCGCACTGGTAATGTCCTCAAAGAATTCCACTAAATTAGTGAGGCACGACCTGCCCTTTATGAACCCATGCTGCGTCTGCCCAATGGGACAATTTCCATCCAGATGCCTCGCTATTTCTTCCTTGATGATAGATTCCAGCATCTTCCCTACTACCGAAGTTAAGCTCACTGGCCTATAATTACCCACTTTCAGCCTACCTCCTTTTTTAAACAGTGGTGTCATGTTTGCTAATTTCCAATCCGCCGGGACCACCCCAGAGTCTAGTGAATTTTGGTAAATTATCACTAGTGCATTTGCAATTTCCCGAGCCATCTCTTTTAGCACTCTGGGATGCATTCCATCAGGGCCAGGAGACTTGTCTACCTTTAGCCCCATTAGCTTGCCCATCACTACCTCCTTGGTGATAACAATCCTCTCAAGGTCCTCACCTGTCATAGCCTCATTTCCATCAGTCACTGGCATGTTATTTGTGTCTTCCACTGTGAAGACCGAGCCAAAAAACCTGTTCAGTTCCTCAGCCATTTCCTCATCTCCCATTATTAAATCTCCCTTCTCATCCCCTCAAGGACCACTATTTACCTTAGCCACTCTTTTCTGCTTTATATATTTGTCGAAACTTTTACTATCTGTTTTTATATTTTGAGAAAGTTTACTCTCATAAGCTATCTTACTCTTCTTATAGCTTTTTTTAGTAGCTTTCTGTTGCCCCCGAAAGATTTCCCAGTCCTCTAGTCTCCCACTAATCTTTGTCACTTTGTATGCTTTTTCCTTCAATTTGATACTCTCCCTTATTTCCTTAGATATCCACGGTCGATTTTCCCTCTTTCTCCCGTCCTTCCTTTTTGTTGGTATAAACCTTTGCTGAGCACTGTGAAAAATTGCTTGGAAGGTTCTCCACTGTTCCTCAATTGCTTCACCATGAAGTCTTTGCTCCCAGTCTACCTTAGCTAGTTCTTCTCTCATCCCATTGTAATCTCCTTTGTTTAAGCACAAAACACGAGTGTTTGATTTTACCTACTCACCCTCTATCTGAATTTTAAATTCCACCATATTGTGATCGCTCCTTCCGAGAGGATCCTTAACTATGAGATCATTAATCAATCCTGTCTCATTACACAGGAAACTATCGCGGATACATTCTATAAACTCCTCCTCAAGGCTGCCTTGACCGACCTGGTTAAACCAATCGACATGTACATTAAAATCCCCCATGATAAGTGCTGTACCATTTCTACATGCATCAGTTATTTCTTTGTTTATTGCCTGCCCCACCATAATGTTATTATTTGGTGGCCTATAGATTACTCCTATCAGTGACTTTTTCACCTTACTATTCCTGATTTCCACCCAAATGGATTCAACCTTATCCTCCATAGCACCGATGTCATCCCTTACTATTGCCCGGATGTCATCCTTAAATAACAGAGTTACACCACCTCCCTTACCATCCACTCTGTCCTTCCGAATAGTTTGATACCCTCGGATATTTAACTCCCAGTCGTGACCATCCTTTAACCATGTTTCAGTAATGGCCACTAAATCATAGTCATTCACGATGATTTGCGGCATCAACTCATTTACCTTATTCCGAATACTACGAGCATTCAGGTAAAGTACACTTATGTTGGCTTTTATACCTCTGTTTTGAATCTTAACACCTCGATCAGTAACCTCTCCCAAGTTATATTTCCTCTTAACTTTTCTCCTAATTTTCCTTGTCGTTGAACCCGTATCTTCCTGTAACAACCTGCCGCGTCGCTTACCATTAATGTTTTCACTTCCCGTTTTATTTCTTTTAGTATTCCTGGTCCAATTCACTGAGCTCCCCTCAGTCACTGTACCTTGTACTGTTGCCCTTTTTGATTTTTGACTATGGCTCCTCTGCCTTACACTTTCCCCCTGACTGCCTCTTGTTTCTGTCCCTGTTTTACTACCTTCCGACTTCCTGCATCGGTTCCCATCCCCCATAACGAAAGAAATCGACGACTATTGTGAAGCCCAGGTGAATGAAACATATGAGCGCTACATGTTCAAGAAAAGGGTGCAGCAACGGCAAATCGATTGATTCATTTATTGCTAGTCGCAGACTCTGAGCTCAAACGTGCTGTTTTTCGTCAGTATCAGATTCAATGATCCGCGATCAAATTGTTTTTGGCGGTAACGATGGACAGTTGCGTGAGCGATTACTTTGTCATGCAATCCTGTCTTTAGGTGAAGTAATTCATCTCTAGGGCTAGCGAACAGGCTCCAAAACAATATGCAGAGTTTAAAGCTAGGGAAAAGGACGTGGAAACGGGAAACGTGGCTGACACCTTTAACTCAGTGACGCAGTTGAGACGTCAGTGAGCCACTGCAGGCGGCCATTTTGTTATTTTTTATTAAGGGGCAATTTAGCGTGGCCAATCCACCTAGCCTGCACATCTTTGGGTTGTGGGGGTGAAACCCACGCAGGCATGGGGAGAATGTGCAAACTCCACACGGACAGTGACCCAGAGCCGGGATTCGAACCCGGGTCCTCAGCGCCGTAGCCCCAGTGCTAACCACTGTGCCGCATGCCGCCCTTCAGGTGGCCATTTTGAACGTGACCCAAGCAGCGTGATGACGGCTACGCGTTGTGGACACGCCCACTTTGGGGAAAAGAACTGCCCCGCACTTGGAAAATAAAATGCTCTCAATGCAGCAAACTGAATCATTTTGCCTCCCAATGCAACAAAACCAGCGAACGACTCGAAAAAGTCGTACAAATTCAATAAGAAAGTTCAGCGTGTCCAAAACAAAAGTGCTAAAGAAACAAATTCCAATTCAAATTTAGACACACCTAAGTATATTCCACAAGACATTTTCATGGTTGATGCGGTTACCAGGGTTTATAAATTGGACACTGATAAAAATAAAATATTTCAAATTACGGATCAGAAGAAGGATTGGATTGTTCCCTTGAACGTAAATGGTTCAGATATTTTCTTTAAGCTTGACACGGGTGCTCATCCTAACCTAATTACAGATGCTGATCTGGCACCAATAAAGAAACCTCCAAAGATCAAATTGTCCAAATGTTGTCCACTGACTACAATGGACAAGCGGTTCCTGCTGACTCACAGTAAAGGAGCATCAGATATGCATTCCCTTGGAGTTTGAAGTCATTCACTCCACTAAATCGTCATTGATTGCTGTGGATGCTTGCTTCCAACTAAATCTAGTGTAGCCATGTAAAATGGCTGACTCCCGATTAGAATGGCCAAACCCCGATTTAAAATGGCGAACGGAAGAGGCTGATGGGAAAATCAGCCAACAGGACTCAAACAGACAGCTGCAGGTAAAACAGTGTATTCGCCTCTGGGGAAGTCGGCCCAGACCGATACCTGCAGCCATCAACATCGCAACACCCCAGCCATCTGCATATTAATCAGCCATCCCCGGGAACAATTGCTACAAATTTGTAACACAAAGCCGACCCAGACCTTACGGCGCCAGCAGGAGCTGACACAAAGAAAGGTAAACGACCACCCCCCGATCAAGGAATCGCTCCAGTATTGGAGCATATCGAACCAAGTGATTGGGACCAAGTCCAATCACTTGGAACCAGGTACAAGGTCCGCCCCGAGAGGCAGGAAGCCCCTGGGGACTAAAAGAATAGGGGCCAAGTTCAACTCGACCCTTCTTCTCCTCTCCGCACCCTTCGAGACCCTTGCTGAAAGAAACCGTAAGTTTTACTCCAACGATCGCTACGAGATAGACACTCCTGACTATCGACTTGTACCAGCTTTTGAATCCCGCAGGCTCAGAACCCATTCGAAAGGCCATTCATTTCCCTGACCTGGTGGGCCATTTCCAAAGTTAAGTATTGGCCTGTTAGTGGTAGAAAGTAGTTTAGAAGTAGAATTAATGTATAAGTATTAATTGCTGTATATAATAAATGAGCGTTGATTTAACTCTTACGAAGCGGTGTGTTGCATTATTAATCATTACTCGGACTTGAACCACGTGGCAGTATCAGAAAGATACCTGGCGACTCAAGAGCAAAGGTGACAGAATAAGAGCAAATAAACTAAGGCTAAAATGAGCAACACTAGTGCAGGCAATCCATACTGCCAGTACATTCAATGGTTCAATCACGGATGAGATAGAAGATTGCGCTGGTGAAGGAGACACAGCCTGAGTGAGTGAGACACAGACAGAGTGAGAAGAGATCCTCAGCAAATGTCCGAACGTATTCAGGGGGATGGGCACCCAACTGTTCACTTGCCTTCAGCTGAAGAGCGTTGCTAAGCCGGTCGTACATCCACCTCGCAGAGTGCCGGCACCTCTACGAGACCATCTGAAGGATGAACTGGACAGGGTGTTACAGTGCAAAGTCAGATCCAAAGTCACTGAGCCAACCGACTGGGTGAGCTCAATGGCGAGTGTTCGCAAACCAAATGGTGGCCTCCGCATTTCCATTGGACGATCCAAGCGGTCGCAATAATAATATCAAACCGGAGCACGACCCGATCCCGAAGAGAGAAGAAATCACCGCAGAGATATCTCGTGCCAAACACTTTACGAAACTGGATGCTTCCAAAGGATTTTGCACTTTCAACCCACCCCTTTGGAAGGTACTGTTTTAACAGGCTATCTTTTGGGATAATCTCTGCATCGGAAATATTCCACCGGGCGCTGGAAACTATAACTGAAGGGGTACCTGGTGTTCGAGTCTACGTTGATGACGTGATCATCTGGTTCACTGCACCTTAAGCACACTGTTGGAGAATAATGCAAGTAATGACAAGAGTTCAATTGTATGGCCCGAATTTAGACAGAGACAAATGCCAATTTGGCGTAGAGAAGTTGAAGTTTCTTGGTGACGTGATTTCGAAAGAAGGTGTACAACCGGATCAAGGGAAAGTCAATGCAGTTGGTCAAATGCCAATTCTAAAAGATAAAAAAGTGATTCTAAGAATGCTTGGTGTCGTGAATGTCTCGGGTAAATTCATCCCCAATTTATCGACCGGAATGACAGCAGCACGAAATCTCACTCAGAAGAATGTTTCCTTTTTTGGATTGGATTGGATTTGTTTATTGTCACGTGTACCGAGGTACAGTGAAAAGCATTTTTCTGCGAGCAGCTCAACAGATCATTAAGTACATGGGAAGAAAAGGAAATAAAAGAAAATACATAATAGGGCAACACAAGGTACACAATGTAACTACATAACACCGGTATTGGGTGAAGCATACAGGGTGTAGTGTTAATGAGGTCAGTCCATAAGAGGGTCGTTTAGGAGTCTGGTGACAGTGGGGAAGAAGCTGTTTTTGAGTCTGTTCGTGCGTGTTCTCAGAGTTCTGTATCTCCTGCCCGATGGGAGAAGTTGGAAGAATGAGTAAGCCGGGTGGGAGGGATCTTTGATTATGCTGCCCGCTTTCCCCAGGCAGCGGGAGGTATAGATGGAGTCAATGGATGGGAGGCATGGACTGGGCGGTGTTCACGACTCTCTGAAGTTTCTTATGGCCTTGGGCCGAGCAGTTGCCATACCAGGCTGTGACGCAGCCCGATAGGATGCTTTCTATGGTGCATCTGTAAAAATGGCAAGAGTTAATGTGGACATGCCGAATTTCCTTAGTTTCCTGAGGACGTCGGGTCGCTGTTGTGCTTTCTTGCTGGTAGCGTCGACGTGGGTGGACCAGATTTTTGGAGATGTGTACCCCTACCTTCCAAAGGGTGTGTACCCCTTTTTATGGGCATCTCCGCATGAAGCTGAATGGACGGACATGACGTCGCCATTGACAACAGCCCCAGTGTTAGCTTTCCTTTATTCGACGAAACAAATCCAAGATCTCCACTGATGCCAGTCAGAACAGGATTGGAGCGGTCTTGCTGCGCAAATCAGAGGACAACATATGGAAACCTACAGCATATGCTTCTCGTGCGACGACCCTGATGGAACAGAGATATACACAAATAGGGAAGGAGTGTCTAGGTTTACTTCCGGGCACCACCAAGGTCGAAATATGTTTGGATTGCCACGTTTCACAGTTGAAACAGATCCATCGTCCTTTGGTGAACAGAATTAGAAAAGGTCTACACGAAATGTTCCAGAAAAGTAAAAAGACCTTGCAGCTGGAGAGAACCTTAGTTAGGCCGCACTTGGGGCCTAGTGTTCAATTCTGGTCGCCACACTACCAGAAGGATGTGGAGGCTTTAGAGAGGGTGCAGAAGAGATTTACCAGAATGTTGCCTGGTATGGAGGGCATTAGCTATGAGGAGCGGTTGAATAAACTCGGTTTGTTCTCACTGGAACGACGGAGGTTGAGGGGCGACCTGATAGAGGTCTACAAAATTATGAGGGGCATAGACAGAGTGGATAGTCAGAGGCTTTTCCCCAGGGTAGAGGGGTCAATTACTAGGGGACATAGGTTTAAGGTGAGAGGGGCAAGGTTTAGAGTAGATGTACGAGGCAAGTTTTTTTACACAGAGGGTAGTGGGTGCCTGGAACTCGCTACCGGAGGAGGTAGTGGAAGCAGGGACGATAGTGACATTTAAGGGGCATCTTGACAAATACATGAATAGGATGGGAATAGAGGGATACGGACCCAGGAAGTGTAGAAGATTGTAGTTTAGTCGGGCAGCATGGTCGGCACGGGCTTGGAGGGCCAAAGGGTCTGTTCCTGTGCTGTACATTTCTTTGTTCTGGATTCTCCTGGTTGGTTGAAAAGACCTTCAGGTCTACCTTGACAATCTCTCTTCTTAACTTTTGGTCTTCCTCAGATGGATTCGCTGTTCCGCTCGGTTTCTGTGCTCGATCCTTCCCATGGCTGAGGGCAGCTATGAGAGCTGACTGCTGGCATATTCTCCTTCTCGCAGTTATTAAGTTTATATGACATTATTGTAAAGTAACATTATTTGACTCTTGATAGTTCAAGGTACTTTTAATCTGAATTATTTCTAACACGACTATGTATTCACGTTGAACATGACTTTAGTTCATCAAACCCTGATTACATTGTTTCCCTTGTGATGTTCAAAAGTGCTTTGATCCCAGAGGGGTGTTACATCTGGTTTCTGTCACTTCTAAAGTTGCTTTATTTCCAAATAGTGCCCTTAGCTTGTCGGAACTCTGACTCCGATTTGGGGTTAACGTGTGTTCTCGTGGACACATTGTCTCAGGCTTCCCGTATTCAACTGGTGTCAGCAGGATTTCACACCTAAACATTTGTCACCCAATTCAACTGAAGATCCTGGCAATTCTTTTTTTAAGCTGCTTACTAAAATAATGAACTTCGAAGAAGGTGCGATTATATTGTTTTTTTTCATGTAACTAGAAGTTCAATCTGCTTTAACTTGAAAGACAGGCATCAGTTTTACAGCTTGAGCAGTCACAAGCTGTATTCTTAACGCCTGTTTGATAAAGGCTATCTGCATTTCAAAACCTTCGTTTGCAGCTGCTGTTAACCCTTCGTGGGATTTTCCCCCTACATTTTCACATGTATCCTCAGGTCAGGTTTTCCCAGATTTCCATGTTGCAAATGACATATTTTCCCCATTTTTACTTTACAACCCGGAGGAAACCCACGCAGACACGGGGAGAACGTGCAGACCCCGCACGGGGCAGAGACCTAAGCCGGGAATCGAACTTGGGACCCTGGAGCTGTGAAGCAATGGTGCTAACCACTGTGCTATCATGCCTTATCACTATCCTGTAGTCAAAAGTCGGAGTGGACTGATTGTACTTTCGATGTAAAGACAATCTGATCATAATCGGCTACTATTCAAACTATGCAGACGTAGTGACTCGAACAGATTTGACTGTTCAATCAACCATTGGAATCGCAAAATCCATATTCGCAAGTCATGGAAAACACTAAAGGACATGACGGGCAATGGAACCTGTTTTAGTTGTTGGGAGTGGTCTTTGTTTGCCAAATGCTATAACTTCCAGCACATCAAACCAAGCCCATTGTACCCACAGTCAAATGGAAAAGACGAAAAAGGTGTTGGAATAGTCAAGAACCTATTTAGAAAAGCATAGTCCCAAACAGCAAAGTATGAAACGTTTGAAAACTGTCTCAAACGTATTCAAAGAAAGGGGGATGTGTCACTGTGTATAATGTCTGGCATATTCAGGGCTAATGTAATACTCCAGGCGACCACTAAAGGCAGCTGGCGAGCAGATCTACAGAAAGGAATGCCTCTCAGTCTTCTGCGACCGAGTGCAGAGAACACGTGAGAGGACTGGAGCCAATAGGAGCAGAGAACACGGGAGAGGACTAGAGCCAATAAGAGCAGAGAACAGGGGAGAGGACTGGAGCCAATAGGAGCAGAGAACAAGGGAGAGGACTGGAGCCAATAGGAGCAGAGAACACGGAGAAGACTGGAGCCAATAGGAGCAGAGAACACGGGAGAGGACTGGAGCCAATAGGAGCAGAGAACACGGGATAGGTCTGGAGCCAATAGGAGCAGAGAACACGGGAGAGGCCTGGAGCCAATAGGAGCAGAGAACACGGGAGAGGACTGGAGCCAATAGGAGCAGAGAACACAGGAGAGGACTGGAGCCAATAGGAACAGAGAACACGGGAGAGGACTGGAGCCAATAGGAGCAGAGAACACAGGAGAGGACTGGAGCCAATAGGAACAGAGAACACGGGATAGGTCTGGAGCCAATAGGAGCTGAGAACACGGGAGAGGACTGGAGCCAATTGGAGCAGAGAACACGGGATAGGTCTGGAGCCAATAGGAGCAGAGAACACGGGAGAGGACGGGAGCCTATAGGAGCAGAGAACACGGGAGAGGACTGGAGCCAATAGGAGCAGAGAACATGGGAGAGGACTGGAGCCAATAGGAGCAGAGAACACGGGAGAGGACTGGAGCCAATAGGAGCAGAGAACAGGGGAGAGGACTGGAGCCAATAGGAGCAGAGAACAGGGGAGAGGACTGGAGCCTATAGGAGCAGAGAACACGGGAGAGGACTGGAGCCAATAGGAGCAGAGAACACGGGAGAGGACTGGAGCCAATAGGAGCAGAGAACACAGGAGGGGTAACTGGAGCCAATTGGAGCAGAGAACAGGGGAGAGGACTGGAGCCAATAGGAGCAGAGAACACGGGAGCGGACTGGAGCCAATAGGACCAGAGAACACGGGGAGGACTGGAGCCAATAGGAGCAGAGAACAGGGGAGAGGACTGGAGCCAATAGGACCAGAGAACACGGGGAGGACTGGAGCCAATAGGAGCAGAGGACAATTTAAGATAATGTGCACGAGACAGGTGTTCGGATGGTGCTTACTGTAGGTTAGTTATAATATTGCTGGTTTCAGGAATAGTGATCGAACTGTATAATAAATAGTGCAGTAAATTCAGCTTTGTTTATTTGACTGAGCTTTTTGTGTTATTTGTGAACATTACGAATCCATCCTGAGTAATGGAAACCCAAAAAACACCACAGTTTATGTATGTAGAATAACAGATACCCGGGAGTGAGTTACAGACTGGAATCTAATCGAGGGGTTCGGGGTGGTTTATATATAGAATAACAGATACCGGGAGTGAGTTACAGACTGGAATCTAATCGAGGGGTTGGTGGTGGTTTATATATAGAATAACAGATACCGGGAGTGAGTTACAGACTGGAATCTAATCGAGGGGTTCGGGGTGGTTTATATATAGAATAACAGATACCCGGGAGTGAGTTACAGACTGGAATCTAATCGAGGGGTTCAGGGTGGTCTATATATAGAATAACAGATACCCGGGAGTGAGTTACAGACTGGAATCTAATCGAGGAGTTCGGGGTGGTTTATATATAGAATAACAGATACCCGGGAGTGAGTTACAGACTGGAATCTAATAGAGGGGTTCAGGGTGGTCTATATATAGAATAACAGATACCCGGGAGTGAGTTACAGACTGGAATCTAATCGAGGGGTTCGGGGTGGTTTATATACAGAATAACAGATACCCGGGTGTGAGATACAGACTGGAATCTAATCGAGGGGTTCGGGGTGGTTTATATATAGAATAACAGATACCCGGGAGTGAGTTACAGACTGGAATCTAATCGAGGGGTTCAGGGTGGTTTATATATAGAATAACAGATACCCGGGAGTGAGTTACAGACTGGAATCTAATCGAGGGGTTCGGGGTGGTTTATATATAGAATAACAGATACCCGGGAGTGAGTTACAGACTGGAATCTAATCGAGGGGTTCGGGGTGGTTTATATATAGAATAACAGATACCCGGGAGTGAGTTACAGCCTGGAATCTAATCGAGGGGTTCGGGGTGGTTTATATATAGAATAACAGATACCCAGGAGTGAGTAACAGACAGGAATCTAATCGAGGGGTTCGGGGTGGTTTATATATAGAATAACAGATACCCGGGAGTGAGTTACAGACTGGAATCTAATCGAGGGGTTTGGGGTGGTTTATATATAGAATAACAGATACCCGGGAGTGAGTTACAGACTGGAATCTAATCGAGAGGTTCGGGATGGTTTATATATAGAATAACAGATACCCGGGAGTGAGTTACAGCCTGGAATCTAATCGAGGGGTTCGGGGTGGTTTATATATAGAATAACAGATACCCAGGAGTGAGTAACAGACAGGAATCTAATCGAGGGGTTCGGGGTGGTTTATATATAGAATAACAGATACCCGGGAGTGAGTTACAGACTGGAATCTAATCGAGGGGTTCGGGGAGGTTTATATATAGAATAACAGATACCCGGGAGTGAGTTACAGACTGGAATCTAATCGAGGGGTTCGGGGTGGTTTATATCTAGAATAACAGATACCCGGGAGTGAGTTACAGACTGGAATCTAATCGAGGGGATCGGGGAGGTTTATATATAGAGTAACAGATACCCAGGAGTGAGTTACAGGCTGGAATCTAATCGAGGGGTTCGGGGTGGTTTATATATAGAATAACAGATACCCGGGAGTGAGTTACAGACTGGAATCTAATCGAGGGGTTCGGGGTGGTTTATATATAGAATAGCAGATACCCGGGAGTGAGTTACAGACAGGATCTAATCGAGGGGTTCGGGTAGTTTATATATAGAATAACAGATACCCGGGAGTGAGTTACAGACCAGAATCTAATCGAGGGGTTCAGGGTGGTTTATATATAGAATAACAGATACCCGGGAGTGCGTTACAGACTGGAATCTAATCGAGGGGTTCGGGGTGGTTTATATATAGAATAACAGATACCCGGGAGTGAGTTACAGACTGGAATCTAACCGAGGGGTTCGGGGTGGTTTATATATAGAATAACAGATACCCGGGAGTGAGTTACAGACTGGAATCTAATCGAGGGGTTCAGGGTGGTTTATATCTCGAATAACAGATACCCGGGAGTGAGTTACAGACTGGAGTCTAATCGAGGGATTCGGGGTGGTTTATATATAGAATAACAGATACCCGGGAGTGAGTTACAGACTGGAATCTAACCGAGGGGTTCAGGGTGGTTTATATATAGAATAACAGATACCCATGTTATGGGCCAGAGTTTAGAGAACCCCAAAGTGTATGATGGAGTTCCCCTGACTCAAAACGTTTAATAGATTGTGGTATGGGGAGCACACGGCCCACTCTACAGGTGTGGGACAGCAGAAATGGGAAAGCATTTTTTAAAGCTAAACAATGTTTATTCTATGAACTCAAGTTAACCTTTTAAAACATACAGTGAACATCTTAGCAACCATCAATTCAAACACAACCCCCAACTAGTACAACACTCAGTAATCCTTAATAACTTCCCATGCAACATCCAGAAGACAAAAGAAACACCTTTTAACAGAAGCACATTAGGTTTACATTCACTGCTGAGAACATTTATAATTCTGAATTCACCAAATGATCAAGAGATAGTCTTTTCATGGCAGAGAGATCAGCAGTACAGCTGCTCTGTCTGGCTTCAGATCCAACACTGAAAACAAAAAGAACACACCCTGCAGCAAACAGCCTAAAATGAAAGTCAAAAGCTGACAGACAGCCTAGTCCCAGCCACACTCTGACATCACTGCAGTAATATGAACAGCCAAACATTTCTTAAAGCGAAATTCTCATGACACCTCCCCTCAAGAAAAAAAAATCATCAACTTCAAGATGGTTTCATTTTTCACCTTTTTACTATCTTTGAGAAATGCACACAGTAAATATACTTTTCCTTTTGAAAAAACAACACACGCAAACAGGTATAATAATATAGACCATTTTTTTCCTTCTTCCTCCAACTGAAATCCTTCTCGATTGACAGACTCTTTGAACAAGGTCTCTGCACGATCCTCCATTTGTCTACACCTCGGCATTTCTCTTTAAAGTCGGATACTTTAGTTCAATCTGATCACAGAGTCCCTTGTAATTCTCCAACACAGGAGCATTGGTTATCACAGCTTTCAGGCAGTCAAATGCCTGTTGAAAGTCCGCTGTCCACTGAAATTTTTGACGGTTCTTCAGCAAGTCCGTCAATGGAGAAATCACACTTAAAAACATTTGCACAAATGTTCGATCAAATCCACTCATGCCAAGAAATCGCATTATTTTCCTTCGTCTCGAGGGTATTGAAAACTCCTCAATAACTGTTGGTTTAACATCACGTGTGACCAATGTATGGCCAAGGAAAGTGACTTGGGCTTTTCCAAATTCACTTGTGGATAGGTTTATCACCAAACCCGCCTCCCTTTAAGAAATGAGTGTTTAATAAATGTACCTTTAAGAAATGGAGCTGCTCATGTTACTGGAGTGATGTCAGTGTGGGGTGTAAACAGCCACTTCTGTTTTTAGTTTCAGTTTGAGAAGAGCTTGGGTGTGTCTGTGTTTTTCGGGGAGCTGCTGTTGAAGTCTGCCATCCAAAGACTATCTTAATCATTTGGTGAATTCAGAATTATAAATGATTTCAGTATTGAATGTAAACCCTAATGTGATCATGTTTAGAGGTTTGTTATGTTTTTGGATGTTAAAGGAACACCATCGAGATTACTTAGTGTTGTATTCTTTGGGGGGGGGGTGTATTTGATTTACTGGTTGCTAAGATATTCACTGTTTGTTTTAAAAAGGTTAACTTGAGTTCATAGAATAAACATTGTTTTGTTTTAAAAACCACTGGTCCATTTTCTGCTGTACCACACCTGTAGAGTGGGCCATGTGCTCCCCATACCACAATCTATTAAAAGTTGTGGGTCAGGTGAACTCCATGATACACTTTGGGGTTCTCTAAACCCTGACCCATAACAATTGGGGGCTCGTCTGGGATAAAAGTCTATCTATTGGATTGGCTTAGTGAACTTAAAGACAGTGAGGGGTGAGCATATTGTGGGTGCTTTCCAGGTGTTATTTTAGTTTAAGTGGGGAGTGTGTTGTGGACAATGGCTCGTTCAGAGGCTCTGAAGTTTTTGGGGGTGGAGAGGGTCACACGCAGTACCTTACGGACAGAGACTAAAAGCAGACTGTTAGATTTGGCAAAAACATTGCAGTTAACATTACCTGACAAAATGCGAACAGATGAGGGAATTATGGCGGTGGCTAAGCATTTTAAGTTGCCTGAGATACAGTTTGACTCATTGGAAATGGCAAAAATTCAGTTGCAAATTAAACAAATGGAACATCAGAAAGAATTAAAGCGGCTGGCATACGAGAGCGAGAAAGAGGAAAAAAGAAAGAGAAAGAGAGCGAGAGGAAAAAGAAAGAGAGAGAGAGAGAGAGGAAAAAGAAAAGGAGAGATAAGAAAGGAGAAAAGACGAATAGCGCTAGCAAAAGAAAGAGAAAGGGAGATACAGATCAGGGAAAAAGATAAAGAGAGAGAGTTTGAACTTCAGAAAATGGCCACGAAACATAACAGTCAGTTAAAATTGGCAGACGTAGACTTCCAGTGGCAGCCATGACCAGCTAGGTCGAGTTCACGGCAGCTCGCGCCGAAATCGGTATTTCGGGCCGCTGAACGGGACGGCGGTGGCACCTGGAGGCCGAGACCGGTGTGGGAACGGACGCTGGAGAGGTTCCCCCCCGGTGCTGCATGCAGAGAACTAGGAGTGGGACCGGCAGACGCGCAAACGAGGGGAAAAAGGGCAGAGAAGGTCCGGGAAGACAAAATGGCGGCCGGAGAAGATCGGGAGGTGTGGGCCCAGTGGGCCAAAGAACAAGAATTCCTTAAAAACTGCTTTACGGAGCTTAAAATGGAGACGTTGGCCTCCATGGAGAAGATTGGGATGGCTCAGAAGGCGCAGGAGAAGGAGATCAAGGAGGTGAGGAGGAAGGTGGCGGAGAATGAGGACGAGATCCTGGGCCTGGCGGTGAAGGTGGAGGCGCTCGAGGCGCTCCATAAGAGATGGCAAGAGAGGCTGGATGACCTTGAGTACAGGTCTCGGAGCCATAATCTGCAGATCCTGGGCCTTCCCGAAGGAGCGGAGGGGGCGGACGCGAACACGTACGTGACCACGATGCTGATGGGCGCGGGGGCCTTCCAGAGGGCCTTGGAGCTGGATGGGGCGCACAGGGTCCTCGCCAGAAAGCCGAGGGTGAACGAGCCACCGAGGGCGATGGTGATACGGTTTCAGCGCTTGGCAGACCGGGAGCGGGTCCTGCGGTGGGCGAAGAAAGAGCGGAGCAGTAAGTGGGAGAAATGCGAGATCCGTAACTACCAGGACTTGGGAGCCGAGTTGGCGAGGAGGCGTGCGGGGTTCAACTGGGCTAAGGCGGCCCTCCACAGCAAAGGGGTGAAGTTTGTGCTCCTTCATCCGGTGAGACTCTGGGTAACATACCAGGCCAGGCACCATTACTTTGATACGCCGGGTGAGGCGTGGTCCTTCATCAGGCACGAGAAGCTGGACCTGAACGAAGGGGCAGTTGTATGGGGTGAAATGTGGGGGCGGGGGTGGACCGGGGGTGAAATGACGGGTAAAGCATAAGATTATTTGCTTGTCTGCTCCAATTTGGTTGGTGTTTTGTTGTTTGTTTTGTTTCCCAGGGGTTTGGTTTTAGGGGGCATGGAAATGCCCGGGACGGGTTGTCCGGCGCACGGGAAGGTCCCGGTTGGCGCTTGCCCCTCTACCTTGCGGGGGAGGAGAGGGGGGGGGGGGGGGTCGGGTGGCCTGAAGGAGGCAACAAGTTTAGGGTTGGCATATAGAGGCGGGAGCGGCCGGGGTCAGCGTGGGTGAGCTGGCTCACGGGAGCACAGTGGGGGGGGGGGGGGGAAAATCAGAGCTCAGTGGATGCTTGACGGGGTGCGGGGGGTGGGGGGGTTGAGGGGGGAAGGAGTGCTGCTGTGCTGACTGAAGGGGAGCCATTAGTTAACCCACTCCCCCCCCCGACAAGGCTGATCACGTGGAACATGAGGGGCCTGAATGGGCCGGTCAAGCGGTCCCGCGTGTTCCCACATTTAAAGGGGTTGAAGGCGGACGTGGCCATGTTGCGAGAGACGCACTTAAACCTCGCGGACCAGACGAGGCTAAGGAAAGGATGGGTGGGACAGGTGTTTCAGTCGGGGTTCGACTCCAAGACCAGAGGGGTGGCCATTTTGGTCAGTAAACGAGTGGCCTTTGAGGCGGGGAGCATCGTGGCGGACAAGGGGGGCAGGTATATAATGGTGAGTGGCAAGGTGCAGCGGGCCCGGGTGGTGTTAGTGAATGTGTATGCCCCAAACTGGGGCGATGCGGACTTCATGAGGCGCGTGTTGGGTGGGTTCCCGGACTTGGGGTCAAGTTACCGGATTATGGGAGGGGACTTTAATACGGTCTTTGATCCGATCTTGGATCGTTCCAAGTCCAGGTCGGGAAAGAGGCCGGCGGCAGCCAGGGCCCTGTGGGAGTTCATGGGCCAGATTGGGGGGGGGGGGGGGGTGGACCCCTGGAGGTTTGCGCGGCCAAGGGCGAAGGAGTTCTCCTTTTTCTCCCACGTCCATAAAGTCTATTCGCGGATAGACTTCTTTGTGTTGAGCAGGGCGCTGATCCCGAGGGTGGAGGGGGTAGAATACTCGGCCATTGCGGTCTCGGGTGCCCCGCACTGGGTGGACCTGCGACTGGGGGCGGGACGGGGTCAGCGCCCTCTCTGGCGACTGGATGTGGGGCTGCTGGCGGACGGAGGTGTGCGGGCGGATAAGGAGGAGTATTGAGAATTATGTGGGAGCGAATGACACAGGTGAGGCAACGTGGCAGTGGGTTTGGGAGACTCTGAAGGCGGTCGTTAGGGGAGAGTTAATCTCCATCAGGTCCCACAGAGAGAAGAAGGAGCAGGCGGAGAGGGAAAGACTGGTGGGAGAGATACTCAGGGTAGTCAGGAGATGCGCGGAGGCCCCAAAGGGGGAATTGCTGTACAAACGCCGGAAATTCCAGGCAGCGTTCGACTTGCTGACCACGGGGGAGGCGGAGGCGCAGCTGAGGAAAGCGAATGGGGCACCAGCCCCTACGCCCCCCATCACCCAAGGCAGGAGCCAACAGCTCCCTTCCCCGCCTGTGTACACAATACACAGGTTACTGTCCACTGCCCTGTCTGTG
The DNA here is from genome assembly GCF_047496885.1 of Scyliorhinus torazame. Classification (NCBI taxonomy): domain Eukaryota; kingdom Metazoa; phylum Chordata; class Chondrichthyes; order Carcharhiniformes; family Scyliorhinidae; genus Scyliorhinus; species Scyliorhinus torazame. The sequence continues at coordinate 16,751,696 of NC_092725.1, read as the reverse complement.
TGCACAATACACAGGCTACTGTCCACTGCCCCGTCTGTGTGTACAACACACAGGTTACTGTCCACTGCCCCGTCGGTGTGTACAATACACAGGCTACTGTCCACTGCCCAGTCTGTGTGCACAATACACAGGCTACTGTCCACTGCCCCGTCTGTGTGTACAATACACAGGTTACTGTCCACTGCCCCGTCTGTGTGTACAATACACAGGTTACTGTCCACTGCCCCGTCTGTGTGTACAATACACAGGCTACTGTCCACTGTCCCATCTGCATGTACAATACACAGGCTACTGTCCACTGCCCCGTCTGTGTGTACAATACACAGGTTACTGTCCACTGCCCCGTCTGTGTGTACAATACACAGGTTACTGTCCACTGCCCCGTCTGTGTGTACAATACACAGGTTACTGTCCACTGCCCCGTCTGTGTGTACAATACACAGGCTACTGTCCACTGTCCCATCTGCATGTACAATACACAGGCTACTGTCCACTGCCCCGTCTGTGTGTACAATACACAGGCTACTGTCCCCTGCGCCGTCTGTGTGTACAATACACAGGCTACTGTTTACTGCCCCGTCTGTGTACAATACACAGGTTACTGTCCACTGCCCCGTCTGTGTGTACCAAAAACAGGCTACTGTCCACTGCCCCGTCTGTGTACAACACACAGGCTACTGTCCACTGTCCCATCTGCATGTACAATACACAGGCTACTGTCCACTGCCCCATCTGTGTGTACAATACACAGGTTACTGTCCACTGCCCCGTCTGTGTGTACAATACACAGGTTACAGTCCACTGCCCCGTCTGTGTGTACAATACACAGGCTACTGTCCACTGCCCCGTCTGGGTGTACAATACACAGGTTACTGTCCACTGCCCCGTGTGTGTACAATACACAGGTTACTGTCCACTGCCCTGTGTGTGTGTACAATACACAGGCTACTGTCCACTGCCCCGTCTGTGTGTACAATACACAGGCTACTGTCCACTGCCCCGCCTGTGTGTACAATACACAGGTTACCTTCCACTGCCCCGTCTGTGTGTACAATACACAGGTTACCTTCCACTGCCCCGTCTGTGTACAATACACAGGTTACTGTTCACTGCCCCGTCTGTGTGTACAATACACAGGTTACTGTCCACTGCCCCGTCTGTGTGTACAATACACAGGTTACTGTCCACTGCCCGGTCTGTGTACACAATACATAGGTTACTGTCCACTGCCCCGTCTGTGCGTACAATACACAGGCTACTGTCCACTGCCCTGTCTGTGTGTACAACACACAGGTTACTGTCCACTGCCCCGTATGTGTGTACAATACACAGTCTACTGTCTACTGCCCTGTTCCTGTGTACAGTACACAGGCTACTGTCCACTGCCCCGTCTGTGTGTACAATACACAGGTTACTGTCCACTGCCCCGTCTGTGTGTACAATACACAGGCTACTGTCCACTGCCCCGTCTGTGTGTACAATACACAGGCTACTGTCCACTGCCCCGCCTGTGTGTACAATACACAGGTTACCTTCCACTGCCCCGTCTGTGTGTATAATACACAGGCTACTGTCCAGTGCCCCGTCTGTGCGTACAACAAACAGGCTACTGTCCACTGCCCAGTCTGTGCGTACAACACACAGGCTACTGTCCACTGCCTGTCTGTGTGTACAACACACGGGTTACTGTCCACTGCCCCGTATGTGTGTACAATACACAGTCTACTGTCTACTGCCCTGTTCCTGTGTACAGTACACAGGCTACTGTCCACTGCCCAGTCTGTGTGTATAATACACAGGCTACTGTCCACTGCCCCGTCTGTGTGTACAATACACAGGCTGCTGTCCCATCTGCATGTATAATACACAGGCTACTGTCCACTGCCCCGTCTGTGTGTACAATACACAGGTTACTGTCCACTTCCCCGTCTGTGTGTACAATACACAGGTTACTGTCCACTGCCCCGTCTGTGTGTACAATACACAGGCTACTGTCCACTGCCCCGTCTGTGTGTACAATACACAGGTTACTGTCCACTGCCCCGTCTGTGTGTACAATACACAGGCTACTGTCCACTGCCCCGTCTGTGTGTACAATACACAGGCTACTGTCCACTGCCCCGCCTGTGTGTACAATACACAGGTTACCTTCCACTGCCCCGTCTGTGTGTAGAATACACAGGCTACTGTCCACTGCCCCGTCTGTGCGTACAACAAACAGGCTACTGTCCACTGCCCAGTCTGTGCGTACAACACACAGGCTACTGTCCACTGCCCTGTCTGTGTGTCCAACACACGGGTTACTGTCCACTGCCCCGTATGTGTGTACAATACACAGTCTACTGTCTACTGCCCTGTTCCTGTGTACAGTACACAGGCTACTGTCCACTGCCCTGTCTGTGTGTACAATACACAGGCTGCTGTCCACTGCCCTGTCTGTGTGTACAATACACAGGCTACTGTCCACTGCCCCGTCTGTGCGTACAACACACAGGCTACTGTCCACTGCCCCGTCTGTGTGTACAATACACAGGTTACTGTCCACTGCCCCGTCTGTGTGTACAATACACAGGCTACTGTCCACTGCCCCATCTGTGCGCACAACACACAGGCTACTGTCCATTGCCCCGTCTGTGTGTACAATACACAGGTTACTGTCCACTGCCCCGTCTGTGTGTACAATACACAGGCTGCTGTCCACTGCCCTGTCTGTGCGTACAATACACAAGCTACTGTCCACTGCCCCGTCTGTGTGTACAACACACAGGCTACTGTCCACTGCCCCGTCTGTGTGTACAACACACAGGTTACTGTCCACTGCCCCGTCTGTGTGTACAATACACAGTCTACGGTCTACTGCCTTGTTCCTGTGTACAGTACACAGGCTACTGTCCACTGCCCAGTCTGTGTGTACAATACACAGGCTCCTGTCCACTGCCCCGTCTGTGTGTATAATACACAGCCTACTGTCCACTGCCCCGTCTGTGTGTACAATACACAGGCTGCTGTCCCATCTGCATGTATAATACACAGGCTACTGTCCACTGCCCCGTCTGTGTGTACAATACACAGGCTACTGTCCACTGCCCCGTCTGTGTGTACAATACACAGGCTGCTGTCCACTGCCCCGTCTGTGTACACAATACACAGGCTGCTGTCCACTGCCCCGTCTGTGTGTACAATACACAGGTTACTGTCCACTGCCCCGTCTGTGTGTACAATACACAGGCTGCTGTCTACTGCCCCGTCTGTGTGTACAATACACAGGTTACTGTCCACTGCCCCGTCTGTGTGTACAATACACAGGCTACTGTCCACTGTCCCATCTGCATGTACAATACACAGGCTACTGTCCACTGTCCCATCTGCATGTACAATACACAGGCTACTGTCCACTACCCCGTCTGTGTGTACAATACACAGGCTACTGTCCACTGCCCCGTCTGTGTGTACAATACACAGTCTGCTGTCTACTGCCCTGTCTGTGTGTACAATACACAGGCTACTGACCACTGTCCCATCTGCATGTACAATACCATTCTATGTGGCTCCCTCACACCATCTCCCAGTGAGTGTGGGCAGCGGGCACGCTGGAGCACAGCAGCACACCACCCTCCTGGCTCTGGGATGGGGGTAGGGATTGGGGGGGGGGGGTGTTGCACTGGCTGCTCTGCTCGAGGATTTCCAGAGGAGGAAGGATGCCCCCGTGCCTATGGAGGTTGAGGGTGCCCCCCTCACCTATCGCCCTTCCGACAGTGGGTGCAGCTTCCTCTCTCCTCGTGCCCCGTATGGATTCAACGATGCTTCGCTTCTCTGCCAGGGGACAGTATTGAGGAACTGGAATTGACGCCGCTGCCCGTAACGGTGTCTCAAACTCAGCACTGACAAAGAAATGGATTGTTCGATGGAGGGGTGCACCCAGGGCACAGCGGAGGATGGACGCTGGTGGGAGGGGGGGGGGGGTGCAATTTATGTCCCATGTGCCTGCCTGCAGCATCCTCCCAATGCCCACCCCCCTCGCCCCCACACCGTCCATCCGTCCCCCAGTCTCCCGGCTCCAGGCACACACTTGCTGTGTCCCGCTATCGTGGTACCCAAGCTCCGCGTCCAGTGCGGTGCGCCCAGCGCTACTTTGGAAAGGGCGTAAAAGGGCAAACGATCGCTCAGTCCACTTCCCCGCCTTCGTGCCGTGACCCTTAATCCCCAAACAGATAAGAAACCCACCGGTGGAGGAAAGTGTTCGCGGGCTGGGCCCTCCGGGGGTAAAGGTTTCAAAGATGGGGCTCTCTTTGGGAGGAGGAAGTCTGCCCCCCTAACCCGTCTTCAATAAGCACCCCTTACTCTGCAGCGATGCTCTCCCATGAGTGGAAACATTCATAGAATTTACAATGCAGAAGGAGGCCATTCGGCCCATTGAGTCTGCACCGGCTCTTGGAAGGAGCACCCTACCCAAGGTCACCACCTCCACCCTATCCCCATACCCCAGTCACCCCACCCAACACTAAGGGCAATTTTGGACACTAAGGGCAATTCATCGCGGCCAATCCATCTTTGGACTGTGGGAGGAAATCGGAGCACCCGGAGGAAACCCACGCAGACACGGGGAGGACGTGCAGACTCCGCACAGACAGTGACCCAAGCCGGAATCGAACCTGGGACCCTGGAGCTGTGAAGCAATTGTGCTAACCACCATGCTGCCCATTCTCCCAACATTTACCCTGTTTAAACCCCAAAGAATCTTCCATGTTTCAATCATACAACCTCTCACTTTTCAGAACTCCAAGGAGTACAGCCTCAAGCTGCTTAACCTCTCCTCATCTGGCAAACCCTCCATACCCGGGATCGTCCTAGTAAACCTCCTCAGTACTGCCGCCAATGATAGTACCCAGGCGACTGTCCGAACTGAACACGCTATTCGAAATGTGCTCCCATCAGCACCGCGTCCATTTTTAGCCACACCTCTTTACTTTTATACTCCCGCCCCCATGACATTCGGCCCCTCTATGCTAGCTCTCATGGGTTTCACGAACAAAGCACACCCGAGTCTCTTTTACGTGACAACTTTCTGCACCCTCTCTCCGTTTGTTCAGCCATCATGTTGAGGTTTCATACCAAGTTGTTTTTGTACCACATCCACCCTCACCGTGACTTTGAGGAACTCGGCGGAATAATGGTGAAGGCACGGCTCTTTGTCCTTGGACTCCTGGTGCTGGTACAGGAGGCGGAGGCCATTCAGCCCCTCGAACCCGTATCTTAACTCGACGTGCAAACCTTGGTTCCGTAACCCTTAACCAAGCATAATCTAGTGATAACTGTAAGAAATTGTCATATTTTATATTACATATATATAATGTAATAATGTAATTAAAACCTGGGTTATGATGCACACAGTCAGTATGCCTGCTAAGCTGTGATTAAGGGGTCATAAAAGTGAAGTCATCATTGGATTTGCAGGTGACGTGTTCTGCTAATAGATTTGAGAACCATTTATTTGTTTACAGATAGCTAGCTAAGGGAATATTGTTGACATTTAACTGGCAACTGGGGTTCAGATAATTTATGAGGGGTATTGTGTTCCATCCCAGCTTAATAGGTCATGGGACATCTTGCGGGAGGAGACAAAAGAATGCCTCACGTTTCGGGGACAGATAACAAAATTAATGTGAGGAACCAGGTCTCTCTGAAAAAAAAATAGTTCATCCGAGCATTTTGATCCCAAAATGGGTGCTTCAGTTCTGGTCATGAAAGGTTCTCTCGCCAATAACTCTGCACGGAGAAAAGCAAGTAGAAACCTGGTTGTGAACTTTATTCACGAGCGGCAGCAGAACTATATTGGTTTGCTTAATTGGGATATAGTGGCAGGTTCCAGAAGTAAATTAAGGTGTTCTCTTTTACTTAAGAATGGTTGTAACTGTTAATTGTAAAGCTATTTCTTTGCTGTTAATGTGGGTAATGCTGATCAAATTAAAGTTTGTTTTCACATAAAACACACCTATTGCCCCTTACAATTCCAGGCGGGAGAGGTGGCGGGTTTGGAAGGTGCTGTCGAAGGAGCCTCGGCGAGCGGCTGCCGTGCATTTTGTAGACGGTACACACGGCTGCCGCTGTGCGTTGGTGGGGGAGGGAGCGAATGTGGAAGGTGGGGGTTAGCGTGTCGATCGAGCGGGAGCTGCTTTGTCCTGGATGGTGTCGAGCTTCTAGAGTGTAGTTGGGAGCCGCACTCATCCAGGCAAGTGGAGAGGGTCCCATCACACTCCTGACTTGTGCCCTTGTAGATGGTGGACAGGCTTTGGGGGGGGGGGGGGGGGGGGGGCTCAGGATGTGAGTGACTCTCCGCAGGATTCCCAGCCTCTGACCTGCTCTGGGACCCACAGTGTTTATGTGGCTGGGTCCAGTTCAGTTTCTGATCAATGGTCACCCCCAGGATGTTGATTGTGGGCGATTCAGCGATGGGAATGCCATTGAATAAGAGGCAGTGGTTAGATCCCCTCTTGTAGGAGATGGTCATTGCCGGGCACTTGTGTGGCGCGAATGTAACTTGCCCCTTGTCAGCCCCGAGCCTGGATATTGTCCAGGTCTTGCTGCATTTGGACACGGACGGCTTAATTATCTGAGGAGTTGCAAAGGGTTGTAAGTGGCTTCAGGTTACAGAGATAGGGAGGGTAGTAGGAGCTGGAGGAGGTTACAGAGATGGGGAGGGTTGTAGGGGCTGGAGGAGGTTACAGAGATAGGGAGGGTTGTAGGGGCTGGAGGAGGTTACAGAGATAGGGAGGGTTGTAGGGGCTGGAGGAGGTTACAGAGATAGGGAGGGTTGTAGGGACTGGAGGAGGTTTCAGAGATAGGGAGGGTTGTAGGGACTGGAGGAGGTTACAGAGATAGGGAGGAATGTAGGGGCTGGCGGAGGTTACAGAGATAGGGAGGGTTGGAGGAGCTGGTGGAGGTTACAGAGATAGGGAGGGTTGCTGAGGCTGGAGGAGATTACAGAGATAGGGAGGGTTGTAGGGGCTGGAGGAGGTTACAGAGATAGGGAGGGTTGGAGGAGCTGGAGGAGGTTACAGAGATGGGGAGGGTTGTAGGGGCTGGAGGAGGTTACAGAGATAGGGAGGGGTGTAGGGGCTGGCGGAGGTTACAGAGATAGGGAGGGTTGTAGGGGCTGGAGGAGGTTACAGAGATAGGGAGGGTTGTAGGGGCTGGAGGAGGTTACAGAGATAGGGAGGGTTGTAGGGGCTGGAGGAGGTTACAGAGATAGGGAGGGTTGTAGGGACTGGAGGAGGTTTCAGAGATAGGGAGGGTTGTAGGGACTGGAGGAGGTTACAGAGATAGGGAGGAATGTAGGGGCTGGCGGAGGTTACAGAGATAGGGAGGGTTGGAGGAGCTGGTGGAGGTTACAGAGATAGGGAGGGTTGCTGAGGCTGGAGGAGATTACAGAGATAGGGAGGGTTGTAGGGGCTGGAGGAGGTTACAGAGATAGGGAGGGTTGGAGGAGCTGGAGGAGGTTACAGAGATAGGGAGGGTTGTTGGGCCTGGAGGAGGTTACAGAGATAGGGAAGGTTGTAGGGGCTGGAGGAGGTTGCAGAGATAGGGAGTGTTGTAGGGGCTGGAGGAGGTTACAGAGATAGGGAGGGTTGTCGGGAGTGGAGGAGGTTACAGAGATAGGGAGGGTTGTGGGGGCTGGAGGAGGTTACAGAGATAGGGAGGGTTGTAGGGGCTGGAGGAGGTTACAGAGATAGGGAGGGTTGTAGGGGCTGGAGGAGGTTACAGAGGCCAGGTTCACTGAAAGTTTGCACAATCTGTCAGTTTAATGGTTTATTTACAAATTTCCATTCAGTTGAGCTCCACGATCACAGAGTAACCGATCCCAGCCTCTCTCTCTGTTCCAACAGTGAAATATTATCATCAGAGAGGAAATAATAGATAACCTGTACCTAGAGAGAAGAACACGGGGTTAGATACAGAGTAAAGCTCCCTCTGCAATGCCCCCATCAAACACTCCCAGGACAGGTAAAGCACAGGGTTAGATACAGGGTAAAGCTCCCACTGCACTGTCCCCATCAAACACTCCCAGGACAGGTAAAGCACGGGGTTAGATACAGAGTCAAGCTCCCTCTATACCGTCGCCATCAAACATTCCCAGTACAGGTACAGCACGGGGTTAGATACAGAGTAAAGCTCCCTCTACACTGTCCCCATCAAACACTCCCAGGACAGGTACAGCACGGGGTTAGATACAGAGTAAGTTCCCTCTACACTGTCCCCATCAAACACTCCCAGGACAGGCATAGCACGGGGTTAGATACAGAGTAAAGCTCCGTCTACACTGTCCCCATCAAACACTCCCAGGACAGGTACAGCACGGGGTTAGATACAGAGTAAAGCTCCCTCTACACTGTCCCCATCAAACACTCCCAGGACAGGTACAGCACGGGGAGAGAAACAGAGTAAAGCTCCCTCTACACTGTCCCTATCAAACACTCCCAGGACAGGTACAGCACGGGGTTAGATACAGAGTAAAGCTCCCTCTACACTGTCCCTATGAAACACTCCCAGGACAGGTACAGCATGGGGTTAGATACAGAGTAAAGCTCCCTCTACACTGTCCCCATCAAACACTCCCAGGACAGGTACAGCACAGGGTTAGATACAGAGTAAAACTCCCGCTACACTGTCCCCATCAAACACTCCCAGGACAGGTACAGCATGGGGTTAGATACAGAGTAAAGCTACCTCAACACTGTCCCTATCAAATACTCCCAGGACAGGTACAGCACGGGGTTAGATACAGAGTAAAGCTGCCTCAACACTGTCCCCATCAAACAATCCCAGGACAGGTACAGCACGGGGTGAGATACAGAGTAAAGCTCCCTCTACACTGTCCCCATCTAACACTCCCAGGACAGGTGCAGCACGGGGAGAGAAACAGAGTAAAGCTCCCTCTACACTGTCCCCATCAAACACTCCCAGGACAGGTACAGCACGGGGTTAGATACAGAGTAAAGCTCCCGCTACACTGTCCCCATCAAACACTCACAGGACAGGTACAGCAAGGGGTTAGATACAGAGTAAAGCTCCCTCTGCACTGTCCCCATCAAACACTCCCAGGACAGGTACAGCACGGGGTTAGATACAGAGTAAAGCTCCCGCTACACTGTCCCCATCAAACACTCACAGGACAGGTACAGCAAGGGGTTAGATACAGAGTAAAGCTCCCTCTACACTGCCCCTATCAAACACTCCCAGGACAGGTACAGCACAGAGTTAGATTCAGAATAAAGCTCCCTCTACACTGTCCCTATCAAATACTCCCAGGACAGGTACAGCACGGGGTTAGATACAGAATAAAGCTCCCTCTACTCTGTCCCTATCAAACACTCCCAGGACAGGTACAGCACGGGGTTAGATACAGAGTAAAGCTCCCTCTAAACCGTACCCGTCAAACACTCCCAGGACAGGTACAGCACAGAGTTAGATACAGAGTAAAGCTCCCTCTACACTGTCCGCATCCAGCACTCCCAGGACAGGTACAGCACGTGGAGAGAAACAGAGTAAAGCTCCCTCTACACTGTGTAGCGCACAAAGACTCACGAGAGACGAATATAGATGAAGTCGATGAGGCTTTATTAAGCGTGACTTGTTCCCCGCAGTTCAGTAGCTGACTGGCCTGCGGGGGAGAACTCCAAGTTCTTATACTCCGCCTTCAGGGCGGAGCTAGAGGTCAACAGCCAACCAGGACCCGGGATCTGTCAGCCAATGACATCATGGCTTCACAGTCCCACATGACCCCTAATGCATACTACCACACAGGTACATCATGGGCTTAGAGAAAGAGTAAAGCTCCCTCTACACTGTCCCCATCAAACACTCCCAGGACAGGTACAGCACGGGGTTAGATACAGAGTAAAGCTCCCTCTACACTGTCCCCATCAAACACTCCCAGGACAGGTACAGCACAGCGTCAGATACAGAGTAAACCTCCCTCTACACTGTCCACATCAAACACTCCCAGGACAGGTACAGCACGGGGTTAGATACAGAGTAAAGCTCCCTCTACACTGTCCCCATCAAACACTCCCAGGGCAGGTACAGCACGGGGTTAGATACAGAGTAAAGCTCCCTCTACACTGTCCCCATCAAACACACTCAGGACAGGTACAGCACGGGGTTAGATACAGAGTAAAGCTCTCTCTACATTGCCCCCATCAAACACTCCCAGGACAGGTTCAGCACGGGGATAGATACAGAATAAAGCTCCCTCTACACTGTCCCCATCAAACACTCCCAGGGCAGGTACAGCACGGGGTTAGATACAGAGTAAAGCTCCCTCTACACTGTCCCCATCAACACTCCCAGTACAGGTACAGCACGGGGTTAGATACAGAGTAAAGCTCCCTCAACACTGTCCTCATCAAACACTCCCAGGACAGGTACAGCACGGGTTAGATACAGAGTAAAGCTCCCTCAACACTGTCCCCATCAAATACTCCCAGGACAGGTACAGCACGGGCTAGATACAGAGTAAAGCTCCCTCTACACTGTCCCCATCAAACACTCCCAGGACAGGTACAGCACGGGATTAGATACAGAGTAAAGCTCCCTCTACACTGTCCCCATCAAACACTCCCAGGACAGGTACAGCACGGGGTTAGATACAGAGTAAAGCTCCCTCTACACTGTCCCCATCAAACACTCCCAGGACAGGTACAGCACGGGATTAGATACAGAGTAAAGCTCCCTCAACACTGCCCCCATCAAACACTCCCAGGACAGGTACAGCACGGGATTAGATACAGAGTAAAGCTCCCTCGACACTGTCCCCATCAAACACTCCCAGGACAGGTACAGCACGGGTTAGATACAGAGTAAAGCTCCCTCTACACTGTCCCCATCAAACACTCCCAGGACAGGTACAGCACGGGATTAGATACAGAGTAAAGCTCCCTCTACACTGTCCCCATCAAACACTCCCAGGACAGGTACAGCACGGGGTTTGATACAGAGTAAAGCTCCCTCTGCACTGTCCCCATCAAACACTCCCAGGACAGGTACAGCACGGGGTTAGATACAGAGTAAAGCTCCCTCTACACTGTCCCCATCAAACACTCCCAGGACAGGTACACCTCGGGGGTTGATCCACCTACTTGAGCTACGACTTCGTGTGAAACATCCATGGGTAATCCTTCGTGCCTGACGCGAAGCAATGACGGCCCAAACACTGTTGCTAAATTATGTAGACTCATTTTATTGATTGGTTCGTGTTCTGTGACCCTAGGAAGAAAATATGAGACTTCAGTTAAAAACATTTCTCTCCTTTACCCAAGAAGCTTCATGCTCTGTGTGAGATAGAGAGAGGACTGAGAGACACCAGTCAGTGTACAGATATCTCCCTGAGAGAGAGGGGGGACTGAAAGACACCAATCAGTGTACAGATATCACCCTGAGAGAGAGAGGGGACTGAGAGACACCAGTCAGTGTACAGATATCTCCCTGAGAGAGAGAGGACTGAGAGACACCAGTCAGTGTACAGATATCTCCCTGAGAGAGAGGGGACTGAGAAACACCAGTCAGTGTACAGATATCTCCCTGAGAGAGAGAGGGGACTGAGAGACACCAGTCAGTGTACAGATATCTCCCTGAGAGAGAGGGGGGACTGAAAGACACCAATCAGTGTACAGATATCACCCTGAGAGAGAGAGGGGACTGAGAGACACCAGTCAGTGTACAGATATCTCCCTGAGAGAGAGAGGACTGAGAGACACCAGTCAGTGTACAGATATCTCCCTGAGAGAGAGGGGACTGAGAAACACCAGTCAGTGTACAGATATCTCCCTGAGAGAGAGAGGGGACTGAGAGACACCAGTCAGTGTACAGATATCTCCCTGAGAGAGCGAGAGGACTGAGAGACACCAGTCTGTGTACAGATATCTCCCTGAGAGAGAGGGGACTGAGAGACACCAGTCAGTGTACAGATATCTCCCTGAGAGAGAGGGGATTGAGAGACACCAGTCAGTGTACAGATATCTCCCTGAGAGAGAGAGGGGACAGAGAGACACCAGTCAGTGTACAGATATCTCCCTGAGAGAGAGAGGGGATTGAGAGACACCAGTCAGTGTTCAGATATCTCCCTGAGAGAGAGAGGGGACTGAGAGACACCAGTCAGTGTACAGATATCTCCCTGAGAGAGAGAGGGGATTGAGAGACACCAGTCAGTGTTCAGATATCTCCCTGAGAGAGAGAGGGGATTGAGAGACACCAGTCAGTGTTCAGATATCTCCCTGAGAGAGAGAGAGAGGACTGAGAGACACCAGTCAGTGTACAGATATCTCCCTGAGAGAGAGGACTGAGAGACACCAGTCAGTGTACAGATATCTCCCTGAGAGAGAGAGAGGACTGTGAGACACCAGTCAGTGTACAGATATGTCCCTGAGAGAGGGGACTGAGAGACACCAGTCAGTGTACAGATATCTCCCTGAGAGTGAGAGGGCTGAGAGACACCAGTCAGTGTACAGATATCTCCCTGAGAGAGAGAGGGGACTGAGAGACACCAGTCAGTGTTCAGATATCTCCCTGAGAGAGAGAGAGGACTGAGAGACACCAGTCAGTGTACAGATATCTCCCTGAGAGAGGGGACTGAGAGACACCAGTCAGTGTACAGATATCTCCCTGAGAGAGAGGGGGGACTGAGAGACACCAGTCAGTGTACAGATATCTCCCTGAGAGAGAGAGGACTGAGAGACACCAGTCAGTGTACAGATATCTCCCTGAGAGAGGGGACTGAGAGACACCAGTCAGTGTACAGATATGTCCCTGAGAGAGGGGACTGAGAGACACCAGTCAGTGTACAGATATCTCCCTGAGAGTGAGAGGGCTGAGAGACACCAGTCAGTGTACAGATATCTCCCTGAGAGAGAGAGGGGACTGAGAGACACCAGTCAGTGTTCAGATATCTCCCTGAGAGAGAGAGAGGACTGAGAGACACCAGTCAGTGTACAGATATCTCCCTGAGAGAGGGGACTGAGAGACACCAGTCAGTGTACAGATATCTCCCTGAGAGAGAGGGGGGACTGAGAGACACCAGTCAGTGTACAGATATCTCCCTGAGAGAGAGAGGACTGAGAGACACCAGTCAGTGTACAGATATCTCCCTGAGAGAGGGGACTGAGAGACACCAGTCAGTGTACAGATATCTCCCTGAGAGAGAGGGGACTGAGAGACACCAGTCAGTGTACAGATATCTCCCTGAGAGAGAGGGGACTGAGAGACACCAGTCAGTGTACAGATATCTCCCTGAGAGAGAGAGAGGGGACTGAGAGACACCAGTCAGTGTACAGATATCTCCCTGAGAGAGGGGACTGAGAGACACCAGTCAGTGTACAGATATCTCCCTGAGAGAGAGAGGGGACTGAGAGACACCAGTCAGTGTACAGATATCTCCCCGAGAGGGGACTGAGAGACACCAGTCAGAGTACAGATATCTGCCTGAGAGAGAGAGGGGACTGAGAGACACCAGTCAGTGTACAGATATCTCCCTGAGAGAGAGAGGGGACTGAGAGACTCCAGTCAGTGTACAGATATTTCCCTGAGAGAGAGAGGACTGAGAGACACCAGTCAGTGTACAGCTATCTCCCTGAGAGAGGGGACTGACAGACACCAGTCAGTGTACAGATATCACCCTGAGAGAGAGGGGACTGAGAGACACCAGTCAGTGTACAGATATCTCCCTGAGAGAGAGAGGGGACTGAGAGACACCAGTCTGTGTACAGATATCTCCCCGAGAGAGAGGGGACTGAGAGACACCAGTCAGTGTACAGATATCTCCCTGAGAGAGAGGACTGAGAGACACCAGTCAGTGTACAGATATCTCCCTGAGAGAGAGGGGACTGAGAGACACCAGTCAGTGTACAGATATCACCCTGAGAGAGAGGGGACTGAGAGACACCAGTCAGTGTACAGATATCCGCCCGAGAGTGTTGAATTGAAATATTTCACGTACTTTTTGAGATGCTTCATCAGGTACAAAAATGTGTTGAGATTCGGATCGGGAAGCTGGCTGAGGAATGATGTCATCTCCCTTTCCTTGACTGTGGCATCTTCCTGTGCTGGTAGTTGAGTCGAACACATAGGAGGGGTCAGAAATGCTGAGTTCTCTCTCCCCTCGCCCACCCGCCATGACATCGCCACCTTCTCCACGCTCGATTGCCCCCTGCTCCCTCTGGCTACCGCTGGCCCCCGACATCAGTGGGGGTGGGGGGGGGGGGTGGTTGGAGGGGAGGGGTTGCTCCAGGAGGAGGGTGATGATGAGCTGCAGTCCAGAGTTCTCACTCCAGCCGGCCAGCTCCCTTCCCTCCACGAGCCAGGGCAGTGTGCTACTCAACTGTAGCAGGCGTCACATTATTATTATTATTATTATTTTTTTTTTAAACTTTCACCTCCGACTTTCACGTGTTCGCCTGCCTGACTCCCTCCCAAAGCCTGTCCACCATTCACATGTCAGGAGTTTCTCCCCCCCCCCCCCCCACACCATCCTAACTGGGAAATATATCGCCGTTCCTTCACTGTTGTTGTAGTATTCTCTATTCTGCTTTACCTGGATGGCCTGGGTGTCGTGTTCAATAAAGTAACACACAGCTTTGTTATCGAACAACACTACAAATTGATTACACTACTAACTAAGATTTGTTCAAATTCCTCAAGTAGAAGTTATTGTATAAAACAATGCTATCTCTAACTTATGGAACTCTCAAGTCTACAACTGCTCTCTATGCCTGGCCCTCTTATCCAGCTCTCTCCTAACTCTTATCTCCTAACTATCTTCTCATCCCGGAATCCCCAAGCCACATGATATATATATATATATATGACTGTTCTGTGTTTCCCTCTAGTGGTATGAAATGTTAGCATTAACTTGTTAATCCTTTACATCCCAGTCAATATACATAGCATGACCGCTGTGGCTGCGTCTGAATCCAGGAACTCACTCCCTAACAGCACAGTGGGTGTGCCTACACCCCACGGGACTCCAGCGGCTCAAGATGGCAGCTCACCCACCCCCTTCGCGAGGCGCCATTGGCCTTGCCAGATGTGTCAAAAGGCTCGTGAGCAAATCAAATTCGTAGGCACCTACCAGCGGCTGCCACGAAGGACGGGATTAATTCGTCTGTGAGTAGTGGCTCTGGCAGTTCCCGGAAGTACAGCTTTAAAGTCCCGGCCACCACATTGACATCGTAATCCTTCAAATGCGTCACCGCTTCCTTCGGGTCTGGACGGGGAGCAGGGAGGAAAAAGGAAGTTTTCAGCTCGGGACACGTGAACTGAACTCAGCCCCTCCCTCATAGGACCCACCACCCTCGAAGTCACTCCCAACGCCTCAGCTTCTCAGTCAGAATCCATGGGCGGAATTCTACGGTATCGGTGGCTGCCGACTGGCGCCCAAAACGGCGCAAATCAGTCGGGCATCGCGCCGCCCCAAAGGTGCGGAATGCTCGGCGTCTTGGGGGGCCGAGCCCCAACCTTAAGGGGCTAGGCCCGCGCCGGACTGATTTCCGCCCCGCCAGCTGGCGCGGAAATGACATCTCCGGGCGGCGCATGCGCGGGAGCGTCAGCGGCCGCTGACAGTTTCCCGCGCATGCGCAGTGGAGGGAGTCTCTTCCGCCTCCGCCATGGTGGAGACCGTGGCGGAGGTGGAAGGGAAAGAGTGCCCCCACGGCACAGGCCCGCCCGCGGATCGGTGGGCCCCGATCGCGGGCCAGGCCACCGTGGGGGCACCGCCCCCGGGGTCAGATCGCCCCGCGCCCCCCCCCCTGGACCCCGGAGCCCGCCCGCGCCGCCTTGTCCCGCCGGTAAGGTACGTGGTTGAATCTACACCGGCGGGACAGGCATTTTAGCGGCGGGACTTCGGCCCATCCGGGACGGAGAATCGCGCGGGGGGGAGGCCCGCCAACCGGCGCGGCGCGATACCCGCCCCCGCCGAATATCCGGTGGTGGAGAATTCGGCAACCGGTGGGGGCGGGATTCACGCCAGTCCCCGGCGATTCGCCGACCCGGAGGGGGGGGTCGGAGAATCTCGCCCCATGATCGAAACACAATCGAAGACTGCAAACTTTATCGTTCCCGGAGAGATATTCCTCCCGGCATCAGCACACAGGGAGCGCCCCACTGTCGGAGGGTCAGTACTGAGGGAGTGCCGCATTGTCAGAGGGTCAGTGCTGAGGGAGCGCCCCACTGTCGGAGGGTCAGTACTGAGGGAGCGCCGCACTGTCAGAGGGTCAGGACTGAGGGAGTGCTGCACTGTCCGAGGGTCAGTACTGAGGGAGTGCCGCACTGCCAGAGGGTCAGTACTGAGGGAGCGCCGCACAGTCGGAGGGTCAGTACTGAGGGAGCGCCGCAATGTCAGACGGTCAGTACTGAGGAAGCGCCGCATTGTCGGAGGGTCAGTATTGAGGGAGTGCTGCACTGTCAGAGGGTCAGTCCTGAGGGAGCGCCGCACTGTCAGAGGGTCAGTACTGAGGGAGTGCCGCACTGTCAGAGGGTCAGTACTGAGGGAGTGCCGCACTGTCAGACGGTCAGTACTGAGGAAGCGCCGCATTGTCGGAGGGTCAGTACTGAGGGAGTGCTGCACTGTCAGACGGTCAGTGCTGAGGGTGTGCCGCATTGTCGGAGGGTCAGTATTGAGGGAGTACTGCACTGTCAGAGGGTCAGTACTGAGGGAGCGCCGCACTGTCAGAGGGTCAGTACTGAGGGAGCGCCGCACTGTCGGAGGTTCAGTACTGAGTGAGTGCTGCACTGTCAGACGGTCAGTACTGAGGAAGCGCCGCATTGTCGGAGGGTCAGTACTGAGGGAGCGCCGCACTGTCAGGGGGTCAGTACTGAGGGAGCGCCGCAATGTTAGAGGGTCAGTGCTGAGAGAGTGCTGCATTGTCGGAGGGTCAGTATTGAGGGAGTGCCGCACTGTCAGTTGGTCAGTACTGAGGGAGCGCCGCACTGTCGGAGGTTCAGTACTGAGGGTGCGCCGCACTGTCAGAGGGTCAGTACTGAGGAAGCGCCGCATTGTCGGAGGGTCAGTATTGAGGGAGTGCCGCACTGTCAGACGGTCAGTACTGAGGAAGCGCCGCATTGTCGGAGGGTCAGTATTGAGGGAGTGCCGCATTGTCAGAGGGTCAGCGCTGAGGGAGTGCCGCACTGTCAGAGGGTCAGTGCTGAGGGAGTGCCGCACTGTCAGAGGGTCAGTACTGAGGGAGTGCCGCATTGTCAGAGGGTCAGCACTGAGGGAGTGCCACACTGTCGGAGGGTCAGTACTGAGGGAGCGCCGCACTGTCAGAGGGTCAGTACTGAGGGAGTGCCTCACTGTCAGAGGGTCAGTACTGAGGGAGTGCCTCACTGTCAGAGGGTCAGTACTGAGGGAGTGCCGCACTGTCAGAGGGTCAGTACTGAGGGAGTGCCGCACTGTCAGAGGGTCAGTACTGAGGGAGTGCCGCACTGTCAGAGGGTCAGTACTGAGGGAGTGCCGCACTGTCGGAGGGTCAGTACTGAGGGAGTGCCGCACTGTCAGAGGGTCAGTACTGAGGGAGCGCCGCACTATCAGGGTCAGTACTGAGGGAGCGCGCACTGTTAGGGTCAGTACTGAGGGAGTGCCGCACTGTCAGAGGGTCAGTACTGAGGGAGTGCCGCACTGTCAGAGGGTCAGTACTGAGGGAGTGCCGCACTGTCGGAGGGTCAGTACTGAGGGAGCGCCGCACTGTCAGAGGGTCAGTACTGAGGGAGTGCCGCACTGTCAGAGGGTCAGTACTGAGGGAGTGCCGCACTGTCAGAGGGTCAGTACTGAGGGAGCGCCGCACTATCAGGGTCAGTACTGAGGGAGCACGCACTGTTAGGGTCAGTACTGAGGGAGCGCGCACTGTCAGGGTCAGTACTGAGGGAGTGCCACACTGTCGGGGGTCAGTACTGAGGGAGCGCCGCACTGTCAGAGTGTTAGTACTGAGGGAGCGCCGCGCTGTCGGAGGGTCAGTACTGAGGGAGCGCCGCACAGTCGGAGGGTCAGTACTGAGGGAGCGCTGCAATGTCAGACGGTCAGTACTGAGGAAGCGCCGCATTGTCGGAGGGTCAGTATTGAGGGAGTGCTGCACTGTCAGAGGGTCAGTACTGAGGGAGCGCCGCACTGTCAGAGGGTCAGTACTGAGGGAGTGCCGCACTGTCAGAGGGTCAGTGCTGAGGGAGCGCCGCACTATCAGGGTCAGTACTGAGGGAGCGCGCACTGCTAGGGTCAGTACTGAGGGAGTGCCGCACTGTCAAAGGGTCAGTACTGAGGGAGCGCCGCACTGTCAGAGGGTCAGTACTGAGGGAGTGCCGCACTGTCAGAGGGTCAGTACTGAGGGAGTGCCGCACTGTCAGAGGGTCAGTACTGAGGGAGTGCCGCACTGTCAGAGGGTCAGTACTGAGGGAGTGCCGCACTGTCAGAGGGTCAGTACTGAGGGAGTGCCGCACTGTCAGAGGGTCAGTACTGAGGGAGCGCCGCACTATCAGGGTCAGTACTGAGGGAGCACGCACTGTTAGGGTCAGTACTGAGGGAGCGCGCACTGTCAGGGTCAGTACTGAGGGAGTGCCACACTGTCGGGGGTCAGTACTGAGGGAGCGCCGCACTGTCAGAGTGTTAGTACTGAGGGAGCGCCGCGCTGTCGGAGGGTCAGTACAGAGGGAGCGCCGCACAGTCGGAGGGTCAGTACTGAGGGAGCGCCGCAATGTCAGACGGTCAGTACTGAGGAAGCGCCGCATTGTCGGAGGGTCAGTATTGAGGGAGTGCTGCACTGTCAGAGGGTCAGTACTGAGGGAGCGCCGCACTGTCAGAGGGTCAGTACTGAGGGAGTGCCGCACTGTCGGAGGGTCAGTACTGAGGGAGCGCCGCACTGTCAGAGGGTCAGTACTGAGGGAGTGCCGCACTGTCAGAGGGTCAGTACTGAGGGAGTGCCGCACTGTCAGAGGGTCAGTACTGAGGGAGCGCCGCACTATCAGGGTCAGTACTGAGGGAGCACGCACTGTTAGGGTCAGTACTGAGGGAGCGCGCACTGTCAGGGTCAGTACTGAGGGAGTGCCACACTGTCGGGGGACAGTACTGAGGGAGCGCCGCACTGTCAGAGTGTTAGTACTGAGGGAGCGCCGCGCTGTCGGAGGGTCAGTACTGAGGGAGCGCCGCACAGTCGGAGGGTCAGTACTGAGGGAGCGCCGCAATGTCAGACGGTCAGTACTGAGGAAGCGCCGCATTGTCGGAGGGTCAGTATTGAGGGAGTGCTGCACTGTCAGAGGGTCAGTACTGAGGGAGCGCCGCACTGTCAGAGGGTCAGTACTGAGGGAGTGCCGCACTGTCAGAGGGTCAGTACTGAGGGAGCGCCGCACTATCAGGGTCAGTACTGAGGGAGCGCGCACTGTTAGGGTCAGTACTGAGGGAGTGCCGCACTGTCAAAGGGTCAGTACTGAGGGAGTGCCGCACTGTCAGAGGGTCAGTACTGAGGGAGTGCCGCAATGTCAGAGGGTCAGTACTGAGGGAGTGCCGCACTGTCAGAGGGTCAGTACTGAGGGAGAGCTGCACTGTCAGAGGGTCAGTACTGAGGGAGTGCCGCACTGTCAGAGGGTCAGTACTGAGGGAGAGCTGCACTGTCAGATGGTCAGTACTGAGGGAGAGCCGCACTGTCAGAGGGTCAGTACTGAGGGAGTGCCGCACTGTCAGAGGGTCAGTACTGAGGGAGTGCCGCACTGTCAGAGGGTCAGTACTGAGGGAGTGCCGCACTGTCAGAGGGTCAGTACTGAGGGAGTGCCGCACTGTCAGAGGGTCAGTACTGAGGGAGTGCCGCACTGTCGGAGAGTCAGTACTGAGGGAGCGCCGCACTGTCAGAGGGTCAGTACTGAGGGAGTGCCGCACTGTCAGAGGGTCAGTACTGAGGGAGTGCCGCACTGTCAGAGGGTCAGTACTGAGGGAGTGCCGCACTGTCAGAGGGTCAGTACTGAGGGAGTGCCGCACTGTCAGAGGGTCAGTACTGAGGGAGTGCCGCACTGTCAGAGGGTCAGTACTGAGGGAGTGCTGCACTGTCAGAGGGTCAATACTGAGGGAGTGCCGCACTGTCAGAGGGTCAGTACTGAGGGAGTGCTGCACTGTGAGAGGGTCAGTACTGAGGGAGTGCTGCACTGTCAGAGGGTCAGTACTGAGGGAGTGCCGCACTGTCAGAGGGTCAGTACTGAGGGAGTGCCGCACTGTCAGAGGGTCAGGACTGAGAGTGTGCCACACTGTCAGATGGTCAGTTCTGAGGGAGTGCTGCACTGTCAGAGTGTCGTACTGTGGGAGTGCTGCTCTGTCAGAGGTTCAGTACAGAGGGAGTGCCGCACTGTCAGTGGGTCAGTACTGAGGGAGTGCCGCACTGTCGGAGGGTCAGTACTGAGGGAGCGCCGCACTGTCAGAGGGTCAGTACTGAGGGAGTGCCGCACTGTCAGAGGGTCAGTACTGAGGGAGTGCCGCACTGTCAGAGGGTCAGTACTGAGGGAGTGCCGCACTATCAGGGTCAGTACTGAGGGAGCACGCACTGTTAGGGTCAGTACTGAGGGAGCGCGCACTGTCAGGGTCAATACTGAGGGAGTGCCACACTGTCGGGGGTCAGTACTGAGGGAGCGCCGCACTGTCAGAGTGTTAGTACTGAGGGAGCGCCGCGCTGTCGGAGGGTCAGTACTGAGGGAGCGCCGCACAGTCGGAGGGTCAGTACTGAGGGAGCGCCGCAATGTCAGACGGTCAGTACTGAGGGAGTGCCGCACTGTCAGAGGGTCAGCACTGAGGGAGTGCCGCACTGTCAGAGGGTCAGTACTGAGGGAGTGCTGCACTGTCGGAGGGTCAGTACTGAGGGAGTGCCGCACTGTCAGAGAGACAGTACTGAGGGAGTGCCGCACTGTCAGAGGGTCAGGACTGAGAGTGTGCCACACTGTCAGATGGTCAGTTCTGAGGGAGTGCTGCACTGTCAGAGTGTCGTACTGTGGGAGTGCTGCTCTGTCAGAGGTTCAGTACAGAGGGAGTGCCGCACTGTCAGTGGGTCAGTACTGAGGGAGTGCTGCACTGTCAGAGGGTCAGTACTGAGGGAGTGCCGCACTGTCAGAGGGTCAGTACTGAGGGAGCGCCGCACTGTCAGAGGGTCAGTACTGAGGGAGCGCCGCACTGTCAGAGGGTCAGTACTGAGGGAGTGCGGCACTGTCAGAGGGTCAGTACTGAGGGAGTGCCGCACTGTCAGAGGGTCAGTACTGAGGGAGTGCCGCACTGTCAGAGGGTCAGTACTGAGGGAGTGCCGCACTGTCAGAGGGTCAGTACTGAGGGAGAGCCGCACTGTCAGAGGGTCAGTACTGAGGGTGTGCTGCACTGTCAGAGGGTCAGTACTGAGGGAGCGCCGCACTGTCAGAGGGTCAGTACTGAGGGAGTGCCGCACTGTCAGAGGGTCAGTACTGAGGGAGCGCTGCACTGTCGGAGGGTCAGTACTGAGGGAGTGGCGCACTGTCAGAGGGTCAGTACTGAGGGAGTGCCGCGCTGTCGGAGGGTCAGTACTGAGGGAGTGCCGCACTGTCAGAGGGTCAGTACTGCGGGAGTGCCGCACTGTCAGAGGGTCAGTACTGAGGGAGCGCCGCACTGTCAGAGGGTCAGTACTGAGGGAGTGCTGCACTGTCAGAGGGTCAGTACTGTGGGAGTGCCGCACTGTCAGAGGGTCAGTACTGAGGGAGTGCCGCACTGTCAGAGGGTCAGCACTGAGGGAGTGCCGCACTGTCAGAGGGTCAGTACTGAGGGAGTGCCGCACTGTCAGAGGGTCAGTACTGAGGGAGTGCCGCACTGTCAGAGGGTCAGTACTGAGGGAGCGCCGCACTATCAGGGTCAGTACTGAGGGAGCACGCACTGTTAGGGTCAGTACTGAGGGAGCGCGCACTGTCAGGGTCAGTACTGAGGGAGTGCCACACTGTCGGGGGTCAGTACTGAGGGAGCGCCGCACTGTCAGAGTGTTAGTACTGAGGGAGCGCCGCGCTGTCGGAGGGTCAGTACTGAGGGAGCGCCGCACAGTCGGAGGGTCAGTACTGAGGGAGTGCTGCACTGTGAGAGGGTCAGTACTGAGGGAGCGCCGCACAGTCGGAGGGTCAGTACTGAGGGAGTGCTGCACTGTGAGAGGGTCAGTACTGAGGGAGTGCTGCACTGTCAGTGTCGTACTGTGGGAGTGCCGCACTGTCGGAGGGTCAGTACTGAGGGAGTGCCGCACTGTCAGAGGGTCAGTACTGAGGGAGTGCCGCGCTGTCGGAGGGTCAGTACTGAGGGAGTGCCGCACTGTCAGAGGGTCAGTACTGAGGGAGTGCCGCACTGTCAGAGGGTCAGTACTGAGGGAGTGCCGCACTGTCAGAGGGTCAGTACTGAGGGAGTGCCGCACTGTCAGAGGGTCAGTACTGAGGGAGTGCTGCACTGTCAGAGGGTCAATACTGAGGGAGTGCCGCACTGTCAGAGGGTCAGTACTGAGGGAGTGCTGCACTGTGAGAGGGTCAGTACTGAGGGAGTGCTGCACTGTCAGAGGGTCAGTACTGAGGGAGTGCCGCACTGTCAGAGGGTCAGTACTGAGGGAGTGCCGCACTGTCAGAGGGTCAGGACTGAGAGTGTGCCACACTGTCAGATGGTCAGTTCTGAGGGAGTGCTGCACTGTCAGAGTGTCGTACTGTGGGAGTGCTGCTCTGTCAGAGGTTCAGTACAGAGGGAGTGCCGCACTGTCAGTGGGTCAGTACTGAGGGAGTGCCGCACTGTCGGAGGGTCAGTACTGAGGGAGCGCCGCACTGTCAGAGGGTCAGTACTGAGGGAGTGCCGCACTGTCAGAGGGTCAGTACTGAGGGAGTGCCGCACTGTCAGAGGGTCAGTACTGAGGGAGTGCCGCACTGTCAGAGGGTCAGTACTGAGGGAGCGCCGCACTATCAGGGTCAGTACTGAGGGAGCACGCACTGTTAGGGTCAGTACTGAGGGAGCGCGCACTGTCAGGGTCAATACTGAGGGAGTGCCACACTGTCGGGGGTCAGTACTGAGGGAGCGCCGCACTGTCAGAGTGTTAGTACTGAGGGAGCGCCGCGCTGTCGGAGGGTCAGTACTGAGGGAGCGCCACACAGTCGGAGGGTCAGTACTGAGGGAGCGCCGCAATGTCAGACGGTCAGTACTGAGGGAGTGCCGCACTGTCAGAGGGTCAGCACTGAGGGAGTGCCGCACTGTCAGAGGGTCAGTACTGAGGGAGTGCTGCACTGTCGGAGGGTCAGTACTGAGGGAGTGCCGCACTGTCAGAGAGTCAGTACTGAGGGAGTGCCGCACTGTCAGAGGGTCAGGACTGAGAGTGTGCCACACTGTCAGATGGTCAGTTCTGAGGGAGTGCTGCACTGTCAGAGTGTCGTACTGTGGGAGTGCTGCTCTGTCAGAGGTTCAGTACAGAGGGAGTGCCGCACTGTCAGTGGGTCAGTACTGAGGGAGTGCCGCACTGTCAGAGGGTCAGTACTGAGGGAGTGCTGCACTGTCAGAGGGTCAGTACTGAGGGAGTGCTGCACTGTCAGAGGGTCAGTACTGAGAGTGTGCCACACTGTCAGAGGGTCAGTACTGATGGAGTGCTGCACTGTCAGAGTGTCGTACTGTGGGAGTGCTGCACTGTCAGAGGGTCAGTACTGAGGGAGTGCTGCACTGTCAGAGGGTCAGTACTGAGAGTGTGCCACACTGTCAGAGGGTCAGTACTGAGGGAGTGCCGCACTGTCAGAGGGTCAGTACTGAGAGTGTGCCACACTGTCAGAGGGTCAGTACTGAGGGAGTGCCGCACTGTCATAGGGTCAGTACTGAGGGAGCGCTGCTCTGTCGGAGGGTCAGTACTGAGGGAGTGCTGCACTGTCAGAGGGTCAGTACTGAGGGAGTGCCGCACTGTCAGAGGGTCAGTACTGAGGGAGCGCCGCACTGTCAGAGGGTCAGTACTGAGGGAGCGCCGCACTGTCAGAGGGTCAGTACTGAGGGAGTGCCGCACTGTCAGAGGGTCAGTACTGAGGGAGTGCCGCACTGTCAGAGGGTCAGTACTGAGGGAGTGCCGCACTGTCAGAGGGTCAGTACTGAGGGAGTGCCGCACTGTCAGAGGGTCAGTACTGAGGGAGAGCCGCACTGTCAGAGGGTCAGTACTGAGGGTGTGCTGCACTGTCAGAGGGTCAGTACTGAGGGAGCGCCGCACTGTCAGAGGGTCAGTACTGAGGGAGTGCCGCACTGTCAGAGGGTCAGTACTGAGGGAGCGCTGCACTGTCGGAGGGTCAGTACTGAGGGAGTGGCGCACTGTCAGAGGGTCAGTACTGAGGGAGTGCCGCGCTGTCGGAGGGTCAGTACTGAGGGAGTGCCGCACTGTCAGAGGGTCAGTACTGCGGGAGTGCCGCACTGTCAGAGGGTCAGTACTGAGGGAGCGCCGCACTGTCAGAGGGTCAGTACTGAGGGAGTGCTGCACTGTCAGAGGGTCAGTACTGTGGGAGTGCCGCACTGTCAGAGGGTCAGTACTGAGGGAGTGCCGCACTGTCAGAGGGTCAGCACTGAGGGAGTGCCGCACTGTCAGAGGGTCAGTACTGAGGGAGTGCCGCACTGTCAGAGGGTCAGTACTGAGGGAGTGCCGCACTGTCAGAGGGTCAGTACTGAGGGAGCGCCGCACTATCAGGGTCAGTACTGAGGCAGCACGCACTGTTAGGGTCAGTACTGAGGGAGCGCGCACTGTCAGGGTCAGTACTGAGGGAGTGCCACACTGTCGGGGGTCAGTACTGAGGGAGCGCCGCACTGTCAGAGTGTTAGTACTGAGGGAGCGCCGCGCTGTCGGAGGGTCAGTACTGAGGGAGCGCCGCACAGTCGGAGGGTCAGTACTGAGGGAGTGCTGCACTGTGAGAGGGTCAGTACTGAGGGAGCGCCGCACAGTCGGAGGGTCAGTACTGAGGGAGTGCTGCACTGTGAGAGGGTCAGTACTGAGGGAGTGCTGCACTGTCAGAGGGTCAGTACTGAGGGAGTGCCGCACTGTCAGAGAGTCAGTACTGAGGGAGTGCTGCACTGTCAGAGGGTCAGTACTGAGGGAGTGCCGCACTGTCAGAGGGTCAGTACTGATGGAGTGCTGCACTGTCAGAGTGTCGTACTGTGGGAGTGCTGCACTGTCGGAGGGTCAGTACTGAGGGAGTGCCGCACTGTCAGAGGGTCAGTACTGAGGGAGTGCCGCGCTGTCGGAGGGTCAGTACTGAGGGAGTGCCGCACTGTCAGAGGGTCAGTACTGAGGGAGTGCCGCACTGTCAGGGTCAGTACTGAGGGAGTGCCACACTGTCGGGGGTCAGTACTGAGGGAGCGCCGCACTGTCAGAGTGTTAGTACTGAGGGAGCGCCGCGCTGTCGGAGGGTCAGTACTGAGGGAGCGCCGCACAGTCGGAGGGTCAGTACTGAGGGAGTGCTGCACTGTGAGAGGGTCAGTACTGAGGGAGTGCTGCACTGTCAGAGGGTCAGTACTGAGGGAGTGCCGCACTGTCAGAGAGTCAGTACTGAGGGAGTGCTGCACTGTCAGAGGGTCAGTACTGAGGGAGTGCCGCACTGTCAGAGGGTCAGTACTGATGGAGTGCTGCACTGTCAGAGTGTCGTACTGTGGGAGTGCTGCACTGTCAGAGGGTCAGTACTGAGAGTGTGCCACACTGTCAGAGGGTCAGTACTGAGGGAGTGCCGCACTGTCAGAGGGTCAGTACTGAGGGAGTTCTGCACTGTCAGAGGGTCAGTACTGAGGGAGTGCTGCACTGTCTGAGGGTCAGTACTGAGCGAGTGCTGCACTGTCAGAGGGTCAGTACTGAGGGAGCGCCGCACTGTCAGAGGGTCAGTACTGAGGGAGTGCCGCACTGTCACAGGGTCAGTACTGAGGGAGTGCCGCACTGTCAGAGGGTCAGTACTGAGAGAGCGCCGCACTGTCAGAGGGTCAGTACTGAGGGAGTGCCGCACTGTCAGAGGGTCAGTACTGAGGGAGTGCTGCACTGTCAGAGGGTCAGTACTGAGAGTGTGCCACACTGTCAGAGGGTCAGTACTGATGGAGTGCCGCACTGTCAGAGGGTCAGTACTGAGGGAGTGCTGCACTGTCAGAGGGTCAGTACTGAGGGAGTGCAGCACTGTCAGAGGGTCAGTACTGATGGAGTGCTGCACTGTCAGAGTGTCGTACTGAGGGAGTGCCGCACTGTCAGAGGGTCAGTACTGAGGGAGTGCTGCACTGTCAGAGGGTCAGTACTGAGGGAGTGCTGCACTGTCAGAGGGTCAGTACTGATGGAGTGCTGCACTGTCAGAGTGTCGTACTGATGGAGTGCCGCACTGTCAGAGGGTCAGTACTGAGGGAGTGCCGCACTGTCGGAGGGTTGGTACTGAGGGAGTGCCGCACTGTCAGAGGGTCAGTACTGAGGGAGTGCCACACTGTCACAGGGTCAGTACTGAGGGAGTGCCGCACTGTCAGAGGGTCAGTACTGAGAGAGCGCCGCACTGTCAGAGGGTCAGTACTGAGGGAGTGCCGCACTGTCAGAGGGTCAGTACTGAGGGAGTGCTGCACTGTCAGAGGGTCAGTACTGAGGGAGTGCTGCACTGTCAGAGGGTCAGTACTGAGGGAGTGCCGCACTGTCAGAGGGTCAGTACTGAGGGAGTGCTGCACTGTCAGAGGGTCAGTACTGAGGGAGTGCTGCACTGTCAGAGGGTCAGTACTGAGAGTGTGCCACACTGTCAGAGGGTCAGTACTGATGGAGTGCCGCACTGTCAGAGGGTCAGTACTGAGGGAGTGCTGCACTGTCAGAGGGTCAGTACTGAGTGAGTGCAGCACTGTCGGAGTGTCGTACTGAGGGAGTGCCGCACTGTCAGAGGGTCAGTACTGAGGGAGTGCTGCACTGTCAGAGGGTCAGTACTGAGGGAGTGCTGCACTGTCAGAGGGTCAGTACTGAGGGAGTGCTGCACTGTCAGAGGGTCAGTACTGAGGGAGTGCCGCACTGTCGGAGGGTTGGTACTGAGGGAGTGCCGCACTGTCAGAGGGTCAGTACTGAGGGAGTGCCACACTGTCAGAGGGTCAGTACTGAGGGAGCACGCACTGTTAGGGTCAGTACTGAGGGAGCGCGCACTGTCAGGGTCAGTACTGAGGGAGTGCCACACTGTCGGGGGTCAGTACTGAGGGAGCGCCGCACTGTCAGAGTGTTAGTACTGAGGGAGCGCCGCGCTGTCGGAGGGTCAGTACTGAGGGAGCACCGCACTGTCAGAGGGTCAGTACTGAGGGAGCGCGCACTGTTGGGTCAGTACTGAGGGAGTGCCGCACTGTCAAAGTGTCAGTACTGAGGGAGTGCCGCACTGTCAGAGGGTCAGTACTGACGGAGCGCCGCACTGTCTATGTCAGTACTGACGCAGCACTGCACTGTCAGAGGGTCAGTACTGAGGGAGTGCTGCACTGTCAGAGGGTCAGTACTGAGGGAGTGCTGCACTGTCAGAGGGTCAGTACTGAGGGAGTGCCGCACTGTCAGAGGGTCAGTACTGAGGGAGCGCTGCACTGTCAGAGGGTCAGTACTGAGGGAGTGCTGCACTGTCGGAGGGTCAGTACTGAGGGAGCGCCGCACTGTCAGAGGGTCAGTACTGAGGGAGCACAGCACTGTCAGAGGGTCAGTACTGAGGGAGTGCCGCACTGTCAGAGGGTCAGTACTGAGGGAGCACAGCACTGTCAGAGGGTCAGTACTGAGGGAGTGCTGCACTGTCAGAGGGTCAGTACTGAGGGAGCGCCGCACTGTCAGAGGGTCAGTACTGAGGGAGTGCTGCACTGTCAGAGGGTCAGTACTGAGGGAGCGCCGCACTGTCAGAGGGTCAGTACTGAGGGAGCGCAGCACTGTCAGATGGTCAGTACTGAGGGAGTGCCGCACTGTCAGAGGGTCAGTACTGAGGGAGTGCAGCACTGTCAGAGGGTCAGTACTGAGGGAGTGCCGCACTGTCAGAGGGTCAGTACTGAGGGAGTGCCGCACTGTCAGAGGGTCAGCACTGAGGGAGTGCCGCACTGTCAGAGGGTCAGTACTGAGGGAGTGCTGCACTGTCAGAGGGTCAGTACTGAAGGAGTGCCGCACTATCGGAGGGTCAGTACTGAGGGAGTGCCGCACTGTCAGAGGGTCAGTACTGAGGGAGTGCCGCACTGTCAGAGGGTCAGTACTGAGGGAGTGCCGCACTGTCAGAGGGTCAGCACTGAGGGAGTGCCGCACTGTCAGAGGGTCAGTACTGAGGGAGTGCTGCACTGTCGGAGGGTCAGTACTGAGGGAGTGCCGCACTGTCAGAGGGTCAGTACTGAGGGAGTGCCGCACTGTCAGAGGGTCAGTACTGAGGGAGTGCCGCACTGTCAGAGGCTCAGTACTGAGGGAGCGCCGCACTGTCAGAGGGTCAGTACTGAGGGAGTGCCGCACTGTCAGAGGGTCAGTACTGAGGGAGTGCCGCACTGTCAGAGAGTCAGTACTGAGGGAGTGCCGCACTGTCAGAGGGTCAGTACTGAGGGAGTGCTGCACTGTCGGAGGGTCAGTACTGAGGGAGTGCCGCACTGTCAGAGGGTCAGTACTGAGGGAGTGCTGCACTGTCAGAGGGTCAGTACTGAGGGAGTGCCGCACTGTCAGAGGGTCAGTACTGAGGGAGTGCCGCACTGTCAGAGGGTCAGTACTGAGGGAGTGCTGCACTGTCGGAGGGTCAGTACTGAGGGAGCGCCGCACTGTCAGAGGGTCAGTACTGAGGGAGCACCGCACTGTCAGAGGGTCAGTACTGAGGGAGTGCTGCACTGTCAGAGGGTCAGTACTGAGGGAGTGCTGCACTGTCAGAGGGTCAGCACTGAGGGAGTGCCGCACTGTCAGAGGGTCAGTACTGAGGGAGCGCTGCACTGTCAGAGGGTCAGTACTGAGGGAGTGCCGCACTGTCAGAGGGTCAGTACTGAGGGAGTGCTGCACTGTCGGAGGGTCAGTACTGAGGGAGCGCCGCACTGTCAGAGGGTCAGTACTGAGGGAGCACCGCACTGTCAGAGGGTCAGTACTGAGGGAGTGCCGCACTGTCAGAGGGTCAGTACTGAGGGAGTGCCGCACTGTCAGAGGGTCAGTACTGAGGGAGTGCCGCACTGTCAGAGCGTCAGTACTGAGGGAGTGCCGCACTGTCAGAGGGTCAGTACTAAGGGAGCGCCGCACTGTCAGAGGGTCAGTGCTGAGGGAGTGCCGCACTGTCAGAAGGTCAGTACTGAGGGAGTGCTGCAGTGTCAGAGGGTCAGTACTGAGGGAGCGCCGCACTGTCAGAGGGTCAGTACTGAGGGAGCGCAGCACTGTCAGAGGGTCAGTACTGAGGGAGTGCCGCACTGTCAGAGGGTCAGTACTGAGAGAGTGCAGCACTGTCAGAGGGTAAGTACTGAGGGAGTGCCGCACTGTCAGAGGGTCAGTACTGAGGGAGTGCTGCACTGTCAGAGGGTCAGTACTGAGGGAGTGCTGCACTGTCAGAGGGTCAGTACTGAGGGAGTGCCGCACTGTCAGAAGCTCAGTACTGAGGGAGCGCAGCACTGTCAGAGGGTCAGTACTGAGGGAGTGCCGCACTGTCAGAGGGTCAGTACTGAGGGAGTGCAGCACTGTCAGAGGGTAAGTACTGAGGGAGTGCCGCACTGTCAGAGGGTCAGTACTGAGGGAGTGCCGCCCTGTCAGAGGGTCAGTACTGAGGGAGTGCCGCACTGTCAGAGGGTCAGTACTGAGGGAGTGCCGCACTGTCAGAGGGTCAGTACTGAGGGAGCGCCGCACTGTCAGAGGGTCAGTACTGAGGGAGCGCCGCACTGTCAGAGGGTAAGTACTGAGGGAGTGCCGCACTGTCAGAGGGTCAGTACTGAGGGAGTGCCGCACTGTCAGAGGGTCAGTACTGAGGGAGCGCCGCACTGTCAGAGGGTAAGTACTGGGGGATTGCCGCACTGTCAGAGGGTCAGTACTGAGGGAGTGTCGCACTGTCAGAGGGTCAGTACTGAGGGAGTGCCGCACTGTCAGAGGGTCAGTACTGAGGGAATGCTGCACTGTCAGAGGGTCAGTACTGAGGGAGTGCCGCACTGTCAGAGGGTCAGTACTGAGGGAGTGCCGCACTGTCAGAGCGTCAGTACTGAGGGAGTGCCGCACTGTCAGAGGGTCAGTACTGAGGGAGTGCCGCACTGTCAGAGGGTCAGTACTGAGGGAGTGCCGCACTGTCAGAGCGTCAGTACTGAGGGAGTGCCGCACTGTCAGAGGATCAGTACTGAGGGAGTGCCGCACTGTCAGAGGGTCAGTACTGAGGGAGTGCCGCACTGTCAGAAGGTCAGTACTGAGGGAGTGCCGCACTGTCAGAGGGTCAGTACTGAGGGAGCGCCGCACTGTCAGAGGGTCAGTACTGAGGGAGTGCCGCACTGTCAGAGGGTCAGTACTGAGGGAGTGCCGCACTGTCAGAGGGTCAGTACTGAGGGAGTGCCGCGCTGTCAGAGGGTCAGTACTGAGGGAGTGCCGCACTGTCAGAGGGTCAGTACTGAGGGAGTGCCGCACTGTCAGAGGGTCAGTACTGAGGGATCGCCGCACTGCCAGAGGGTCAGTACTGAGGGAGTGCCGCACTGTCAGAGGCTCAGTACTGAGGGAGCACCGCACTGTCAGAGGGTCAGTACTGAGGGATCGCCGCACTGTCAGAGGGTCAGTACTGAGGGATCGCCGCACTGCCAGAGGGTCAGTACTGAGGGAGTGCCGCACTGTCAGAGGGTCAGTGCTGAGGGAGTGCTGCACTGTCAGAGGGTCAGTGCTGAGGGAGTGCAGCACTGTCTGAGGGTCAGTACTGCTCGGCACCATTTGAATGGCACATTTTTAGTCCGTTTAACTGACTGACTTTCTTGTTCACTGTCCATTCCTGTGCATCACAATCTGCCCCCCCCCCTCCCCCCCCCAGCCTCCCCCCGGCACCTCGCTGCGTCCCCGCACCCCCCTGCATGCCCTCACCCCGGCTGCAACCCCAGCTATTCGCCTGCAGAAGGCCTCACCGACAAGCTTGAGAGATGGTGCAAGAGGGAGGGTTTCAAATTCCTGGGACATTGGGACCGGTTCTGGGGGAGGTGGGACCTGTACAAATCGGACGGTCTGCATCTGGGTGGGACCGCAACCAATGTTCTCGGGGGGGGTGTTTGATAGTGCAGTTGGGCAGGGTTTAAACTAATGTGGCAGGGGGATGGGAACCGATGTAGGAAGTCAGTGGGGACGGATAAAAAGGCAGGAAGGGAGAGTGTGTAAAGCATGACCAGAGAAAGCAGGGCAGAGAGCAAGGAAAGTCTACATTAAACTGCATTTATTTCAATGCAAGGGGCCTGACGGGCAAAGCGGATGAACTCAGGGCATGGACGGGCACATGGGACTGGGATATTATAGCTATGACTGAAACATGGCTAAGGGAGGGGCAGGATTGGCAGCTCAATGTTCCGGGGTACAGATGCCATAGAAAGGATAGAACAGGAGGTAAGAGAGGAGGGGGAGTGGCGTTTTTGATTAGGGAGAACATCACGGCAGTACTTAGAGGGGATATATCCGAGGGTTCGCCCACTGAGTCTATATGGGTGGAACTGAAAAATAAGAAGGGAGAGATCACCTTGATAGGACTGTACTACAGGCCCCCAAATAGTCAGCAGGAAATTGAGGAGCAAATATGTAAGGAGATTACAGATAGCTGCAAGAATAATAGGGTGGTAGTAGTAGGGGACTTTAACTTTCCCAACATTGACTGGGACAGCCATAGCATTAGGGGCTTGGATGGAGGGAAATTTATTGAGTGTATTCAGGAGGAATTTCTCATTCAGTATGTGGATGGACCGACTAGAGAGGGGGCAAAACTTGACCTCGTCTTGGGAAATAAGGAAGGGCAAGTGACAGAAGTGTTGGTGAGGGATCACTTTGGGACAAGTGACCATAACTCCATTAGTTTTAAGATAGCTATGGAGAATGATAGGTCTGGCCCAAGAGTTAAAATTCTTAATTGGGGCAAGGCCAATTTTGATGGTATCAGACAGGAACTTGCAGAGGTAGATTGGGGGAGACTGTTGGCAGGCAAAGGGACGGCTGGTAAATGGGAGGCTTTTAAAAATGTGTTAACCAGGGTTCAGGGTAAGCACATTCCCTTTAGAGTGAAGGGCAAGGCTGGTAGAAGTAGGGAACCCTGGATGACTCAAGATATTGAGACTCTGGTCAAAAAGAAGAAGGAGGCATATGACGTACATAAACAACTGGGATCAAGTGGATTCCTTGAAGAGTATAGAGATTGTCAAAATAGAGTTAAGAGGGAAATCAGGAGGGCAAAAAGGGGACATGAAATTGCTTTGGCAAATAATGCAAAGGAGAATCCAAAGAGCTTCTACAGATACATAAAGGGAAAAAGAGTAACTAGGGACAGAGTAGGGCCTCTTAAGAATCAACAAGGACATCTATGTGCAGAGCCACAAGAGTTGGGTGAGATCCTGAATGAATATTTCTCATCGGTATTCACGGTGGAGAAAGGCATGGATGTTCGGAAACTAAGGGGAATAAATAGTGATGTCTTGAGAAGTGTGCATATTACAGAGGAGGAGGTGCTAGAAGTCTTAAAGCGCATCAAGGTAGATAAATCCCCGGGACCTGATGAAATGTATCCCAGGATGTTGTGGGAGGCTAGGGAGGAAATTGCAGGTCCCCTAACAGAGATATTTGAATCATCGGCAGCCACAGGTGAGGTGCCTGAAGATTGGAGAGTGGCGAATGTTGTGCCCTTGTTTAAGAAGGGCAGCAGGGAAAAGCCTGGGAACTACAGACCGGTGAGCCTAACGTCTGTAGTAGGTAAGTTGCTAGAAGGTATTCTGAGAGACAGGATCTACAAGCATTTAGAGAGGAAAGGACTGATTTGGGGCAGTCAGCATGGCATTGTTCGTGGAAAATCATGTCTCACAAATTTGATTGAGTTTTTGAGGGGTTGACCAAGAAGGTAGATGAGGGCAGTGCAGTAGACCTTGTCCACATGGACTTTAGCAAAGCCTTTGACAAGGTACCGCATGGTAGGTTGTTGCAGAAGGTTAAAGCTCACGGGATCCAGGGTGAGGTTGCCAATTGGATTCAAAATTGGCTGGACGACAGAAGACAGAGGGTGGTTGTAGAGGGTTGTTTTTCAAACTGGAGGCCTGCGACCAGTGGTGTGCCTCAGGGATCGGTGCTGGGTCCACTGTTATTTGTGATTTATATTAATGATTTGGATGAGAATTTAGGAGGCATGGTTAGTAAGTTTGCAGATGACACCAAGATTGGTGGCACAGTGGATAGTGAAGAAGGTTATCTAGGATTGCAACGGGATCTTGATCAATTAGGCCAGTGGGCCGACGAATGGCAGATGGAGTTTAATTTAGATAAATGTGAGGTGATGCATTTTGGCAGATCGAATCAGGCCAGAACCTACTCAGTTAATGGTATGGCGTTGGGGAGAGTTATAGAACAAAGAGATCTAGGAGTACAGGTTCATAGCTCCTTGAAGGTGGAGTCGCAGGTGGACAGGGTGGTGAAGAAGGCATTCGGCATGCTTGGTTTCATTGGTCAGAACATTGAATACAGGAGTTGGGACGTCTTGTTGAAGTTGTACAAGACATTGGTAAGACCACACATGGAATGCTGTGTTCAGTTCTGGTCACCCTATTATAGAAAGGATATTATTAAACTAGAAAGAGTGCAGAAAAGATTTACTAGGACGTTACCGGGACTTGGTGGTTCGAGTTATAAGGAGAGGCTGGATAGACTGGGACATTTTTCCCCTGGAGCGTAGAAGGCTTAGGGGTGATCTTATAGAGGTCTATAAAATAATGAGGGGCATAGATAAGGTAGATAGTCAACATCTTTTCCCAAAGGTAGGGGAGTCTAAAACTAGAGGGCATAGGTTTAAGGTGAGAGGGGAGAGATTCAGAAGGGCCCAGAGGGGCAATTTCTTCACTCAGAGGGTAGTGAGTGTCTGGAATGGGCTGCCAGAGGTAGTAGTAGAGGCGGGTACAATTGTGTCTTTTAAAAAGCATTTAGATAGTTACATGGGTAAGATGGGTATAGAGGGTTATGGGCCAAGTGCGGGCAACTGGGACTAGCTTAATGGTAAAAACTGGGCGGCATGGACTGGTTGGGCCGAAGGGCCTGTTTCCATGCTGTAGACGTTTAGGATTCTATGATTCTAAGCTGAAGTAAGAGGCAGCGGCACCTAACCGTGACAGGCCCCACAGACTACTCACTGCTGTCGAACGCCGCCCTCAGGCTCTGAACGTCAGTGGCAATGCCCGAGATGCGGTAAATCCCCAGCTCGTCCAGTCCGCGCCGCTCCACGTCCTCGACGCAGTGCCGCACAATCAACGGCACGCGGCTACGGTCTCGGCTACTCCGGAGAGGCAGCGTGGAGCGCGGAGAGAGGGAACAAGCACACAATCAGTCTGATTTCACACAACGGAGACCAGGGCACAGTGGGAGTGAACGGGAAGGGGTTTGGGTCCATTGGGATTGTGTACAGTGGGAGTGAACGGGAAGGGGTTTGGGTCCATTGGGATTGTGTACAGTGGGAGTGAACGGGAAGGGGTTTCGGTCCATTGGGATTGTGTACAGTGGGAGTGAACGGGAAGGGGTTTCGGTCCATTGGGATTGTGTACAGTGGGAGTGAACGGGAAGGGGTTTGGGTCCATTGGGATTGTGTACAGCGGGAGTGAACGGGAATGGGTTTGGATCCATTGGGATTGTGTACAGTGGGAGTGAAGGGGTTTGGGTCCATTGGGATTGTGTACAGTGGGAGTGAACGGGACGGGGTTTGGGTCCATTGGGATTGTGCACAGTGGGAGTGAACGGGACGGGGTTTGGGTCCATTGGGATTGTGTACAGTGGGAGTGAATGGGAAGGGGTTTGGGTCCATTGGGATTGTGCACAGTGGGAGTGAACGGGAAGGGGTTTGGGTCCATTGGGATTGTGTACAGTGGGAGTGAACGGGAAGAGGTTTGTGTCCATTGGGATTGCGCACAGTGGGAGTGAACGGGACGGGGTTTGGGTCCATTGGGATTGTGTACAGTGGGAGTGAATGGGAAGGGGTTTGGGTCCATTGGGATTGTGTACAGTGGGAGTGAACGGGAAGGGGTTTGGGTCCATTGGGATTGTGTACAGTGGGAGTGAACGGGAAGAGGTTTGGGTCCATTGGGATTGTGCACAGTGGGAGTGAACGGGAAGGGGTTTGGGTCCATTGGGATTGTGTACAGTGGGAGTGAACGGGAAGAGGTTTGGGTCCTTTGGGATTGTGTACAATGGGAGTGAACGGGAAAGGGTTTGGGTCCATTGGGATTGTGTACAGTGGGAGCGAATGGGAAGGGGTTTGTGTCCATTGGGATTATGTACAGTGGGAGTGAACGGGAATGGGTTTGGATCCATTGGGATTGTGTACAGTGGAAGTGAACGGGAAGTGGTTTGGGTCCATTGGGATTGTGTACAGTGGGAGTGAACGGGACGGGGTTTGGGTCCATTGGGATTGTGTACAGTGGGAGTGAATGGGAAGGGGTTTGTGTCCATTGGGATTGCGCACAGTGGGAGTGAACGGAACGGGGTTTGGGTCCATTGGGATTGTGTACAGTGGGAGTGAATGGGAAGGGGTTTGGGTCCATTGGGATTGTGTACAGTGGGAGTGAACGGGAAGAGGTTTGTGTCCATTGGGATTGCGCACAGTGGGAGTGAACGGGACGGGGTTTGGGTCCATTGGGATTGTGTACAGTGGGAGTGAATGGGAAGGGGTTTGGGTCCATTGGGATTGTGCACAGTGGGAGTGAACGGGAAGGGGTTTGGGTCCATTGGGATTGTGTACAGTGGGAGTGAATGGGAAGGGGTTTGGGTCCATTGGGATTGTGTACAGTGGGAGTGAACGGGAAGAGGTTTGGGTCCATTGGGATTGTGCACAGTGGGAGTGAACGGGAAGGGGTTTGGGTCCATTGGGATTGTGCACAGTGAGAGTGAACGGGAAGGGGTTTGGGTCCATTGGGATTATGTACAGTGGGAGTGAACGGGAAGGGGTTTGGGTCCATTGGGATTGTGTACAGTGGGAGTGAACGGGAAGAGGTTTGGGTCCTTTGGGATTGTGTACAATGGGAGTGAACGGGAAGGGGGTTGGGTCCATTGGGATTGTGTACAGTGGGAGTGAACGGGAAAGGGTTTGGGTCCATTGGGATTGTGTACAGTGGGAGTGAACGTGAAGGGGTTTGGCTCCATTCGGATTGTGTACAGTGGGAGTGAACGAGAAGGGGTTTGTGTCCATTGGGATTGTGTACAGTGGGAGTGAACGGGAAGGGGTTTGGTCCTTTGGGAGTGAACGGGAAGGGGTTTGTGTCCATTGGGATTGTGTACAGTGGGAGTGAACGGGAAGCAGTTTGGGTTCATTGGGAGTGAACTGGAAAGGGTGTGTGTCCATTGGGATTGTGTACAGTGGGAGTGAACGGGAAGGGGTTTGGGTCCATTGGGATTGTGCACAGTGGGAGTGAGCGGGAAGGGGTTCGGGTCCATTGGGATTGTGTACAGTGGGAGTGAACGGGAAGGGGTTTGGGTCCATTGGGATTGTGAACAGTGAGAGTAAACAGGAAGGGGTTTGGTTCCATTGGGATTGTGTACAGTGAGAGTGAACGGGAAGGGGTTTGGGTCCATTGGGATTGTGTACAGTGGGAGTGAACAGAAGGGGTTTGTGTCCATTGGGATTGTGTACAGTGGGAGTGAACGGGAAAGGGTTTGGGTCCATTGGGATTGTGTACAGTGGGAGTGAACGGGAAGGGGTTTGGGTCCTTTGGGAGTGAACGGGAAGGAGTTTGTGTCCATTGGGATTGTGTACAGTGGGAGTGAACGGGAAGCAGTTTGGGTTCATTGGGAGTGAACTGGAAAGGGTGTGTGTCCATTGGGATTGTGTACAGTGGGAGTGAACAGAAGCGGTTTGTGTCCATTGGGATTGTGTACAGTGGGAGTGAATGGGAAGGGGTTTAGGTCCATTGGGCGTGAACAGGAAGTGGTTTGTGTCCATTGGGATTTTGTACAGTGGGATTGAACGGGAAGGGGTTTGAGTCCATTGGGATTGTGTACAGTGGGAGTGAACGGGAAGGGGTTTGGGTCCATTGGGAGTGAACGGGAAGGTGCTTGTGTCCATTGGGGTTGTGTACAGCGGGAGTGAACGGGAAGGGGTTTGGGTTCATTGGGATTGTGTACAATGGGAGTGAATGGGAAGGGGTTTGGGTGAATTAGGAGTGAACAGGAAGCGGTTTGGGTCCATTGGGATTGTGTACAGTGGGAGTGAACAGGAAGTGGTTTGTGTCCATTGGGATTCTGTACAGTGGGAGTGAACGGGAAGGGGTTTGGGTCCATTGGGATTGTGTACAATGGGAATGAACGGGAAGAGGTTTGGGTCCATTGGGATTGTGTACAGTGGGAGTGAACGGGAAGAGGTTTGGGTCCATTGGGATTGTGCACAGTGGGAGTGAACGGGAAGGGGTTTGGGTCCATTGGGATTGTGCACAGTGGGAGTGAACGGGAAGGGGTTTGGGTCCATTGGGATTGTGTACAGTGGGAGTGAACGGGAAGGGGTTTGGGTCGAGAGGGATTGTGTACAGTGGGAGTGAACGGGAAGGGGTTTGGGTCCATTGGGATTGTGTACAGTGGGAGTGAACGGGAAGGGGTTTGGGTCCATTGGGATTGTGTACAGCGGGAGTGAACGGGAAGGGGTTTGGGTCGAGAGGGATTGTGTACAGTGAGAGTGAACGGGAAGGGGTTTGGGTCCATTGGGATTGTGTACAGTGGGAGTGAACGGGAAGGGGTTTGGGTCCATTGGGATTGTGTACAGCGGGAGTGAACGGGAAGGGGTTTGGTTCCATTGGGATTGTGTACAGTGGGAGTGAACGGGAAGGGGTTTGGGTCCATTGGGATTGTGTCGAGTGGGAGTGAACGGGAAGGGGTTTGGGTCCATTGGGATTGTGTACAGTGGGAGTGAACGGGAAGGGGTTTGGGTGCATTGGGATTGTGCACAGTGGGAGTGAACGGGAAGGGGTTTGGTTCCATTGGGATTGTGCACAGTGGGAGTGAATGGGAAGGGGTTTGGGTCCATTGGGATTGTGCACAGTGGGAGTGAACGGGAAGGGGTTTGGGTCCATTGGGATTGTGTACAGCGGGAGTAAACGGGAAGGGGTTTGGGTCCATTGTGATTGTGCACAGTGGGGGTGAACGGGAAGGGGCTTGGGTCCATTGGGATTGTGTAGAGTGGGAGTGAACGGGAAGGGGTTTGGGTCCATTGGGATTGTGTCGAGTGGGAGTGAACGGGAAGGCGTTTGGGTCCATTGGGATTGTGTACAGTGAGAGTGAACGGGAAGGGGTTTGGGTCCATTGGGATTGTGTCGAGTGGGAGTGAACGGGAAGGGGTTTGGGTCCATTGGGATTGTGCACAGTGGGAGTGAACGGGAAGGGGCTTGGGTCCATTGGGATTGTGCACAGTGGGAGTGAACGGGAAGGGGTTTGGGTCCATGGGGATTGTGTACAGTGGGAGTGAACGAGAAGGGGTTTGGGTCGAGAGGGATACCGCTCCCTCGGTTTGCACAGTGTCACTGGGATGTGGGATATGTACTCACTAGGTGACAATGCTGATGGGGACCCCGAAGATACCTCGCGGTGCTCCAGAAAACTCGTCTAACTGGCTCAGACTTTGGTGCAGGTACCTGACGGAGTAACTCATCTCGTACTGGGGAGAAAGAAGACAATGATTTGAGTGGAAACGAGACTTTACTCGTGCCCCTCTCCCCACCCCCCCCCACCCGGTCCGCCACCCCCCCCCAACACCTGCACCCCGTGGGCATTCCTTTCTGGTTTAGGTGCTTTGTGACCTTTACCTCTTTACCCTTTGACCCTGAATCAACCTTCAGCCTCCCTGCACACCCCATCACATCGCAACACATTCTTGAGTCAAGCCAAGTTGTGAACCAAGCTCTTTCGTCTGTTTTGGGAAGAGGAAGGGCTTCAGGCATGGAAAGATCCCACATCATCCGAAAGCACTGGGTGTGTTTTCTCATGTCCGCGGCCGTCACCCCCCACCCCCCCCCCCCCCCCCCCCCCCCCCCGGCTCCCCCCCTTCCGCTCCTCCGTCACCTCAGCATGATCTGGCTTCTTTCCTACACCAAGTCCACGATGAGCAGAAACCTTCCCCGATTAAATACTGGGAAGGCCAAAGCCTTGTTGGAGCTGCAGACCCATGTGACCGTCCAGCACGGTAGCACAGTGGTTAGCACAATTGCTTCACAGCTCCGGGGCCCCAGGTTCGATTCCCGGCTTGGGTCACTGTCAGTGCGGAGTCTGCACGTCCTCCCCGTGTGTGCGTGGGTTTCCTCCGGGTGCTCCGGTTTCCCCCCACAGTCCAAAGATGTGCAGTTTGGGTGGATTGGCCGTGATAAATTGCCCTTAGTGTCCAAAATTGCTCTCAGTGTTGGGTGCGGTTATTGGGTTATGGAGATAGGGTGTAGGTGTTGACCTTGGGTAGGGTGCTCTTTCCAAGAGCCGGTGCAGACTCGATGGGCCGAATGGCCTCCTTCTGCACTGTAAGTTCTATTTATATTCATTCCTCTTCCGGGAATCTGAGGCTGAACCAGGTTCTTCCCAGTCTCCGAATCCGGGACCACCCTCCATGACAGCGCACAGCTCACCGGCTACTGATACCCTGACGCAGGCACTCTGTTGCATCTGGCCTCAGCTACCCTCTCCCAAATCCTCCCCTCCGTCAAACGCAGGTGGTCCGAAACTCTGCTCTGCCTCCCTCCCCTCACCGGCCTGCTCCACAAACCGCATCCCCCCCCCCCCGCCGCCCCCCACTCCCCCACCCCCCCACCCCCCGGCCCGAGCTCGCACCACATCCCCACTCACCCATCACACTCTTCGTAACCCCTGACCCAAAATGGCTCAAGGTCCCAATTTTAATATTCACCCCGTGGTTTTCAAATTTCTCTGCGGCCCACAATCCCCCCTCCCTATCTCTGTAACCTCCTCCATCCCCCACAACCCGCCCTATCTCTGTAACCTCCTCCAGTCCCTACAACCATCCCTATCTCTGTAACCTCCTCCATCCCCCACAACCCTCATTATCTCTGTAACCTCCTCCAGCCCCTACAACCCTCCCTATCTCTGTAACCTCCTCCAGCCCCTACAACCCTCCCTATCTCTGTAACCTCCTCCATCCCCCACAACCCTCCCTATCTCTGTAACCTCCTCCAGCCCCTACAACCCTCCCTATCTCTGTAAACTCCTCCAGACACTACAACCCTCCCTGTCTCTGTAAGCTCCTCCCGCCGCGATAACTCTCCCTATCTCTGTAACCTCCTCCAGCCCCTCTAACCCTCCCGATCTCTGTAACCACCTCCAGCCGCTACAACCCTCTCTATCTCTGTAACCTCCTCCAGCCCCGACAACCCTCCCTATCTGTGTAACCTCCTCCAGCCCCTCCAACCCTCCCTATCACTGTAACCTCCACCAACCCCTACAATCCTCCCTATCTTTGTAACCTCCTCCAGCCCCTACAACCCTCCCTATCTCTGTAACCTCCTCCAGCCCCGACAACCCTCCCTATCACTGTAACCTCCTCCAGCCCCTACAACCCTCCCTATCTCTGTAACCTCCACCAACCCCTACAACCCTCCCTATCTTTGTAACCTGCTCCAGCCCCTACACCCCTCTGTCTCTGTAACCTCCTCCAGCCCCTACACCCCTCTGTCTCTGTAACCTCCACCCGCCTCTACAAACCTCCGTATCTCTGTAACCTTCTTCAGCCCCTCCAACCCTCCATACCTCTAACCTCCTGCAGCTCCCACAACCCTCCCATTCTCTGTAACCTCCTCCAGCCCCTCCAACATTCCTTTTCTCTGTAACCTCCTCCAGCACCCAACTGCATTGCAAGATCTCCGAGCTCCTCATGAACGCTGAGGCAGTTATTTTGGTTGGATTCCTTGAAAACCAGCTCTATCTCCAGAAACCCTAATTTACCTTTCAACAACATAAAGATGTAATCAGGCAGCGATAGTCTGCAGGAGTATTCCTTACCCTGTTCATCCCGACTAAATTCTGTTTCCATTCTTTCGAGAGGAGCGTCTTAGGATCAAGCTAAAAATTCAAAACAAAAAGGCTAATTTGTCAACAGCGCTCAGAGTGGTTTCTATATAGAATAACAGATACCCGGGAGTGAGTTACAGACTGGAATCTAATCGAGGGGTTCGGGGTGGTTTATATATAGAATAACAGATACCCGGGAGTGAATTACAGACTGGAATCTAATCGAGGCGTTCGGGGTGGTTTATATGTAGAATAACAGATACCCGGGAGTGAGTTACAGACTCGAATCTAATCGAGGAGTTCGGGGTGGTTTATATATAGAATAACAGATACCCGGGAGTGAGTTACAGACTGGAATCTAATCGAGGAGTTCGGGGTGGTTTATATATAGAATAACAGATACCCGGGAGTGAGTTACAGACTGGAATCTAATCGAGGGGTTCGGGGTGGTTTATATATAGAATAACAGATACCCGGGAGTGAGTTACAGACTGGAATCGAATCGAGGGGTTCAGGGTGGTTTATATATAGAATAACAGATACCTGGGAGTGAGTTACAGACTGGAATCTAATCGAGGAATTCGGGGTGGTTTATATATAGAATAACAGATTCCCGGGAGTGAGTTACAGACTGGAATCTAATCGAGGGGTACGGGGTGGTTTATATATAGAATAACAGACACCCGGGAGTGAGTTACAGACTGGAATCTAATCGAGGGGGTCGGGGTGGTTTATATATAGAATAACAGATACCCGGGAGTGAGTTACAGACTGGAATCTAATCGAGGGGGTCGGGGTGGTTTATATATAGAATAACAGATACCCGGGAGTGAGTTACAGACTGGAATCTAATCGAGGGGTTCGGGGTGGTTTATATACAGAATAACAGATACACGGGAGTGAGTTACAGACTGGAATCTAATCGAGGGGTTCGGGGTGGTTTATATATAGAATAACAGATACCCACGAGTGAGTGACTGACTGGAATCTAATCGAGGGGTTCGGGGTGGTTTATATATAGAATAACAGATACCCGGGAGTGAGTTACAGACTGGATTCTAATCGAGGAGTTTGGGGTGGTTTATATATTGAATAACAGACACCCAGGAGTGAGTTAAAGACTGGAATCTAATCGTGGGGTCCGGTGTAGTTTATATATAGAATAACAGATACCTGGGAGTGACTTACAGACTGGAAACTAATCGAGGGGTTCGGGGTGGTTTATTTTTAGAATAACAGATACCCAGGAGTTAGATACAGACTGGAATCTAATCGTGGGTTTCGGGGTGGTTTAGAAATAGACTAACAGATACACGGGAGCGTTTTACTGGATGGAATGTATTCAAGGTTTTCGGGGTGGTTTATATATAGAATAACAGATACCCGTCAATGAGTTACAGACTGGAAACTAATCGAGTGGTTCGGGGTTGTTTATATACAGAATAACAGATACCCAGGAGTGAGTTACAGACTGGATTCTAATCGAGGGGCTCGGGGTGGTTTATATGTTGAATAACAGATACCCGGGAATGAATTACAGACTGGAATCTAATCGAGGGGTTCGGGCTGGTTTATATATAGAATAACAGATACCTGGGAGTGAGTTACAGACTGGAATCTAATCGAGGGGTTCAGGGTGGTTTATATATAGAATAACAGATACCCGGGAGTGAGTTACAGACTGGAATCTAATCGAGGGGTTCAGGGTGGTTTATATATAGAATAACAGATACCTGGGAGTGAGTTACAGACTGGAATCTAATCGAGGCGTTCAGGGTGGTTTATATATAGAATAACAGATACCCGGGAGTTAGATACAGACTGGAATCTAATCGTGGGTTTCGGGGTGGTTTATATATAGACTAACAGATACCCGGGAGAGTGTTGCAGACTGGAATCTAATCGTGGGTTTCGGGGAGGTTTATATATAGAATAACAGATACCCGGGAGTCAGTTAAAGTCTGGAATCTAATTGAGGTGTTCGGGGTGGTTTATATATAGAATAACAGATACCCGGGAGTAAGTTACAGACCGGAATCTAATCGAGGGGATCGGCATGGTATACATATAGAATAACAGATACCCAGGAGTGAGTTACAGACTGGAATCTAATCGAGAGGTTCGGGGTGGTTTATATATAGAATAACAGATACCTGGGAGTGAGTTACAGACTGGAATCTAATCGAGGGGTTCAGGGTGGTTTATATATAGAATAACAGATACCCGGGAGTGAGTTACAGACTGGAATCTAATCGAGGGGTTGAGGGTGGTTTATATATAGAATACCAGATACCCGAGAGTGAGTTACAGACTGGAATCTAATCGAGGGGTTCAGGGTGGTTTATATATAGAACAACAGATACCCGGGAGTGAGTTACAGACTGGAATCTAATCGAGGGGTTCGGGATTGTTTATGTATAGACTAACAGATACTCGGGAGTGGGTTACAGACTGGAATCTAATTGAGGGGTTCAGAGTGGTTTATATATAGAATAACAGATACCCGAGAGTGAGTTACAAACTGGAATCTAATAGAGGGGTTGAAGGAGGCTTATATATAGAATAACAGATACCCGGGAGTGTGTTGCAGACTGGAATCTAATCGAGAGTTGAGGTGGTTTATGTATAGAATAACAGTTACCCGGGAGTGAGTTAGAGACTGGAATCTAATCGAGGGATTCGGGGTGGTTTATATATAAAATGACAGTTACCCGGGAGTGAGTTACAGACTGGAATCTAATCGAGGGGTTCGGGGTGGTTTGTATATAGAATAACAGATACCCGGGAGTGAGTTACAGACTGGAATCTAATCGAGGGGTTCTGGGTGGTTTATATATAGAATAACAGATACCCGGGAGTGAGTTACAGACTGGAATCTAATCGAGGGGTTCGGGGTGGTTTATATATAGACTAACAGATACCCGGGAGTGAGTTACAGACTGGAATCTAATCGTGGGTTTCGGGGTGGTTTATATATAGAATAACATATACCCGGGAGTCAGTTAAAGTCTGGAATCTAATTGAGGTGTTCGGGGTGGTTTATATATAGAATAACAGATACCCGGGAGTAAGTTACAGACCGGAATCTAATCGAGGGGATCGGCGTGGTATACATATAGAATAACAGATACCCAGGAGTGAGTTACAGACTGGAATCTAATCGAGAGGTTCGGGGTGGTTTATATATAGAATAACAGATACCTGGGAGTGAGTTACAGACTGGAATCTAATCGAGGGGTTCAGGGTGGTTTATATATAGAATAACAGATACCCGGGAGTGAGTTACAGACTGGAATCTAATCGAGGGGTTGAGGGTGGTTTATATATAGAATACCAGATACCCGAGTGTGAGTTACAGACTGGAATCTAATCGAGGGGTTCAGGGTGGTTTATATATAGAACAACAGATACCCGGGAGTGAGTTACAGACTGGAATCTAATCGAGGGGTTCGGGATTGTTTATGTATAGACTAACAGATACTCGGGAGTGGGTTACAGACTGGAATCTAATTGAGGGGTTCAGAGTGGTTTATATATAGAATAACAGATACCCGAGAGTGAGTTACAAGCTGGAATCTAATAGAGGGGTTGAAGGAGGCTTATATATAGAATAACAGATACCCGGGAGTGTGTTGCAGACTGGAATCTAATCGAGAGTTGAGGTGGTTTATGTATAGAATAACAGTTACCCGGGAGTGAGTTAGAGACTGGAAACTAATCGAGGA
The DNA here is from genome assembly GCF_047496885.1 of Scyliorhinus torazame. NCBI lineage: Eukaryota > Metazoa > Chordata > Chondrichthyes > Carcharhiniformes > Scyliorhinidae > Scyliorhinus > Scyliorhinus torazame. The sequence goes on along the minus strand of NC_092725.1, from coordinate 16,706,842 downwards.
ATTCGGGGTGGTTTATATATAAAATGACAGTTACCCGGGAGTGAGTTACAGACTGGAATCTAATCGAGGGGTTCGGGGTGGTTTGTATATAGAATAACAGATACCCGGGAGTGAGTTACAGACTGGAATCTAATCGAGGGGTTCGGGGTGGTTTATATATAGACTAACAGATACCGGGAGTGAGTTACAGACTGGAATCTAATCGTGGGTTTCGGGGTGGTTTATATATAGAATAACAGATACCCGGGAGTAAGTTACAGACCGGAATCTAATCGAGGGGATCGGCGTGGTATACATATAGAATAACAGATACCCAGGAGTGAGTTACAGACTGGAATCTAATCGAGTGGTTCGGGGTGGTTTATATATAGAATAACAGATACCCGGGAGTGAGTTACAGACTGGAATCTAATCGAGGGGTTCAGGGTGGTTTATATATAGAATAACAGATACCCGGGGGTGAGTTAGAGACTGGAATCTAATCGAGGGGTTGAGGGTGGTTTATATATAGAATACCAGATACCCGAGAGTGAGTTACAGACTGGAATCTAATCGAGAGTTGAGGTGGTTTATGTATAGAATAACAGTTACCCGGGAGTGAGTTACAGACTGGAATCTAATCGAGGGATTCGGGGTGGTTTATATATAAAATGATAGTTACCCGGGAGTGAGTTACAGACTGGAATCTAATCGAGGGGTTCGGGGTGGTTTGTATATAGAATAACAGATACCCGGGAGTGAGTTACAGACTGGAATCTAATCGAGGGGTTCGGGGTGGTTACAGACTGGAATCTAATCGAGAGTTGAGGTGGTTTATGTATAGAATAACAGTTACCCGGGAGTGAATTACAGACTGGAATCTAATCGAGGGATTCGGGGTGGTTTATATATAAAATGATAGTTACCCGGGAGTGAGTTACAGACTGGAATCTAATCGAGGGGTTCGGGGTGGTTTGTATATAGAATAACAGATACCCGGGAGTGAGTTACAGACTGGAATCTAATCGAGGGGTTCTGGGTGGTTTATATATAGAATAACAGATACCCGGGAGTGAGTTACAGACTGGAATCTAATCGAGGGGTTCGGGGTGGTTTATATATAGAATAACAGATACCCAGGAGTGAGTTACAGACTGGAATCTAATCGAGGGGTTCGGGGTGGTTTATATATAGAATAACAGATGCCCGGGAGTGAGTTACAGACTGGAATCTCATCGAGGGGTTCAGGGTGGTTTATATATAGAACAACAGATACCCGGGAGTGAGTTGCAGACTGGAATCTAATCGAGGGGTTCGGGATTGTTTATGTATAGAATAACAGATACTCGGGAGTGGGTTACAGACTGGAATCTAATTGAGGGGTTCAGAGTGGTTTATATATAGAATAACAGATACCCGGGAGTGTGTTGCAGACTGGAATCTAATCGAGGGGTTTGGGGTGGTTTATTTTTAGACTAACAGATACCCGGGAGTGAGTTACAGACTGGAATCTAATCGAGGGGTTCGATGTGGTTTATATGTAGAATAACAGATACCCGGGAGTGAGTTACAGACTGGAATCTAATCGAGGGGTTCAGGGTGGTTTATATATACAATAACACATGCCCGGGAGTGAGTTATAGACTGGAATCTAATCGAGGGTTTCGGGTAGTTTATATCGAATAACAGATACGCGGGAGTGAGTTACAGACTGGAATCTAATCGAGGAGTTCGGGGTGGTTTATATATAGAATAACAGATACCCGGGAGTGAGTTACAGACTGGAATCTAATCGAGGGGTTCAGGGTGGTTTATATATAGAATAACAGATACCCGGGAGTGAGTTACAGACTGGACTCTGATCGAAGGGATTGGGCTGGTTTAAATATAGAATAACAGATACCCGGGTGTGAGTTACAGACTGGAATCGAATCGAGGGGTTCGGGGTGGTGAATAAAAGAATAACAGATACCCGGGAGTGAGTTACAGACTGGAATCTACTCGAGGGGTTTGGGGTGGTGTCTATATAGAATAACAGATACCCGGGAGTGAGTTAAAGACTGGAATCTAATCAAGGGTTTCGGGGTGGTTTATGTATAGAATAACAGATACCCGGGAGTGTGTTCCAGACTGGAATCTAATCGAGGGGTTCAGAGTGGTTTATATATAGAATAACAGATACCCGAGAGTGAGTTACAGACTGGAATCTAATCGAGGGGTTGAAGGAGGCTTATATATAGAATAACAGATACCCGGGAGTGAGTTACAGACTGGAATCTAATCGAGGGGCTTGGGGTGGTTTATATATAGTATAACAGATACCTGGGAGTGAGTTACAGACTGGAATCTAATCGAGGGGTTCGGGGTGGTTTGTATATAGAATAACAGATACCCGGGAGTGAGTTACAGACTGGAATCTAATCGAGGGGTTCGGGGTGGTTTATATATAGAATAACAGATACCCAGGAGTGAGTTACAGACTGGAATCTAATCGAGTGGTTCGGGGTGGTTTATATATAGAATAACAGATGCCCGGGAGTGAGTTACAGACTGGAATCTAATCGAGGGGTTCAGGGTGGTTTATATATAGAACAACAGATACCCGGGAGTGAGTTACAGACTGGAATCTAATCGAGGGGTTCGGGATTGTTTATGTATAGAATAACAGATACACGGGAGTGAGTTACAGACTGGAATCTAATAGAGGGGTTGAAGGAGGCTTAGATAGAGAGTAACAGATACCCGGGAGTGTGTTGCAGACTGGAATCTAATCGAGGGGTTCGGGGTGGTTTATATATAGAATAACAGATACCCAGGAGTGAGTTACAGACTGGAATCTAATCGAGTGGTTCGGGGTGGTTTATATATAGAATAACAGATGCCCGGGAGTGAGTTACAGACTGGAATCTAATCGAGGGGTTCAGGGTGGTTTATATATAGAACAACAGATACCCGGGAGTGAGTTACAGACTGGAATCTAATCGAGGGGTTCGGGATTGTTTATGTATAGAATAACAGATACACGGGAGTGAGTTACAGACTGGAATCTAATAGAGGGGTTGAAGGAGGCTTATATAGAGAGTAACAGATACCCGGGAGTGTGTTGCAGACTGGAATCTAATCGAGGGGTTCGGGGTGGTTTATTTATAGACTAACAGATACCCGGGAGTGAGTTACAGACTGGAATCTAATCGAGGGGTTCAGGGTGGTTTATATATAGAATAACAGATACCCGGGAGTGAGTTACAGACTGGAATCTAATCGAGGGGTTCGATGTGGTTTATATGTAGAATAACAGATGCCCGGGAGTGAGTTATAGACTGGAATCTAATCGAGGGGTTCGGAGTTGTTTATAAATAGAATAACAGATACCCGGGACTGAGTTACAGACTGGAATCTAATCGTGGGTTTCGGGTAGTTTATATCGATTAACAGATACGCGGGAGTGAGTTACTGACTGGAATCTAATCGAGGGGTTCGGGGTGGTTTATATATAGAATAACAGATACCCGGGAGTGAGTTACTGACTGGAATCTAATCGATGTGTTCGGGGTCGTTTATATATAGAATAACAGATACCCGGGAGTGAATTACAGACTGGAACCTAATCGAGGGGTTCAGGGTGGTTTATGTATAGAATAACAGATACCCGGGAGTGAATTACAGACTGGAACCTAATCGAGGCATTCAGGGTGGTTTATGTATAGAATAACAGATGCCCGGGAGTGAGTTGTAGACTGGAATTGAATCGAGGGTTCGGAGTCGTTTATATATAGAATAAGAGATACCCGGCAATGCGTTACAGACTGGAATCTAATCGAGGGGTTCAGAATGGTTTATATATAGACTAACAGATACCTGGGAGCGTTTTACTGGATGGAATCTATTCAAGGTTTTCGGGATGGTTTATATATAGAATAACAGATACCCGTCAATGAGTTATAGACTGGAATCTAATCGAGAGGTTCTAGGTGGTTTCTATATGGAATAACAGATACCCGTGAATGAGTTAGAGACTGGAATCTAAGCGAGAGGTCCGGGGTGGTTTATATATAGAATAACAGATACCTGGGAGTGAGTTACAGACTGGAATCTAATCGAGGGGTTCAGGGTGGTTTATATATAGAATAACAGATACCCGGGAGTGAGTTACAGACTGGAATCTAATCGAGGGGATCGGCGTGGTATACATATAGAATAACAGATACCCAGGAGTGAGTTACAGACTGGAATCTAATCGAGAGGTTCGGGGTGGTTTATATATAGAATAACAGATACCTGGGAGTGAGTTACAGACTGGAATCTAATCGAGGGGTTCAGGGTGGTTTATATATAGAATAACAGATACCCGGGAGTGAGTTACAGACTGGAATCTAATCGAGGGGTTGAGGGTGGTTTATATATAGAATACCAGATACCCGAGTGTGAGTTACAGACTGGAATCTAATCGAGGGGTTCAGGGTGGTTTATATATAGAACAACAGATACCCGGGAGTGAGTTACAGACTGGAATCTAATCGAGGGGTTCGGGATTGTTTATGTATAGACTAACAGATACTCGGGAGTGGGTTACAGACTGGAATCTAATTGAGGGGTTCAGAGTGGTTTATATATAGAATAACAGATACCCGAGAGTGAGTTACAAACTGGAATCTAATAGAGGGGTTGAAGGAGGCTTATATATAGAATAACAGATACCCGGGAGTGTGTTGCAGACTGGAATCTAATCGAGAGTTGAGGTGGTTTATGTATAGAATAACAGTTACCCGGGAGTGAGTTAGAGACTGGAAACTAATCGAGGAATTCGGGGTGGTTTATATATAAAATGACAGTTACCCGGGAGTGAGTTACAGACTGGAATCTAATCGAGGGGTTCGGGGTGGTTTGTATATAGAATAACAGATACCCGGGAGTGAGTTACAGACTGGAATCTAATCGAGGGGTTCGGGGTGGTTTATATATAGACTAACAGATACCGGGAGTGAGTTACAGACTGGAATCTAATCGTGGGTTTCGGGGTGGTTTATATATAGAATAACAGATACCCGGGAGTAAGTTACAGACCGGAATCTAATCGAGGGGATCGGCGTGGTATACATATAGAATAACAGATACCCAGGAGTGAGTTACAGACTGGAATCTAATCGAGTGGTTCGGGGTGGTTTATATATAGAATAACAGATACCCGGGAGTGAGTTACAGACCGGAATCTAATCGAGGGGTTCAGGGTGGTTTATATATAGAATAACAGATACCCGGGAGTGAGTTAGAGACTGGAATCTAATCGAGGGGTTGAGGGTGGTTTATATATAGAATACCAGATACCCGAGAGTGAGTTACAGACTGGAATCTAATCGAGAGTTGAGGTGGTTTATGTATAGAATAACAGTTACCCGGGAGTGAGTTACAGACTGGAATCTAATCGAGGGATTCGGGGTGGTTTATATATAAAATGATAGTTACCCGGGAGTGAGTTACAGACTGGAATCTAATCGAGGGATTCGGGGTGGTTTGTATATAGAATAACAGATACCCGGGAGTGAGTTACAGACTGGAATCTAATCGAGGGGTTCGGGGTGGTTACAGACTGGAATCTAATCGAGAGTTGAGGTGGTTTATGTATAGAATAACAGTTACCCGGGAGTGAGTTACAGACTGGAATCTAATCGAGGGATTCGGGGTGGTTTATATATAAAATGATAGTTACCCGGGAGTGAGTTACAGACTGGAATCTAATCGAGGGGTTCGGGGTGGTTTGTATATAGAATAACAGATACCCGGGAGTGAGTTACAGACTGGAATCTAATCGAGGGGTTCTGGGTGGTTTATATATAGAATAACAGATACCCGGGAGTGAGTTACAGACTGGAATCTAATCGAGGGGTTCGGGGTGGTTTATATATAGAATAACAGATACCCAGGAGTGAGTTACAGACTGGAATCTAATCGAGGGGTTCGGGGTGGTTTATATATAGAATAACAGATGCCCGGGAGTGAGTTACAGACTGGAATCTCATCGAGGGGTTCAGGGTGGTTTATATATAGAACAACAGATACCCGGGAGTGAGTTACAGACTGGAATCTAATCGAGGGGTTCGGGATTGTTTATGTATAGAATAACAGATACTCGGGAGTGGGTTACAGACTGGAATCTAATTGAGGGGTTCAGAGTGGTTTATATATAGAATAACAGATACCCGAGAGTGAGTTACAAACTGGAATCTAATCGAGGGTTTCGGGTAGTTTATATCGAATAACAGATACGCGGGAGTGAGTTACAGACTGGAATCTAATCGAGGAGTTCGGGGTGGTTTATATATAGAATAACAGATACCCGGGAGTGAGTTACAGACTGGAATCTAATCGAGGGGTTCAGGGTGGTTTATATATAGAATAACAGATACCCGGGAGTGAGTTACAGACTGGAATCTAATCGAGGAGTTCGGGGTGGTTTATATATAGAATAACAGATACCCGGGAGTGAGTTACAGACTGGAATCTAATCGAGGGGTTCAGGGTGGTTTATATATAGAATAACAGATACCCGGGAGTGAGTTACAGACTGGACTCTGATCGAAGGGATTGGGCTGGTTTAAATATAGAATAACAGATACCCGGGTGTGAGTTACAGACTGGAATCGAATCGAGGGGTTCGGGGTGGTGAATAAAAGAATAACAGATACCCGGGAGTGAGTTACAGACTGGAATCTACTCGAGGGGTTTGGGGTGGTGTCTATATAGAATAACAGATACCCGGGAGTGAGTTAAAGACTGGAATCTAATCAAGGGTTTCGGGGTGGTTTATGTATAGAATAACAGATACCCGGGAGTGTGTTCCAGACTGGAATCTAATCGAGGGGTTCAGAGTGGTTTATATATAGAATAACAGATACCCGAGAGTGAGTTACAGACTGGAATCTAATCGAGGGGTTGAAGGAGGCTTATATATAGAATAACAGATACCCGGGAGTGAGTTACAGACTGGAATCTAATCGAGGGGCTTGGGGTGGTTTATATATAGTATAACAGATACCTGGGAGTGAGTTACAGACTGGAATCTAATCGAGGGGTTCGGGGTGGTTTGTATATAGAATAACAGATACCCGGGAGTGAGTTACAGACTGGAATCTAATCGAGGGGTTCGGGGTGGTTTACATATAGAATAACAGATACCCAGGAGTGAGTTACAGACTGGAATCTAATCGAGTGGTTCGGGGTGGTTTATATATAGAATAACAGATGCCCGGGAGTGAGTTACAGACTGGAATCTAATCGAGGGGTTCAGGGTGGTTTATATATCGAACAACAGATACCCGGGAGTGAGTTACAGACTGGAATCTAATCGAGGGGTTCGGGATTGTTTATGTATAGAATAACAGATACACGGGAGTGAGTTACAGACTGGAATCTAATAGAGGGGTTGAAGGAGGCTTATATAGAGAGTAACAGATACCCGGGAGTGTGTTGCAGACTGGAATCTAATCGAGGGGTTCGGGGTGGTTTATTTATAGACTAACAGATACCCGGGAGTGAGTTACAGACTGGAATCTAATCGAGAGGGTTCGATGTGGTTTATATGTAGAATAACAGATACCCGGGAGTGAGTTGCAGACTGGAATCTAATCGAGGGGTTCAGGGTGGTTTATATATACAATAACAGATGCCCGGGAGTGAGTTATAGACTGGAATCTAATCGAGGGTTCGGAGTTGTTTATAAATAGAATAACAGATACCTGGGACTGAGTTACAGACTGGAATCTAATCGTGGGTTTCGGGTAGTTTATATCGAATAACAGATACGCGGGAGTGAGTTACTGACTGGAATCTAATCGAGGGGTTCGGGGTGGTTTATATATAGAATAACAGATACCCGGGAGTGAGTTACTGACTGGAATCTAATCGATGTGTTCGGGGTCGTTTATATATAGAATAACAGATACCCGGGAGTGAATTACAGACTGGAACCTAATCGAGGGGTTCAGGGTGGTTTATGTATAGAATAACAGATACCCGGGAGTGAATTACAGACTGGAACCTAATCGAGGCATTCAGGGTGGTTTATGTATAGAATAACAGATGCCCGGGAGTGAGTTGTAGACTGGAATTGAATCGAGGGTTCGGAGTCGTTTATATATAGAATAAGAGATACCCGGCAATGCGTTACAGACTGGAATCTAGTCGAGGGGTTCAGGGTGGTTTATATATAGAATAACAGATACCCGGGAGTGAGTTACAGACTGGAATCTAATCGAGGGGTTCAGAATGGTTTATATATAGAATAACAGATACCCGGGAGTGAGTTACAGACTGGAATCTAATCGAAGAGATTGGGGTGGTTTATATATAGAATAACAGAAACCCGGGAGTGAGTTACAGACTGGAATCTAATCGAGGGGTTCGGGGTGGTTTATATATAGACTAACAGATACCTGGGAGCGTTTTACTGGATGGAATCTATTCAAGGTTTTCGGGATGGTTTATATATAGAATAACAGATACCCGTTAATGAGTTATAGACTGGAATCTAATCGAGAGGTTCTAGGTGGTTTCTGTATGGAATAACAGATACCCGTGAATGAGTTAGAGACTGGAATCTAAGCGAGGGGTTCGGGGTTGTTTATATACAGAATAACAGATACCCAGGAGTGAGTTACAGACTGGATTCTAATTGAGGGGCTCGGGGTGGTTTATATGTAGAATAACAGATACACGGGAATGAATTACAGACTGGAATCTAATCGAGGGGTTCGGGGTAGTTTATATATAGAATAACAGATACCCGGGAGTGTGTTGCAGACTGGAATCTAATCGAGGGGTTCGGGGTGGTCTATTTTTAGAATAACAGATACCCGGGAGTGAGTTACAGACTGGAATCTAATCGTGAGTTTCGGGGAGGTTTATATATAGACTAACAGATTCCCGGGAGAGAGTTACAGACTGGAATCTAAACGTGGGTTTCGGGGAGGTTTATATATAGAATAACAGATACCCGGGAGTCAGTTTATGTCTGGAATCTAATTGAGGTGTTCGGGGTGGTTTATATATAGAATAACAGATACCCGGGTGTGAGTTACAGACCGGAATCTAATCGAGGGGTTCAGGATGGTTTATATATAGAATAACAGATACCCGGGAGTGAGTTACAGACTGGAATCTAATCAAGGGGTTCGGGGTTGTTTATATATAGAATAACAGATACCCGGGAGTGAGTAACAGACTGGAATCTAATCGAGGTGCTCGGGTGGTTTATATATAGAATAACAGATACGCGGGAGTGAGTTACAGACTGGAATCTAATCGAGGGGTTCGGGGTGGTTTATATATAGAATAACAGATACCTGGGAGTGAGTTACAGACTGGAATCTAATCGAGGGGTTTGGGGTGGTTTATTTATAGACTAACAGATACCCGGGAGTGAGTTACAGACTGGAATCTAATCGAGGGGGTCGGGGTGGTTTATATATAGAATAACAGATACCCGGGAGTGAGTTACAGACTGGAATCTAATCGAGGGGTTCGATGTGGTTTATATGTAGAATAACAGATGCCCGGGAGTGAGTTATAGACTGGAATCTAATCGAGGGTTCGGAGTTGTTTATAAATAGAATAACAGATACCCGGGACTGAGTTACAGACTGGAATCTAATCGAGGGGTTCGGGGTGGTTTATATATAGAATAACAGATACCCGGGAGTGAGTTACTGACTGGAATCTAATCGATGTGTTCGGGGTCGTTTATATATAGAATAACAGATACCCGGGAGTGAATTACAGACTGGAACCTAATCGAGGGGTTCAGGGTGGTTTATGTATAGAATAACAGATACCCGGGAGTGAATTACAGACTGGAACCTAATCGAGGCATTCAGGGTGGTTTATGTATAGAATAACAGATGCCCGGGAGTGAGTTGTAGACTGGAATTGAATCGAGGGTTCGGAGTCGTTTATATATAGAATAAGAGATACCCGGCAATGCGTTACAGACTGGAATCTAATCGAGGGGTTCAGAATGGTTTATATATAGAATAACAGATACCCGGGAGTGAGTTACAGACAGGAATCTAATCGAAGAGATTGGGGTGGTTTATATATAGAATAACAGAAACCCGGGAGTGAGTTACAGACTGGAATCTAATCGAGGGGTTCGGGGTGGTTTATATATAGACTAACAGATACCTGGGAGCGTTTTACTGGATGGAATCTATTCAAGGTTTTCGGGATGGTTTATATATAGAATAACAGATACCCGTCAATGAGTTATAGACTGGAATCTAATCGAGAGGTTCTAGGTGGTTTCTATATGGAATAACAGATACCCGTGAATGAGTTAGAGACTGGAATCTAAGCGAGAGGTTCGGGGTGGTTTATATATAGAATAACAGATACCTGGGAGTGAGTTACAGACTGGAATCTAATCGAGGGGTTCAGGGTGGTTTATATATAGAATAACAGATACCCGGGAGTGAGTTACAGACTGGAATCTAATCGAGGGGATCGGCGTGGTATACATATAGAATAACAGATACCCAGGAGTGAGTTACAGACTGGAATCTAATCGAGAGGTTCGGGGTGGTTTATATATAGAATAACAGATACCTGGGAGTGAGTTACAGACTGGAATCTAATCGAGGGGTTCAGGGTGGTTTATATATAGAATAACAGATACCCGGGAGTGAGTTACAGACTGGAATCTAATCGAGGGGTTGAGGGTGGTTTATATATAGAATACCAGATACCCGAGTGTGAGTTACAGACTGGAATCTAATCGAGGGGTTCAGGGTGGTTTATATATAGAACAACAGATACCCGGGAGTGAGTTACAGACTGGAATCTAATCGAGGGGTTCGGGATTGTTTATGTATAGACTAACAGATACTCGGGAGTGGGTTACAGACTGGAATCTAATTGAGGGGTTCAGAGTGGTTTATATATAGAATAACAGATACCCGAGAGTGAGTTACAAACTGGAATCTAATAGAGGGGTTGAAGGAGGCTTATATATAGAATAACAGATACCCGGGAGTGTGTTGCAGACTGGAATCTAATCGAGAGTTGAGGTGGTTTATGTATAGAATAACAGTTACCCGGGAGTGAGTTAGAGACTGGAAACTAATCGAGGAATTCGGGGTGGTTTATATATAAAATGACAGTTACCCGGGAGTGAGTTACAGACTGGAATCTAATCGAGGGGTTCGGGGTGGTTTGTATATAGAATAACAGATACCCGGGAGTGAGTTACAGACTGGAATCTAATCGAGGGGTTCGGGGTGGTTTATATATAGACTAACAGATACCGGGAGTGAGTTACAGACTGGAATCTAATCGTGGGTTTCGGGGTGGTTTATATATAGAATAACAGATACCCGGGAGTAAGTTACAGACCGGAATCTAATCGAGGGGATCGGCGTGGTATACATATAGAATAACAGATACCCAGGAGTGAGTTACAGACTGGAATCTAATCGAGTGGTTCGGGGTGGTTTATATATAGAATAACAGATACCCGGGAGTGAGTTACAGACCGGAATCTAATCGAGGGGTTCAGGGTGGTTTATATCTAGAATAACAGATACCCGGGAGTGAGTTAGAGACTGGAATCTAATCGAGGGGTTGAGGGTGGTTTATATATAGAATACCAGATACCCGAGAGTGAGTTACAGACTGGAATCTAATCGAGAGTTGAGGTGGTTTATGTATAGAATAACAGTTACCCGGGAGTGAGTTACAGACTGGAATCTAATCGAGGGATTCGGGGTGGTTTATATATAAAATGATAGTTACCCGGGAGTGAGTTACAGACTGGAATCTAATCGAGGGGTTCGGGGTGGTTTGTATATAGAATAACAGATACCCGGGAGTGAGTTACAGACTGGAATCTAATTGAGGGGTTCGGGGTGGTTACAGACTGGAATCTAATCGAGAGTTGAGGTGGTTTATGTATAGAATAACAGTTACCCGGGAGTGAGTTACAGACTGGAATCTAATCGAGGGATTCGGGGTGGTTTATATATAAAATGATAGTTACCCGGGAGTGAGTTACAGACTGGAATCTAATCGAGGGGTTCGGGGTGGTTTGTATATAGAATAACAGATACCCGGGAGTGAGTTACAGACTGGAATCTAATCGAGGGGTTCTGGGTGGTTTATATATAGAATAACAGATACCCGGGAGTGAGTTACAGACTGGAATCTAATCGAGGGGTTCGGGGTGGTTTATATATAGAATAACAGATACCCAGGAGTGAGTTACAGACTGGAATCTAATCGAGGGGTTCGGGGTGGTTTATATATAGAATAACAGATGCCCGGGAGTGAGTTACAGACTGGAATCTCATCGAGGGGTTCAGGGTGGTTTATGTATAGAATAACAGATACTCGGGAGTGGGTTACAGACTGGAATCTAATTGAGGGGTTCAGAGTGGTTTATATATAGAATAACAGATACCCGAGAGTGAGTTACAAACTGGAATCTAATCGAGGGTTTCGGGTAGTTTATATCGAATAACAGATACGCGGGAGTGAGTTACAGACTGGAATCTAATCGAGGAGTTCGGGGTGGTTTATATATAGAATAACAGATACCCGGGAGTGAGTTACAGACTGGAATCTAATCGAGGGGTTCAGGGTGGTTTATATATAGAATAACAGATACCCGGGAGTGAGTTACAGACTGGAATCTAATCGAGGAGTTCGGGGTGGTTTATATATAGAATAACAGATACCCGGGAGTGAGTTACAGACTGGAATCTAATCGAGGGGTTCAGGGTGGTTTATATATAGAATAACAGATACCCGGGAGTGAGTTACAGACTGGACTCTGATCGAAGGGATTGGGCTGGTTTAAATATAGAATAACAGATACCCGGGTGTGAGTTACAGACTGGAATCGAATCGAGGGGTTCGGGGTGGTGAATAAAAGAATAACAGATACCCGGGAGTGAGTTACAGACTGGAATCTACTCGAGGGGTTTGGGGTGGTGTCTATATAGAATAACAGATACCCGGGAGTGAGTTAAAGACTGGAATCTAATCAAGGGTTTCGGGGTGGTTTATGTATAGAATAACAGATACCCGGGAGTGTGTTCCAGACTGGAATCTAATCGAGGGGTTCAGAGTGGTTTATATATAGAATAACAGATACCCGAGAGTGAGTTACAGACTGGAATCTAATCGAGGGGTTGAAGGAGGCTTATATATAGAATAACAGATACCCGGGAGTGAGTTACAGACTGGAATCTAATCGAGGGGCTTGGGGTGGTTTATATATAGTATAACAGATACCTGGGAGTGAGTTACAGACTGGAATCTAATCGAGGGGTTCGGGGTGGTTTGTATATAGAATAACAGATACCCGGGAGTGAGTTACAGACTGGAATCTAATCGAGGGGTTCGGGGTGGTTTATATATAGAATAACAGATACCCAGGAGTGAGTTACAGACTGGAATCTAATCGAGTGGTTCGGGGTGGTTTATATATAGAATAACAGATGCCCGGGAGTGAGTTACAGACTGGAATCTAATCGAGGGGTTCAGGGTGGTTTATATATAGAACAACAGATACCCGGGAGTGAGTTACAGACTGGAATCTAATCGAGGGGTTCGGGATTGTTTATGTATAGAATAACAGATACACGGGAGTGAGTTACAGACTGGAATCTAATAGAGGGGTTGAAGGAGGCTTATATAGAGAGTAACAGATACCCGGGAGTGTGTTGCAGACTGGAATCTAATCGAGGGGTTCGGGGTGGTTTATTTATAGACTAACAGATACCCGGGAGTGAGTTACAGACTGGAATCTAATCGAGGGGTTCGATGTGGTTTATATGTAGAATAACAGATACCCGGGAGTGAGTTGCAGACTGGAATCTAATCGAGGGGTTCAGGGTGGTTTATATATACAATAACAGATGCCCGGGAGTGAGTTATAGACTGGAATCTAATCGAGGGTTCGGAGTTGTTTATAAATAGAATAACAGATACCTGGGACTGAGTTACAGACTGGAATCTAATCGTGGGTTTCGGGTAGTTTATATCGAATAACAGATACGCGGGAGTGAGTTACTGACTGGAATCTAATCGAGGGGTTCGGGGTGGTTTATATATAGAATAACAGATACCCGGGAGTGAGTTACTGACTGGAATCTAATCGATGTGTTCGGGGTCGTTTATATATAGAATAACAGATACCCGGGAGTGAATTACAGACTGGAACCTAATCGAGGGGTTCAGGGTGGTTTATGTATAGAATAACAGATACCCGGGAGTGAATTACAGACTGGAACCTAATCGAGGCATTCAGGGTGGTTTATGTATAGAATAACAGATGCCCGGGAGTGAGTTGTAGACTGGAATTGAATCGAGGGTTCGGAGTCGTTTATATATAGAATAAGAGATACCCGGCAATGCGTTACAGACTGGAATCTAGTCGAGGGGTTCAGGGTGGTTTATATATAGAATAACAGATACCCGGGAGTGAGTTACAGACTGGAATCTAATCGAGGGGTTCAGAATGGTTTATATATAGAATAACAGATACCCGGGAGTGAGTTACAGACTGGAATCTAATCGAAGAGATTGGGGTGGTTTATATATAGAATAACAGAAACCCGGGAGTGAGTTACAGACTGGAATCTAATCGAGGGGTTCGGGGTGGTTTATATATAGACTAACAGATACCTGGGAGCGTTTTACTGGATGGAATCTATTCAAGGTTTTCGGGATGGTTTATATATAGAATAACAGATACCCGTCAATGAGTTATAGACTGGAATCTAATCGAGAGGTTCTAGGTGGTTTCTATATGGAATAACAGATACCCGTGAATGAGTTAGAGACTGGAATCTAAGCGAGGGGTTCGGGGTTGTTTATATACAGAATAACAGATACCCAGGAGTGAGTTACAGACTGGATTCTAATTGAGGGGCTCGGGGTGGATAATATGTAGAATAACAGATACACGGGAATGAATTACAGACTGGAATCTAATCGAGGGGTTCGGGGTAGTTTATATATAGAATAACAGATACCCGGGAGTGTGTTGCAGACTGGAATCTAATCGAGGGGTTCGGGGTGGTCTATTTTTAGAATAACAGATACCCGGGAGTGAGTTACAGACTGGAATCTAATCGTGAGTTTCGGGGAGGTTTATATATAGACTAACAGATTCCCGGGAGAGAGTTACAGACTGGAATCTAAACGTGGGTTTCGGGGAGGTTTATATATAGAATAACAGATACCCGGGAGTCAGTTTATGTCTGGAATCTAATTGAGGTGTTCGGGGTGGTTTATATATAGAATAACAGATACCCGGGTGTGAGTTACAGACTGGAATCTAATCAAGGGTTTCGGGGTGGTTTATGTATAGAATAACAGATACCCGGGAGTGTGTTCCAGACTGGAATCTAATCGAGGGGTTCAGAGTGGTTTATATATAGAATAACAGATACCCGAGAGTGAGTTACAGACTGGAATCTAATCGAGGGGTTGAAGGAGGCTTATATATAGAATAACAGATACCCGGGAGTGAGTTACAGACTGGAATCTAATCGAGGGGCTTGGGGTGGTTTATATATAGTATAACAGATACCTGGGAGTGAGTTACAGACTGGAATCTAATCGAGGGGTTCGGGGTGGTTTGTATATAGAATAACAGATACCCGGGAGTGAGTTACAGACTGGAATCTAATCGAGGGGTTCGGGGTGGTTTATATATAGAATAACAGATATCCGGGAGTGAGTTACAGACTGGAATCTAATCGAGTGGTTCGGGGTGGTTTATATATAGAATAACAGATGCCCGGGAGTGAGTTACAGACTGGAATCTAATCGAGGGGTTCAGGGTGGTTTATATATAGAACAACAGATACCCGGGAGTGAGTTACAGACTGGAATCTAATCGAGGGGTTCGGGATTGTTTATGTATAGAATAACAGATACACGGGAGTGAGTTACAGACTGGAATCTAATAGAGGGGTTGAAGGAGGCTTATATAGAGAGTAACAGATACCCGGGAGTGAGTTACAGACTGGAATCTAATCGAGGGGTTTGGGGTGGTTTATTTATAGACTAACAGATACCCGGGAGTGAGTTACAGACTGGAATCTAATCGAGGGGTTCGATGTGGTTTATATGTAGAATAACAGATACCCGGGAGTGAGTTGCAGACTGGAATCTAATCGAGGGGTTCAGGGTGGTTTATATATACAATAACAGATGCCCGGGAGTGAATTATAGACTGGAATCTAATCGAGGGTTCGGAGTTGTTTATAAATAGAATAACAGATACCTGGGACTGAGTTACAGACTGGAATCTAATCGTGGGTTTCGGGTAGTTTATATCGAATAACAGATACGCGGGAGTGAGTTACTGACTGGAATCTAATCGAGGGGTTCGGGGTGGTCTATATATAGAATAACAGATACCCGGGAGTGAGTTACTGACTGGAATCTAATCGATGTGTTCGGGGTCGTTTATATATAGAATAACAGATACCCGGGAGTGAATTACAGACTGGAACCTAATCGAGGGGTTCAGGGTGGTTTATGTATAGAATAACAGATACCCGGGAGTGAATTACAGACTGGAACCTAATCGAGGCATTCAGGGTGGTTTATGTATAGAATAACAGATGCCCGGGAGTGAGTTGTAGACTGGAATTGAATCGAGGGTTCGGAGTCGTTTATATATAGAATAAGAGATACCCGGCAATGCGTTACAGACTGGAATCTAGTCGAGGGGTTCAGGGTGGTTTATATATAGAATAACAGATACCCGGGAGTGAGTTACAGACTGGAATCTAATCGAGGGGTTCAGAATGGTTTATATATAGAATAACAGATACCCGGGAGTGAGTTACAGACTGGAATCTAATCGAAGAGATTGGGGTGGTTTATATATAGAATAACAGAAACCCGGGAGTGAGTTACAGACTGGAATCTAATCGAGGGGTTCGGGGTGGTTTATATATAGACTAACAGATACCTGGGAGCGTTTTACTGGATGGAATCTATTCAAGGTTTTCGGGATGGTTTATATATAGAATAACAGATACCCGTCAATGAGTTATAGACTGGAATCTAATCGAGAGGTTCTAGGTGGTTTCTATATGGAATAACAGATACCCGTGAATGAGTTAGAGACTGGAATCTAAGCGAGGGGTTCGGGGTTGTTTATATACAGAATAACAGATACCCAGGAGTGAGTTACAGACTGGATTCTAATTGAGGGGCTCGGGGTGGTTTATATGTAGAATAACAGATACACGGGAATGAATTACAGACTGGAATCTAATCGAGGGGTTCGGGGTAGTTTATATATAGAATAACAGATACCCGGGAGTGTGTTGCAGACTGGAATCTAATCGAGGGGTTCGGGGTGGTCTATTTTTAGAATAACAGATACCCGGGAGTGAGTTACAGACTGGAATCTAATCGTGAGTTTCGGGGAGGTTTATATATAGACTAACAGATACCCGGGAGAGAGTTACAGACTGGAATCTAAACGTGGGTTTCGGGGAGGTTTATATATAGAATAACAGATACCCGGGAGTCAGTTTATGTCTGGAATCTAATTGAGGTGTTCGGGGTGGTTTATATATAGAATAACAGATACCCGGGTGTGAGTTACAGACTGGAATCTAATCAAGGGGTTCGGGGTTGTTTATATATAGAATAACAGATACCCGGGAGTGAGTTACAGACTGGAATCTAATCAAGGGGTTCGGGGTTGTTTATATATAGAATAACAGATACCCGGGAGTGAGTAACAGACTGGAATCTAATCGAGGTGCTCGGGTGGTTTATATATAGAATAACAGATACCCGGGAGTGAGTTACAGACTGGAATCTAATCGAGGGGTTCGGGGTCGTTTATATATAGAATAACAGATACCCGGGAGTGAGTTACAGACTGGAATCTAATCGAGGGGTTCGGGGTGGTTTATAAGAGAATAACAGATACGCGGGAGTGAGTTACAGACTGGAATCTAATCAAGGGCATCGGGGTTGTATCTGTATAGAATAACCGATACCCGGGAGTGAGTTACAGACTGGAATCTAATCGAGGGGTTCAGAGTGGTTTATATATAGAATAACAGATACCCGAGAGTGAGTTACAGACTGGAATCTAATCGAGGGGTTGAAGGAGGCTTATATATAGAATAACAGATACCCGGGAGTGTGTTGCAGACTGGAATCTAATCGAGGGGTTTGGGGTGGTTTATTTCTAGAATAACAGATACCCGGGAGTGAGTTACAGACTGGAATCTAATCGTGGGTATCGGGGTGGTTTATATATAGATTAACAGATACCCGGGAGTGAGTTACAGACTGGAATCTAATCGAGGGGTTCAGGGTGGTTTATATATAGAATAACAGATGCCCGAGAGTGAGTTACTGACTGGAATCTAATCAAGGGGTTCTGGGTGGTTTATGTACAGAATAACAGATACCCAGGAGTGAATTACAGACTGGAATCTAATCTAGGGGTTCGGGGTGGTTTATATATAGAATAACAGATACCCGGGAGTGAGTTACAGACTGGAATCTAATCGAGGGGTTCAGGATGGTTTATATATAGAATAACAGATACCCGGGAGTGAGTTACAGACTAGAATCTAATCAAGGGGTTTGTGGTGGTTTATATACAGAATAACAGATACCCGTGAGGGTGGTGGTGGGGTGAGGTGGGAATTTTGCCAAAAACCTTGGGGCAGAGGCATCCGAACGATCGGGGGTGGGGTTTGAGGCGTGGGGGTGGGAGGCGTGTGTGTGGAGGGGGGTGGGGTGGATCCAGGCAGCCAATCGGTTGGCACCCTGATCAGTCAGGACCCTCGTACTGGAGACTCGATGGGAGATATTCCCCGTGAGATAGGGAGGAAGGGAGGGAGATGAAGGGAAAGAGAGGTGGAGTGTGGAGTGAGGGATGGAGGAATGGGGAGAAGGAGGGATGGAGGGATGGAGAGAGGGAGGGATGGAGGGATGGTGAGAGGGAGGGATGGTGTGGAGTGAGGGATGGAGGGATGGGAAGAGGGAGGGGGAGTGAGGGAGTGAGGGATGGTGTGGAGTGAGGGATGGAGGGATGGTGAGAGGGCGGGATGGGGGGGGGATGGTGAGAGGGACGGGGAGTGTGGATTGAGGGATGGAGGGTTGGGGAGAGGGAGGGGAAGTGTGGAGTGAGGGATGGTGTGGAGTGAGGGATGGAGGGATGGGGAGAGGGAGGGATGGAGGGATGGTGAGAGGGAGGGGGAGTGTGGAGTGAGGGATAGCGGGATAGTGAGAGGGGGGGATGGAGGGATGGTGACAGGGAGGGATGGAAGGATGGGGAGAGGGAGGGATGGTGAGAGGGAGGGGGAGTGTGGAGTGTGGGATGGAGGGATGGTGAGAGGGAGGGATGGAGGGTTGGGGAGAGGGAGGGAGAGTGTGGAGTGAGGGATAGTGTGGAGTGAGGGATGGAGGGATGGTGACAGGGAGGGATGGAAGGATGGGGAGAGGGAGGGATGGCGAGAGGGAGGGATGGAAGGATGGGGAGAGGGAGGGATGGTGAGAGGGAGGGGGAGTATGGAGTGAGGGATAGAGGGATGGTGAGAGAGAGGGATGGAGGGATGGGGAGACGGAGGGATGTTAACCCGGGTTTTGCGCTCACCCAGATCTGAGCCCTGGCCATCAGCCGATCTCCTCCAGATTTCTGCCTTTGCTCCGAGGAAACTCGATAATCGTGTTGCTCCCACATCAGGATTCTCAGACTCTGAGTCCCGTCCAATTGGATCTCGACCTCCTGCTCGGAACATGTAGCCCAGTTTTGAACAGCAGCCAGACCAGCCCTGGGCAGTGTCAGCTCTCCACTCAATCTCAATCTGACCCAATTGCACAATCCCAATCTGGTCAAACTCTGCAATCCCAATCCCAATCCCAATCTGGTCAAACTCTGCAATCCCAATACATCCAAACCCCCCAATCCTGATCCCAATTCAACCGCACCCTCCAATCCCAATCCCTCCGCACCCCCCAATCCCAATCCATCCACACCCCCCAATCCCAATCACTCCGCACCCCCCAATCCCAATCCCTCCGCATCCCCCAATCCCAATCCCTCCGCACCCCCAATCCCAATCCCTCCGCACCCTCCAATCCCAATCCCTCCGCACCCCCCAATCCCAATCACTCCGCACCCCCAATCCCAATCCCTCCGCATCCCCCAATCCCAATCCCTCCGCACCCCCAATCCCAATCCCTCCGCACCCCCCAATCCCAATCCCTCCGCATCCCCCAATCCCAATCCATCCGCACCCCCCAATCCCAATCCCTCCGCACCCCCCAATCCCAATCCCAATCCATCCGCACCACCCAATCCCGATCCCAATACATCCAAACCCCCCAATCCTGATCCCAATCCAACCGCACCCTCCAATCCCAATCCCTCCGCACCCCCCAATCCCAATCCCTCCGCACCCCCCAATCCCAATCCCTCCGCACCCCCCAATCCCAATCCCTCCGCACCCCCCAATCCCAATCCCTCCGCACCCCCCAATCCCAATCCATCCGCACCCCCCAATCCCAATCCATCCGCACCCCCCAATCCCAATCCCTCCGCACCCCCCAATCCCAATCCATCCGCACCCCCCAATCCCAATCCATCCGCATCCCCCAATCCCAATCCCTCCGCACCCCCCAATCCCAATCCCAATCCATCCGCACCCCCCAATCCCAATCCAACCCATCCGCATCCCCCAATCCCAATCCCTCCGCACCCCCCAATCCCAATCCCTCCGCACGCCCCAATCCCAATCCATCCACACCATCCAATCCCGATCCCAATACATCCAAACCCCCCAATCCTGATCCCAATCCCTCCGCACCCCCCAATCTCAATCCATCCACACCCCCAATCCCAATCCCTCCGCACCCCCCAATCCCAATCCATCCGCATCCCCCAATCCCAATCCATCCACACCCCCTAATCCCAATCCCTCCGCACCCCCCAATCCCAATCCATCCGCACCCCCCAATCCCAATCCCTCCGCACCCCCCAATCCCAATCCATCCGCACCCCCCAATCCACCACACCCCCCAATCCCAATACCTCCGCACCCCCCAATCCCAATCCCAATCCATCCGCATCCCCCAATCCCAATCCATCCGCATCCCCCAATCCCAATCCCTCCGCACCCCCCAATCCCAATCCATCCGCATCCCCCAATCCCAATCCCAATCCATCCGCATCCCCCAATCCCAATCCATCCGCATCCCCCAATCCCAATCCCAATCCATCCACATCCCCCAATCCCAATCCATCCGCATCCCCCAATCCCAATCCATCCGCATCCTCCAATCCCAATCCCAATCCATCCGCATCCCCCAATCCCAATCCCAATCCATCCGCATCCCCCAATCCCAATCCATCCGCATCTCCCAATCCCAATCCGTCCAAACACTCCAATCCGGACCCCAAAGGGAGACAGAAAAAGGCAGAGAGAGAGAGAGACAAAGAGAGAGAGAGAGGCACAGAGAGAGACAGAGAAAGAGAGGCAGAGACAGAGAGATACAGAGAGAGAGAATGAGAGAGATAGCGAGAGAGATAGAGGGGAGACAGAGAGAGCGAGAGACAGAAAGAGAGATAGAGAGTGAGACAAGGGAGAGAGGAAGAAAGAGATAAAAAGACAGAGTGAGAGAGAGAAAGAGGGAGACAGGCAGAGAGATACAGACAGACAGAGGGAGAGGGCGAGAGACAGACAGACAGAAAGAGAGAGACAGCTAGATAACAGGGAGCGAGTGAGAGATTGAAAGAGAGAAAGACTGAGAGACAGAGAATATGACGCAGAAATGAGGAATGAAAGAGACACGGCGGGTGAATGGAAATAATGGTGAGAAACAGAGAGACAGGACAGCAGGAAGCACACATGAACAGAGAGACTGACTGCATGAACGAGAAAGAATGAGAAAAGGGAGAGAGATAGATTCCTAGGCAGCAAGTGAGACAGTGTAGTGGGAGGATTACTCTGTATCTAACCCCGTGCTGTACCTGTCCTGGGAGTGTTTGATGGGCACAGTGTAGAGGGAGCTTCACTCTGTATCTAACCCCGTGCTGTACCTGTCCCAGGAGTGTTTGATGGGGACAGTGGAGAGGGAGCTTTACTCTGTATCTAACCCCGTGCTGTACCTGTCCTGGGAGTGTTTGATGGGGACAGTGGAGAGGGAGCTTTACTCTGTATCTAACCCCGTGCTGTACCTGTCCTGGGAGTGTTTGATAGGGACAGTGTAGAGGGAGCTTTACTCTGTATCTAACCCCGTGCTGTACCTGTCCCAGGAGTGTTTGATGGGGACAGTGGAGAGGGAGCTTTACTCTGTATCTAACCCCGTGCTGTACCTGTCCCGGGAGTGTTTGATGGGGACAGTGTAGTGGGAGGATTACTCTGTATCTAACCCCGTGCTGTACCTGTCCTGGGAGTGTTTGATGGGCACAGTGTAGAGGGAGCTTCACTCTGTATCTAACCCCGTGCTGTACCTGTCCTGGGAGTGTTTGATGGGGACAGTGGAGAGGGAGCTTTACTCTGTATCTAACCCCGTGCTGTACCTGTCCTGGGAGTGTTTGATGGGGACAGTGTAGAGGGAGCTTTTCTCTGTATCTAACCCTGTGCTGTACCTGTCCTGGGAGTGTTTGATGGGGACAGTGTAGAGGAAGCTTTACTCTGTATCTAACCCCGTGCTGTACCTGTCCTGGGAGTGTTTGATGGCGACAGTGTAGAGGGAGCTTTACTCTGTATCTAACCCCGTGCTGTACCTGTCCTGGGAGTGTTTGATGGGGACAGTGTAGAGGGAGCTTTACTCTGTATCTAACCCCGTGCTGTACCAGTCCTGGGAGTGTTTGATGGGGTCAGTGTCGAGGGAGCTTTACTCTGTATCTAACCCCGTGCTGCACCTGTCCTGGGAGTGTTTGATGGGGACAGTGTAGAGGGAGCTTTACTCTGTATCTAACCCCGTGCTGTACCTGTCCTGGGAGTGTTTGATGGGGACAGTGTAGAGGGAGCTTTACTCTGTACCTAACCCCGTGCTGTACCTGTCCTGGGAGTGTTTGATGGGGAGTGTAGAGGGAGCTTTACTCTGTATCTAACCCCGTGCTGTACCTGTCCTGGGAGTGTTTGATGGCGACAGTGTAGAGGGAGCTTTACTCTGTATCTAACCCCGTGCTGTACCAGTCCTGGGTGTGTTTGATGGGGTCAGTGTCGAGGGAGCTTTACTCTGTATCTAACCCCGTGCTGTACCTGTCCTGGGAGTGTTTGATGGGGACAGTGTAGAGGGAGCTTTACTCTGTACCTAACCCCGTGCTGTACCTGTCCTGGGAGTGTTTGATGGGGAGTGTAGAGGGAGCTTTACTCTGTATCTAACCCCGTGCTGTACCTGTCCTGGGAGTGTTTGATGGGGAGTGTAGAGGGAGCTTTACTCTGTATCTAACCCTGTGCTGTACCTGTCCTGGGAGTGTTTGATGGGGACAGTGTAGTGGAAGCTTTACTCTGTATCTAACCCCGTGCTGAACCTGTCCTGGGCGTGTCGGTTTTGGCCCAAGATTCTATTCATCGTGATCAGTGGAAAAACTCACATCCTCCCACTGTGGGTTCTTGACTTGGTTTAAAACTGTTGTTTGAGCTTTCTTCTCAAAATAACCATTTGTGTCAGCTTCGAAACAGCAATAAACATCTAGCAGAGAAACACAGAAATAGAGACTGTTAGATACACGGTCCTTTCCCCCTCTGGGACAGTGTCACAGTGTGTTAGATACACTGTCCTTTCCCCCTCTGGGACCGGGTGTCACAGTGTGTTAGATACACTGTCCTTTCCCCCTCTGGGACAGTGTCACAGTGTGTTAGATACACTGTCCTTTCTCCCTCTGGGACAGTGTCACAGTGTGTTAGATACACTGTCCTTTCCCCCTCTGGGACCGGGTGTCACAGTGTGTTAGATACTCTGTCCTTTCCCCCTCTGGGACCGGGTGTCATAGTGTGTTAGATACACTGTCCTTTCCCCCTCTGGGACTGGGTGTCACAGTGTGTTAGATACACTGTCCTTTCCCCCTCTGGGACCGGGTGTCACAGTGTGTTAGATACACTGTCCTTTCCCCCTCTGGGACAGTGTCACAGTGTGTTAAATACACTGTCCTTTCCCCCTCTGGGACAGTGTCACAGTGTGTTAGATACACTGTCCTTTCCCCCTCTGGGACAGTGTCGCAATGTGTTAGATACACTGTCCTTTCCCCCTCTGGGACAGTGTCACAGTGTGTTAGATACACAGTCCTTTCCCCCTCTGGGACAGTGTCACAGTGTGTTAGATACACTGTCCTTTCTCCCTCTGGGACCGGGTGTCACAGTGTGTTAGATACACTGTCCTTTCCCCCTCTGGGACTGGGTGTCAGTGTGTTAGATACACTGTCCTTTCGCCCTCTGGGACAGTGTCACAGTGTGTTAGATACACTGTCCTTTCCCCCTCTGGGACCGGGTGTCACAGTGTGTTAGATACACTGTCCTTTCCCCCTCTGGGACAGTGTCACAGTGTGTTAGATACACTGTCCTTTCCCCCTCTGGGACAGTATCACAGTGTGTTAGATACACTGTCCTTTCCCCCTCGGGGACAGTATCACAGTGTGTTAGATACACTGTCCTTTCCCCCTCTGGGACAGTGTCACAGTGTGTTAGATACACTGTCCTTTCCCCCTCTGGGACAGTATCACAGTGTGTTAGATACACTGTCCTTTCCCCCTCTGGGACCGGGTGTCACAGTGTGTTAGATACACTGTCCTTTCCCCCTCTGGGACAGTGTCACAGTGTGTTAGATACACTGTCCTTTCCCCCTCTGGGACAGTGTCACAGTGTGTTAGATACACTGTCCTTTCCCCCTCTGGGACAGTGTCACAGTGTGTTAGATACACTGTCCTTTCCCCCTCTGGGACAGTGTCACAGTGTGTTAGATACACTGTCCTTTCCCCCTCTGGGACAGTGTCACAGTGTGTTAGATACACTGTCCTTTCCCACTCTGGGACATTGTCACAGTGTGTTAGATACACTGTCCTTTCCCCCTCTGGGACTGTGTCACAGTGTATTAATGTGTTGGGAGGGGCCCCTTACTCACCGTGAAGCTGAGTGAATCCAGACAGCGAGTGAATCTTCAGGCTCATGGTCCCTTTCAGAGTTTTCTCCTCCGGGTCTGAAACAAGCCAAGGGCACGAGGGTGGTCATCGCCTCCCGACACTCCTGTCCCATCCAATCCTCCTCCCTGGCCTCTGCTTCCCGCCTGCTGTGCCGCTCCTCCCGCCCTCCCTCCCCTGCTCCCTTCCCCCCCCCCCCGCCGTGGCCCACCGCGCCTTCTCCCCTCCGTGAGCCTCACCCCATCTAAAACTCTCCTCCTGACCCCCCCCGACTCTGCTGTGACCTCGCTCGCAGCACTTCCTGTGCCCTCTGACCTGCACTGCCTCCCAGTCCGGCCACCCCTCGAGCCGCCCTGCCGACTGGACCGCGGCCAATCTGAACGGAAGCACGTCCCCACGTTCCCCCCCCCCCCCCCCCCCCACCCCCCCCCACCCCCCCCCCCCGCCGCCCGCCCCACCACAAGCCCCGTTCACCAATAAACCCTGCAACACTGCCTTAAAGGTATTCGGAGATTCTCCTCCTGCCCCCTTTCGACGTGGAAGGTTCCAGAAGCCTGTTGCCCTCGGAGAGAAAGCATTTCACCCCCATCACCACAGCGCCTCCAACGCCGCGCCCCCCCCCCCCCCCATTCTTCCACAACAGGGAACATCATGGAGTCAGAGAGTTTATAGCACAGAAAGAGGTTTTGCCCTTCACTTGGGTGCCGACTACCAAGTCCCTCTCTGCGTCTATGATGCGCTATTAATTACGGCGAGACGAGACGAGAGTAGAGAGTAATTGAGGCTTTATTAAGCAGAGATGTGGAGCCTCCTGCAGCTGCTGCTGAAATGGCTGCAGCTCGGTGAGCACACACATTTATACTCCGCCTACTGGGCGGAGCCAGCAGGCAGGGATCTACCCCCGTACCTGCAGTACAGGAGCCTGACCGTATTACTTATCATATACAATGTAATATATACAAACAGTGGTGACTCCCACAAAAAACCCCATTTCCCCGCACGTGCACCCTAGCCTTGGCTCATCTTAATGCTTGTTAATTGTTGTGAGAGTTCCAGCCTCCTTCGGGCAGCGAGTTCCAGGTTCCCACCATCCTCTGGCCGATAAAAGATTCTCCTTAAATCTCCTGTTCCTAACCTGGGGCGAAATTCTCCCGCAACGGCGCGATGTGCGCCGACTGGCGCCCAAAACGGCGCCAATCAGACGGGCATCGCGCCGCCCCAAAGGTGCGGAATGCTCCGCATCTTTGGGGGCCGAGCCCCAACATTGAGGGGCTAGGCCGGCGCCGGAGGAATTTCCGCCCCGCCAGCTGGCGGAAACGGCCTTTGTCGCCCCGCCAGCTCTGCGCGGAAATGACATCTCCGGGCGGCGCATGCGCGGGAGCGTCAGCGGCCGCTGAGTTTCCCGCGCATGCGCAGTGGGGAGAGTCTCTTCCGCCTCCGCCATGGTGGAGACCGGGGCGGAGGCGGAAGGGAAAGAGCGCCCCCACGGCACAGGCCCGCCCGCGGATCGGTGGGCCCCGATCGCGGGCCAGGCCACCGTGGGGGCATCCCCCCCGGGGCCAGATCGCCCCACGCCCCCCCCCCCCCCCCCCCAGGACCCCGGAGCCCGCCTGCGCCGCCTTGTCCCGCCGGTAAGGTAGGTGGTTCAATTTACGCTGGCGGGACAGGCAATTCATCGGCGAGACTTGGGCCCATTCGGGCCGGAGAATCGACCGGGGGGGGGGGCCCGCCAACCGACGCGGCGCGATTCCCGCCCCCGCCGAATATCCGGTGCCGGAGACTTCGGCAACTGGCGGGGGCGGGATTCACGCCAGCCCCCGGCGATTTTCCGACCCGGCGGGGGGGTCGGAGAATGTCGCCCCTTAAATCTATGCCCCCTGGTGATTGACCCCTCCACTAAAGGACCAGTTTCTTCCTGTTCAGCCCTATCTGTGTCCCTCACTGTTACACTCTCAATCTCTGGACATGTACCCCGAGCTCCCTCTGTACGTCCCAGGGTCAGAACGTTCGCTGTGTATTTCCCCCGCTTGTTACATTTCAAAAGATCCATCGCCTCCCAGTGGAATAAGGGGATGGGTGATTTTCTCCTTTCCCTCGCCCGCCCGCCCTCGCCCGCCCCCCCTCCCCCCTCGCCTGCCCCTCTCCCCCACCTCCGCCGCAAGTTGCGGCTGCGTTGCGCTCGGCAGTGTGACGTTACCTTCCAGGTTGCTGTGCAGAGGCAGGTTGCATGCTTCCTGTTGCCCGATGTAGCCGTGGATGAGGGTCTGGATCTCGGAGGGGCTGCTGGGTGCCTGGGACCCTACAGCGAGAGAGAATGTCAGATTCTGCGAGGTGCGGGGAGGCGGCTCAAAGGGCACGAGGCCAAGGCCTCAAAGCTCAATTCCCGGGCCAGCACCCAATTCATCCATCCAGCCCTTTGTGGGGTTATGTCTACCTGAACAAAACTGTCAGAGGGTCAGTACTGAGGGAGTGCCGCACTGCCTGAGAGTCAGTACTGAGGGAGTGCTGCACTGTCAGAGGGTCAGTACTGAGGGAGTGCCGCACTGTCAGAGGGTCAGTGCTGAGGGAACACCGCACTGTCAGAGTGTCAGTACTGAGGGAGTGCCGCACTGTCAAAGGATCAGTACAGAGGGAGTGCCGCACTGTCAGAGGGTCAGTACTGAGGGAGTGCCACACTGTCAGAGGGTCAGTACTGAGGGAGTGCCGCACTGTCAGAGAATCAGTACTGAGGGAGTGCCGCACTGTCAGAGGGTCAGTACAGAGGGAATGCCGCACTGTCAGAGGGTCAGTACAGAGGGAGTGCCGCACTGTCAGAGGGTCAGTACTGAGGGAGCGCCGCACTGTCTGAGAGTCAGTACTGAGGGAGTGCCGCACTGTCTGAGAGTCAGTACTGAGGGAGTGCCGCACTGTCAGAGGGTCAGTACAGAGGGAGTGCCGCACTGTCAAAGGGTCAGTACTGAGTGAGCTCCGCACTGTCGGAGGGTCAGTACTGAGGGAACGCCGCACTGTCAGAGGGTCAGTACAGAGGGAGTGCCGCACTGTCAAAGGATCAGTACTGAGGGAGTGCCGCACTGTCAGAGGGTCAGTACTGAGGGAGTGCCGCACTGTCAGAGGGTCAGTACTGAGGGAGTGCCGCACTGTCAGAGGGTCAGTACTGAGGGAGCTCCGCACTGTCAGAGAGTCAGTACTGAGGGAGTGCTGCACTGTCAGAGGGTCAGTACTGAGGGGGTGCCGCACTGTCAGAGTGTCAGTACTGAGGGAGCTCCGCACTGTCAGAGGGTCAGTACTGAGGGTGTGCTGCACTGTCGGAGGGTCAGTACTGAGGGAGTGCTGCACTGTCAGAGGGTCAGTACTGAGGGAGTGCTGCACTGTCGGAGGGTCAGTACTGAGGGAGTGCTGCACTGTCAGTGGGTCAGTACAGAGGGAGTGCTGCACTGTCAGAGGGTCAGTACTGCACTGCCAGAGGGTCAGTACTGAGGGTGTGCTGCACTGTCGGAGGGTCAGTACTGAGGGAGTGCTGCACTGTCAGAGGGTCAGTACTGAGGGAGTGCTGCACTGTCGGAGGGTCAGTACTGAGGGAGTGCTGCACTGTCGGAGGGTCAGTACAGAGGGAGTGCTGCACTGTCAGAGGGTCAGTACTGCACTGCCAGAGGGTCAGTACTGAGGGAGCTCTGCACTGTCGGAGGGTCAGTACTGAGGGAGTGCTGCACTGTCGGTGGGTCAGCACTGAGGGAGTGCCGCACTGTCGGAGGGTCAGTGTTGAGGGAGTGCCGCACTGTCAGAGGGTCAGTACTGAGGGAGTGCCGCACTGTCAGAGGGTCAGTACTGAGGGAGTGCCGCCCTGTCGGAGGGTCAGTGTTGAGGGCGTGCCGCACTGTCGGAGGGTCAGTACTGTGGGAGTACCGCACTGTCAGAGGGTCAGTACTGAGGGAGTGCCGCACTGTCAGTTGGTCAGTACTGAGGGAGTGCCACACTGTCGGAGGGTCAGTACTGAGGGAGCGCCCCACAGAGGGGTGGGGGTGGGTTGAGTAAGTGTAGGAGCTACCCACCGTGCTTTGTGTGTGGGGTGGGTGGAGGGGAGCGTGGGGGAGGGGGGGGGTTTAGTAAGTGCAGGAGCTACCCACCATGCTTTTTCAGCCTCTCGATACTCTCCTGCCAATCGTGGAGCTCGTATTCGGAAGACAGGAGGAAGAGGTAGCTCTGCGGGTGGAGGAACAGAAACACGGTCAATGCAAACTCCCCAATAAGAAGGTAACTGATTAACTAAATGGAGAGAAATGTTGGGTTGCAGCCGTGCAGAGGGATCTGGGGGTCCTGGTACATGAATCACCGAAAACCAGCATGCAGGGAAGCGAATGGAATGTTGGCATTTATAGCGGAAGGAATTGAGTATAAAGGTAGAGAAGTGTTGCTGTAACTGTACACGGCCTCGGTGAGACCGTGCCTGGTGTATTGCGCACAGTTTTGGTCCCCTTATTTGAGGAAAGATGCAGTGGCATTGGGGGCAGTTCAGAGGAGGTTCACCCGATTGATTCCAGAGATTAGGACTTTGTCTTATGAAGTGAGATTGAACAGTTTCGGCCTTTCGGCCTCCACAGCTCCAGGGTCCCGGGTTCGATTCCCGGCTCGGGTCACTGTCTGCGCGGAGTCTGCACGTTCTCCCCCGTGTCTGCGTGGGTTTCCTCCGGGTGCTCCGGTTTCCTCCCACAAGTCCCGAAAGACGTGCTGTTTGGTAATTTGGACATTCTGAATTCTCCCTCTATGTACCCGAAGAGTAAATTCATTGCAGTGTTAACGTAAGCCTGTAAATGTAAAGATTATTGTTGTTACTCTCTGGAGTTTAGAAGTACGAGGAGAGATCTAATTGACGTGTACAAGATGATAAACGGTCTGGATAAAGTAGACGTGGAGTGGATGTTTCCTTTTGTGGAACATTCTAGAATGAGTGGTCAAAGTTTCAGGATAAGGGGGATCAAATTTAAAACTGATTTGTGGAGAAACTACTTCTCCCGAAGGGTTGTGAAGCTCTGGAATTCGCTCCCCCAGGTGCATGCTGGGACAGTGAGCCAATGTCAGGAGGAGTTAGACAGATTTTTCATTGGGAATGGGTTGAAGGGTTATGGAGAACGGGCAGGACGGTGGGGTTGAGGCCAGGATGAGATCAGCCATGATCCGACTGATGGGCTGAATTGCCGACTGTTGCTGACGTTTTCATGTTCTTCGGGGGTTGAGCTTGGGTCTATAGTGGAGCCTGGGCCCAGAATGATAGACTCTGAGCTAGCTTTGAGGTTTGGTCTCGAGTGGAGCCTGGGCCTAGCGTACTGTTGAGGCTGGTTCTGTGGTGGAGCCTGGGCCTTCTGTGACAAATCCTGGTTCTAGTTTTGAGGCTGGGTCTATGGAGGAGCCTGGGCCTAGTGTGTCATAATGCCTAGGCCTGGAGCACTGTTGAGGCTGGGTCTGTAGTGGAGTCTGGGCCTGGTGTGGGATAAAGCCTGGGTCTGGAGTACTGTTGAGGCTGGGTCTGTAGTGGAGTCTGGGCCTGGTGTGGGATAAAGCCTGGGTCTGGAGTACTGTTGAGGCTGGGTCTGTAGTGGAGTCTGGGCCTGGTGTGGGATAAAGCCTGGGTCTGGAGTACTGTTGAGGCTGGGTCTGTAGTGGAGTCTGGGCCTGGTGTGGGATAAAGCCTGGGTCTGGAGTACTGTTGAGGCTGGTCGAGTGCAACCTGGGCCTGGTGTGTAATAAATCCTGAGCCTAGATTACTGAGGAGCCTGTGCCCGGTGTGACAAGGTTTAGGCCTAGAGTACAGTTGAGGCTGGCCTATAGTGAATTCTGGGCCTGATTTGTGATAAAGCCTACGCCTAAGCAATTCTTGAGGCTTGGCCTTTTGTAGACATGTGCCTAGGCCTGGTGTACAATGGAGACGGAGTCTGATCTCCAAATTCCTTGGGATGTGAAGACCTACATGAGACTCAAATACATAAACCTGCGTGGTTAATGGATGCTCATTTGCCAAATTTCTATTGATTCGGGAATGGACCCAACAAATGAAAACATAACCCTTCCCATTCCCAAAAAGAGGGGGATTGGAAACTGAGAACACAGCCTGACATTAGTTATCGGGAAAGTGCTGGAACCTATTATTCAGGAAGGTTCTACCCCAAGTCTGACAAAGATATTAGAGTATGTGAGGACATAACTAGCAGGGAAGATAAAGGGAAAATTGTAGATGTAGTATATACAGTCTTAGGGAAGGCATTCGATGAGGTGCCACAGAAAAGGTTAACTGGCCAGATAAGGATGGGGCTGGTTGTGGGAAAGAGGGTTAATGGAGATAAGAGGATAAATGGGACATTTATAAGTTAACAACCAGTGAATGGCCAGAAGGATCAGTGCTCAGGACTCAGCGAGTAACAATCAGCATCAATGACTTAGATTTGAGGGCAGAGAGCAATATAGTTGGGTTAGTTGATGATATAGAGCTAGGTGGGAATGTGAGCTGTGAGGAGGATACAAAGCTGGGTGGGAGTGTAAGCTGTGAGGAGGATACAAAGCTGGGTGGGAGTGTAAGCTGTGAGGAGGATACAATGCTGGGTGGGAGTGTAAGCTGTGAGGATACAAAGCTGGGTGGGAGTGTAAGCTGTGAGGAGGATACAAAGCTGGGTGGGACTGTGAGCTGTGAGGGGGATACAAAGCTGGGTGGGAGTGTAAGCTGTGAGGAGGATACAAAGCTGGGTGGGAGTGTAAGCTGTGAGGAGGATACAAAGCAGGGTGGGAGTGTAAGCTGTGAGGAGGATACAAAGCTGGGTGGGAGTGTAAGCTGTAAGGAGGATACAATGCTGGGTAGGAGTGTAAGCTGTGAGGAGGATACAAAGCTGGGTGGGACTGTGAGCTGTGAGGGGGATACAAAGCTGGGTGGGAGTGTAAGCTTTGAGGATACAAAGCTGGGTGGGAGTGTAAGCTGTGAGGGGGATACAAAGCTGGGTGGGAGTGTAAGCTGTGAGGAGGATACAAAGCTGGGTGGGAATGTAAGCTGTGAGGGGGATACAAAGCTGGGTGGGAGTGTAAGCTGTGAGGAGGATGCAAAGCTGGGTGGGAGTGTAAGCTGTGAGGAGGATACAAAGCTGGGTGGGAGTGTAAGCTGTGAGGATACAAAGCTGGGTGGGAGTGTAAGCTGTGAGGAGGATACAAAGCTGGGTGGGAGTGTAAGCTGTGAGGAGGATACAAAGCTGGGTGGGAGTGTAAGCTGTGAGGAGGATGCAAAGCTGGGTGGGAGTGTAAGCTGTGAGGATACAAAGCTGGGTGGGAATGTAAGCTGTGAGGAGGATACAAAGCTGGTGGGAGTGTAAGCTGTGAGGGGGATACAAAGCTGGGTGGGAGTGTAAGCTGTGAGGGGGATACAAAGCTGGGTGGGAGTGTAAGCTGTGAGGATACAAAGCTGGGTGGGAATGTAAGCTGTGAGGAGGATACAAAGCTGGGTGGGAGTGTAAGCTGTGAGGATACAAAGCTGAGTGGGAGTGTAAGCTGTGAGGGGGATACAAAGCTGGGTGGGAGTGTAAGCTGTGAGGAGGATACAAAGCTGGATGGGAGTGTAAGCTGTGAGGATACAAAGCTGGGTGGGAGTGTAAGCTGTGAGGATACAAAGCTGGGTGGGAATGTAAGCTGTGAGGAGGATACAAAGCTGGGTGGGAGTGTAAGCTGTGAGGATACAAAGCTGGGTGAGAGTGTAAGCTGTGAGGAGGATACAAAGCTGGATGGGAGTGTAAGCTGTGAGGAGGACACAAAGCTGGGTGGGAATGTAAGCTGTGAGGGGGATACAAAGCTGGGTGGGAGTGTAAGCTGTGAGGTGGACACAAAGCTCGGTGGGAGTGTAAGCTGTGAGGATACAAAGCTGGGTGGGAGTGTAAGCTGTGAGGATACAAAGCTGGGTGGGAGTGTAAGCTGTGAGGAGGATACAAAGCTGGGTGGGAGTGTAAGCTGTGAGGAGGATACAAAGCTGGGTGGGAGTGTAAGCTGTGAAGAGGATACAAAGCTGGGTGGGAATGTAAGCTGTGAGGATACAAAGCTTGGGTGGGAGTGTAAGCTGTGAGGGGGATACAAAGCTGGATGGGAGTGTAAGCTGTGAGGGGGATACAAAGCT
Source organism: Scyliorhinus torazame (assembly GCF_047496885.1). Classification (NCBI taxonomy): domain Eukaryota; kingdom Metazoa; phylum Chordata; class Chondrichthyes; order Carcharhiniformes; family Scyliorhinidae; genus Scyliorhinus; species Scyliorhinus torazame. The sequence continues at coordinate 16,673,594 of NC_092725.1, read as the reverse complement.
GGGTGGGAGTGTAAGCTGTGAGGGGGATACAAAGCTGGATGGGAGTGTAAGCTGTGAGGGGGATACAAAGCTGGGTGGGGAGTGTAAGCTGTGAGGAGGATACAAAGCTTGGTGGGAATGTAAGCTGTGAGGAGGATACAAAGCTGGGTGGGAGTGTAAGCTGTGAGGATACAAAGCTGGGTGGGAGTGTAAGCTGTGAGGAGGATACAAAGCTGGGTGGGAGTGTAAGCTGTGAGGAGGATACAAAGCTGGGTGGGAGTGTAAGCTGTGAGGATACAAAGCTGGGTGGGAGTGTAAGCTGTGAAGGGGATACAATGCTGGGTGGGAGTGTAAGCTGTGAGGGGGATACAAAGCTGGATGGGAGTGTAAGCTGTGAGGGGGATACAAAGCTGGGTGGGGAGTGTAAGCTGTGAGGAGGATACAAAGCTTGGTGGGAATGTAAGCTGTGAGGAGGATACAAAGCTGGGTGGGAGTGTAAGCTGTGAGGAGGATACAAAGCTGGGTGGGAGTGTAAGCTGTGAGGATACAAAGCTGGGTGGGAGTGTAAGCTGTGAGGAGGATACAAAGCTGGGTGGGAGTGTAAGCTGTGAGGAGGATACAAAGCTGGGTGGGAGTGTAAGCTGTGAGGATACAAAGCTGGGTGGGAGTGTAAGCTGTGAGGGGGATACAAAGCTGGGTGGGAGTGTAAGCTGTGAAGAGGATACAAAGCTGGGTGGGAGTGTAAGCTGTGAGGATACAAAGCTGGGTGGGAATGTAAGCTGTGAGGATACAAAGCTTGGGTGGGAGTGTAAGCTGTGAGGGGGATACAAAGCTGGGTGGGGAGTGTAAGCTGTGAGGAGGATACAAAGCTTGGTGGGAATGTAAGCTGTGAGGAGGATACAAAGCTGGGTGGGAGTGTAAGCTGTGAGGATACAAAGCTGGGTGGGAGTGTAAGCTGTGAGGAGGATACAAAGCTGGGTGGGAGTGTAAGCTGTGAGGATACAAAGCTGGGTGGGAGTGTAAGCTGTGAGGGGGATACAAAGCTGGGTGGAATGTAAGCTGTGAGGAGGATACAAAGCTGGGTGGGAGTGTAAACTGTGAGGAGGATACAAAGCTGAGTGGGAGTGTAAGCTGTGAGGGGGATACAAAGCTGGGTGGGAGTGTAAGCTGTGAGGAGGATACAAAGCTGGGTGGGAATGTAAGCTGTGAGGAGGATACAAAGCTGGGTGGGAGTGTAAGCTGTGAGGATACAAAGCTGAGTGGGAGTGTAAGCTGTGAGGGGGATACAAAGCTGGGTGGGAGTGTAAGCTGTGAGGATACAAAGCTGGGTGGGAATGTAAGCTGTGAGGAGGATACAAAGCTGGGTGGGAGTGTAAGCTGTGAGGATACAAAGCTGGGTGAGAGTGTAAGCTGTGAGGAGGATACAAAGCTGGATGGGAGTGTAAGCTGTGAGGAGGACACAAAGCTGGGTGGGAATGTAAGCTGTGAGGGGGATACAAAGCTGGGTGGGAGTGTAAGCTGTGAGGTGGACACAAAGCTCGGTGGGAGTGTAAGCTGTGAGGATACAAAGCTGGGTGGGAGTGTAAGCTGTGAGGATACAAAGCTGGGTGGGAGTGTAAGCTGTGAGGGGGATACAAAGCTGGGTGGGAGTGTAAGCTGTGAGGTGGACACAAAGCTCGGTGGGAGTGTAAGCTGTGAGGATACAAAGCTGGGTGGGAGTGTAAGCTGTGAGGATACAAAGCTGGGTGGGAGTGTAAGCTGTGAGGATACAAAGCTGGGTGGGAGTGTAAGCTGTGAGGAGGATACAAAGCTGGGTGGGAATGTAAGCTGTGAAGAGGATACAAAGCTGGGTGGGAGTGTAAGCTGTGAGGAGGATACAAAGCTGGGTGGGAGTGTAAGCTGTGAGGATACAAAGCTGGGTGGGAGTGTAAGCTGTGAGGGGGATACAAAGCTGGGTGGGAGTGTAAGCTGTGAAGAGGATACAAAGCTGGGTGGGAGTGTAAGCTGTGAGGATACAAAGCTGGGTGGGAATGTAAGCTGTGAGGATACAAAGCTTGGGTGGGAGTGTAAGCTGTGAGGGGGATACAAAGCTGGGTGGGGAGTGTAAGCTGTGAGGAGGATACAAAGCTTGGTGGGAATGTAAGCTGTGAGGAGGATACAAAGCTGGGTGGGAGTGTAAGCTGTGAGGATACAAAGCTGGGTGGGAGTGTAAGCTGTGAGGAGGATACAAAGCTGGGTGGGAGTGTAAGCTGTGAGGAGGATACAAAGCTGGGTGGGAGTGTAAGCTGTGAGGATACAAAGCTGGGTGGGAGTGTAAGCTGTGAGGGGGATACAAAGCTGGGTGGGAATGTAAGCTGTGAGGAGGATACAAAGCTGGGTGGGAATGTAAACTGTGAGGAGGATACAAAGCTGAGTGGGAGTGTAAGCTGTGAGGGGGATACAAAGCTGGGTGGGAGTGTAAGCTGTGAGGAGGATACAAAGCTGGGTGGGAGTGTAAGCTGTGAGGGGGATACAAAGCTGGGTGGGAGTGTAAGCTGTGAGGAGGATACAAAGCTGGGTGGGAGTGTAAGCTGTGAGGATACAAACCTGGCTGGGAGTGTAAGCTGTGTGGGGGACACAAAGCTGGGTGGGAATATAAGCTGTGAGGAGGATACACACCTGGCTGGGAGTGCAAGCTGTGAGGATACAAAGCTGGGTGGGAGTGTAAGCTGTGAGGATACAAAGCTGGGTGGGAGTGTAAGCTGTGAGGAGGATACAAAGCTGGGTGGGAGTTTAAGCTGTGAGGATACAAAGCTGGGTGGGAGTGTAAGCTGTGAGGAGGATACAAAGCTGGGTGGGAATGTAAGCTGTGAGGAGGATACAAAGCTGGGTGGGAGTGTAAGCTGTGAGGAGGATACAAAGCTGGGTGGGAATGTAAGCTGTGAGGAGGATACAAAGCTGGGTGGGGAGTGTAAGCTGTGAGGATACAAAGCTGGGTGGGAGTGTAAGCTGTGAGGAGGATACAAAGCTGGGTGGGAGTGTAAGCTGTGAGGAGGATACAAAGCTGGGTGGGGAGTGTAAGCTGTGAGGATACAAAGCTGGGTGGGAGTGTAAGCTGTGAGGAGGATACAAAGCTGGGTGAGAGTGTAAACTGTGATGAGGATACAAAGCTGGGTGGGAGTGTAAGCTGTGAGGAGGATACAAAGCTGGGTGGGAGTGTAAGCTGTGAGGGGGATACAAAGCCGGGTGGGAATGTAAGCTGTGAGGAGGATACAAAGCTGGGTGGGAGTGTAAGCTGTGAGGAGGACACAAAGCTGGGTGGGAGTGTAAGCTGTGAGGGGGATACAAAGCTGGGTGGGAGTGTAAGCTGTGAGGATACAAAGCTGGGTGGGAGTGTAAGCTGTGAGGAGGATACAAAGCTGGGTGGGAGTGTAAGCTGTGAGGGGGATACAAAGCCGGGTGGGAATGTAAGCTGTGAGGAGGATACAAAGCTGGGTGGGAGTGTAAGCTGTGAGGAGGACACAAAGCTGGGTGGGAGTGTAAGCTGTGAGGGGGATACAAAGCTGGGTGGGAGTGTAAGCTGTGAGGGGGATACAAAGCTGGGGGGGAGTGTAAGCTGTGAGGGGGATACAAAGCTGGGGGGGAGTGTAAGCTGTGAGGGGGATACAAAGCTGGGTGAGAGTGTAAGCTGTGAGGGGGATACAAAGCTGGGTGGGAGTGTAAGCTGTGAGGAGGATACAAAGCTGGGTGGGAATGTAAGCTGTGAGGAGGATACAAAGCTGGGTGGGAATGTAAGCTGTGAGGAGGATACAAAGCTGGGTGGGAATGTAAGCTGTGAGGAGGATACAAAGCTGGGTGGGAGTGTAAGCTGTGAGGGGGACCTGAAGAGGCTGCAAAGACATGTAATGAGGTTAACTGAATGGGAAATCAGATTGCAGCTGCAGAATCGAGTCGCAAAATAAATAATGATTCGCTTTGCTGGGCAGAGCAAAGCAGCAGAATATTTTCCAAAATCCGTGAAGCATTTTGTTTTCCGTATTTGAACAAGGGCATTGGAGGTGGGCAGTGGAGGTCCACCGGATTGGTCCCTGGAATGAAGCCTGGGCTTCGATTAGCTCCATATTGTCTGGGGTTTAGGAGAATGAGAGGAGATGGGATTGAAACGTTCGCGATTCAGAAGGGCGTCGAGGGGGTAGAGCCAGAAAGTTTGTTTACCCCAGCTGGACAATCTGGAACTTGGCGTGGGGATGGTGGGTTCAAGGCATGGGTTAAGATACATTCCAATTTATTGTCTCGTCTATGTTAAGTATCCAATAATTGACACTGATATGTAAAGAGTCTGCAGGTGGCCTTTGGGGCATGTGATGTGATGATAGAATTTTTGTACAGAGCTGTGTTCAAGGAAAATAAACATGTTTGTGAGAAAGAGCAGAACTTTGGACTCTTTACACAACAGCAGCTAAACGTATGACAAATAGTAGCAGAGGACGGTTGCTGTGCAAATGTGAAGGATTGAAATATACAACATTTCCTGATCAAACCAAGGAGTGAGTGAGAAAAAAAAGTAGATTTTTGGCTGAACCTCGGATAAAGATTGCCGGATATGACTACCCCCTTATTTTATGAAAGGGAATCGTACGACCAACGGAGAAGTGCAGTAGTTATGTGGACTAAGGTAACTGCTTTGGGAAAGAGGCATCAAGGTTTGGCATTGGCTCTTTCTCTACCATATGGCAGTAACATCCGAAACAAAGTGCTTTCTGAGCTGGAATTGGAAGAGTTAGACTCAGAAGAAGGTCTGGAGACTTTATTACGTTATATGGATAAGACTTATCAAAAGGATGACTTGTTAAGTGCGTATGAAGCCTGGTCAGATTTTGATAGATTCTGGAAAAAGAGGATTTCTTCACGGAAGACGATATAATGGAATTTGGCAGACTATAAAAAAGGTTGCAGAAACACAACCTGGAATTTCCACAGTTCGTGTTGGCATTTAAATTACTGGGCTGTGCTAGAGTGAGCAACATGGATAGGCTCCTGGTTTTGACAGGAGTTGAATGAAAAATGAAATGAAAGTCGCTTATTGTCACAAGTAGACTTCAATGAAGTTACTGTGAAAAGCCCCTAGTCGCCACATTCCGGCGCCTGTTCGGGGAGGCTGGTACGGGAATTGAACCGCGCTGCTGGCCTGCCTTGGTCTGCTTTCAAAGCCAGCGATTTAGCCCTGTGCTAAACAGCCCCTAGTTCAGTTTGCGGATAAGGATGCCTTATTCGATCAGATGACAGAGGCCTTCAAAAAGTTTCTGGGGAAACATTCGATTCCTGTGGCTCTGATGACCCAAATGGGTCAGTCAGCAATAAAGCAGAATATGGAAGATCCACTACTAACAGGATGGCGAAATCGTACAGCTACGAACAGGTTCCAAGACTATAGAAGGAGATCGGGACCCGGAAATTATGAGGGCAGACACCCATTTAGAACCTACAATAGGAGGAGGGACATGGAGAATGGAAATCAGAAGATGAACCCCAGAAATGCACGGGGCATGATAAATCGATGTTTTCAGTGTGACTCTCAATACCATTATGCTTTCAACTGTCCAACAAGTTATAAGAGAGTGTTTGAAGCTACACATGACACGGAAGAGTCGGAAGAGGAAAATTACAGTGACCAGAAAGAAGGCATTGTCCGATTAACAAGTAGTTTTACGCCAGTAATGAGGGTGTTGGTTGCAGAATCCTTCAACTGTTCTGTTTTGGACAGTGGCTGCACATCGACTGTGTGTGGAATTGACTGGTTAAAATGTTACCTGGATTCTTTGAATGCTGAAAATCGTAACAAGGTTAAGGAATTTGAAAGTTCCACAAGTTTCAGGTTTGGGGATGATAATACTCTGAAGTCGCTGAAAAGAGTGGTGATCCCTTGCAATATTGCCGGAGTGAATCATTTCATTAGCACGGATGTTGTATCAAGTGAGATACCTTTGCTTCTGAGCAGACCATCGATGAAGAAAGCACACATGAAACTGGATATGGAACAGGATAAGGCAACAGTTTTTGGAAAGACTGTGGACTTACAATTTACACAGTCGGGACACTATTGTATTCCATTACTGAAAAATAATATTTCAAGTAGAGTGGTTAAAGATGTGTTAATGGCAGCTGGAAATGGGACTTTAGCTGATAAAAAGCTTGTGGTATTAAAACTGCACAGGCAATTTGCACATCCGTCTCCTCGGAGGCTGAAAAATTTATTAAAGGATGCAGGGGTAAGGGATGAAGACTATACTAAACTAATAGAACAGGTTAGTGATCGCTGTGAAGTTTGTAGGAAGTACAGAAGGTCACCATCACGACCGATAGTAACCCTACCGTTGGCCAGGGATTTTAATGACATTGTGGCCATGGACCTTAAGATCTGGGATAAAGCTAACAATATATTTAATTTGCATTTTGTAGATTTAGCAACCAGATTTAGTCAATCAATTATTGTACAAAGTAAAGAAAAGAGAGTAATTCTGGATCAAATCGTGGAAAAATGGAAAGGGACAGGAATGGGCCCACTGGCAAAATTCCTTACGGACAATGGGGGAGAATTTGCTAATGATGAGTTTAGGGATTTGTGTGAAAACGTGAATATCACAGTTCTGAATACGGCTGCAGAAAGCCCATTTAGTAATGGTATGTGTGAAAGAAACCATGCTGTAATAGATGACATGCTCCGGAAAATTTTGGCAGACAGACCAAACTGCAAGTTAAATTCAGTTTTAGCATGGGCGGTACATGCAAAGAATTCATTGCAGATGGTTGGGGGCTATAGTCCTTATCAATTAGTGTTTGGTAGAAAGCCTAAAATTCCGTCCATTTTGGATGACTAGCCTCCAGCTTGGGAGGGGACTACAATTAGCTCTGGTTTTGCTGAACATTTAAATGCATTACATAGCAGTAGAGAAGCTTTTTTGTAAGAGTCTCTGAAAGAGCTTTAAGACATAACGTACGGCCATCAGATGCCGTTTTTCAGCAAGGAGGCATGGTATACTATAAGAGAGACAATTTTAATGAATGGAAAGGCCAAGGAAAGATCATAGGCATAGATGGGAAAACAATTATTTTGCAACATGGCAATCCAACTGTTAGGGTCCATTCATCAAGGATAATGGGTATTTCAAATTTAGACAGAGGAGACAGACATGACGAGGAACCAGGGTCATCTGGTACGCATGTGTTAAAGAACTATGAGGACCAGTTAACTGGTTATAGACAGGGTTTCTGTAGAGGAACACAATACTTCTGATGAATTAGAACAGGCCATTTTTTCCAAAAGGACAACTGCCAAAAGTTTGTACAAAAGTACCATACTTGTCCGAAGGGTCTAGTCAATGGAAGGATGCAACTGTTATTGGTAGAGCAGGGAAGGCCCCTGGAAAGTATAAACACTGGTTGAAAGTATAGCATTCAGGGGAGGGTGTTAAGACAATGGATTGGGAACATGACGTTCAAAAATGGAGGGCACAGAAACGCAGTGCCAGTTCAGATAGTACATCGGATAGTGAACAGGTTCGCAGGAAAAGGTCGAGAACTTCTGAAAGGACATCCCACAGCAGAAGGGAAAGATCAAGCAGTAGCAGTACAGAACGAGATACCAGGCGGGAGAGGGGACATAGTTTATCAAGGTCTCGGAACATGAGTAAGACTGAAAATACTAATAGGAGTAGAAGCCCACATGCACGTGAGATTTTGGTGACTTCCAATAAATTAGATGAAAAAGTTATCAAAGATGCCAAACAGCAAGAACTGCATAGTTGGAGTGAATTTGGGGTCTACACGGAAGTACCGGATAGGGGACAAAGAGCTCTATCCCACAGATGGATTTGCACGGAAAAGGTTCTTCCGGATGGAACTTATAAGGCAAAGGCCAGGCTTGTGGCAAGGGGATTTGACGAAAACTTAGAAGCTCAGGATTTAAGGGTAGATTCACCTACAGCAGGAAAGGTTATTTTAAGATCTTCTTGGTTCTATTAGCCACAAAGGCATGGGAATGCAAATCTATAGATATAAAAGCTGCCTTTTTGCAGGGGCATCAGCTCCAGAGAGACATTTTTCTCCGTCCTAAAGAAGCAGCTAACACAGAAGGGGTATTCTGGAAGTTGAACAAATGTGTACATGGATTAAATGATGCATCTAGAGTCTGGTATTTTTCAGTCAGATCAGTTTTGCTAAAAGTAGGCAGTTGCCAGTTGAAAGCAGATCCTGCAATGTTTTACTGGCACGTGAAAGGAAATCATTCTGGCATCTTTATGATGCACGTCGATGATTTTCTTGTGGGGTGGGACTAGTGATTTCAAAGCTATTGTAATCTCTGGTTTGAGGAAAGAATTCAGAGTTGGAAGTAAGGCTTCCGGTGCATTTAAATATATTGGACTGGAAATCGGACAGACTAAGTTAGGGGCAACTTTACGTCAGCAATCTTATTTGGAAAGCATCAGCCCAATAGCAATTAGTCGTGGCCGGGTTTCACAAAAAGACGCAGTGGTTTTCAAAGATGGAAAAAGAGCAACTGCGAAGTTTAATTGGGCAACTGAACTGGTTAGGTAGACAGACTAGACTGGACGTGAGTTTTGATGTCTTAGAGTTGAGTACAAAAATGAATGATCCCAAAGTGGAAGACATAATAAGAGCAAATAAAGCATTGGCCAAACTAAAAATGCAGGAGTATGTTTTGAAGTTCCCGGTTTTAGGTGACCTTAAGCACTTGAAACTCAGTTCATAGTGACGCGTCCTACGCAAATGTATGTGATGGGGTTTCAAGCGCAGGAGGTTTTATAATTTTCCTCTTGGGGAACAATGGTAAATGTTGCCCGCTTGTGTGGGGAACAAAGAAAATAAGGAGAGTGGTCAAAAGCACTTTGGCCACCGAACCATTAAGCCTTGTAGAGGCGGTGGATATGGCCTTTAATATATCTCAGATATTGACAGGAATTTTGGGATTAGGGGATTTGGGTAACATACCCATTGAGTGTCACATTGACAATAAATCCGTGTGGGAAAAAGTGCACTCTACAGAAAGTGTGAATGAGAAAAGGTTAAGGATAGACATCGCAAGTCTGAAGCAGATGTTGGACAGAGGGGAAATAGCAAAAATTAAATAAGAACATAAGAACTAGGAGCAGGAGTAGGCCATCTGGCCCCTCGAGCCTGCTCCGCCATTCAATGAGATCATGGCTGATCTTTTGTGGACTCAGCTCCACTTTCCGGCCTGAACACCATATCCCCGAATCCCTTTATTCTTCAAAAAACTATCTATTTTTATCTTAAAAACATTGAATGAAGGAGCCTCTACTGCTTCACTGGGCAAGGAATTCCATAGATTCACAACCCTTTGGCTGAAGAAGTTCCTCCTAAACTCAGTCCTAAATCTACTTCCCCTTATTTTGATGCTATGCCCCTTAGTTCTGCTTTCACCCGCCAGTGGAAACAACCTGCCCGCATCTATCCTATCTATTCCCTTCATAATCTTATATGTTTCTATAAGATCCCCCCCTCATCCTTCCAAATTCCAACGAGTACAGTCCCAGTCTGCTCAACCTCTCCTCGTAATCCAACCCCTTCAGCACTGGGATTAACCTAGTGAATCTCCTCTGCACACCCTCCAGTGCCAGTACGTCCTTTCTCAGGTAAGGAGACCAAAACTGAACACAATACTCCAGGTGTGGCCTCACTAACACCTTATACAATTGCAGCATAACCTCCCTAGTCTTAAACTCCATCCCTCTAGCAATGAAGAACAAAATTCCATTTGCCTTCTTAATCACCTGTTGCACCTGTAAACCAACTTTTTGCGACTCATGCACTAGGACACCCAGGTCCCTCTGCACAGCAGCATGTTTTAATATTTTGTCATTTAAATAATAATCCCTTTTGCTGTTATTCCTACCAAAATGGATAACCTCACATTTGTCAACAATTGTATTCCATCTGCCAGACCCTAGCTCATTCACTTAACCTATCCATATTCCTCTGCAGACTTCCAGTATCCTCTGCACTTTTTGCTTTACCACTTATCTTAGTGTCGTCTGCAAACTTGGACACATTGCCCTTGGTCCCCAACTCCAAATCATCTATGTAAATTGTGAACAATTGTGGGCCCAACACTGATCCCTGAGGGACACCACTAGCTACCGATTGCCAACCAGAAAAACACCCATTAATCCCCACTCTTTGCTTTCTATTAATTAACCAATCCTCTATCCATGCTACTACTTTCCCCTTAATGCCAGGCATCTTTATCTTATGCAGTAGCATTTTGTGTGGCACCGTGTCAAAGGCTTTCTGGAAATCCAGATATACCACATCCATTGGCTCCCCGTTATCTACCGCACTGGTAATGTCCTCAAAAAATTCCACTAAATAAGTTAGGCACGACCTGCCCTTTATGAACCCATGCTGCGTCTGTCCAATGGGACAATTTCCATCCAGATGCCTCGCTATTTCTTCCTTGATGATAGATTCCAGCATCTTCATTACTACCGAAGTTAAGCTGACTGGCCTATAATTATCCGCTTTCTGCCTACCTCCTCTTTTAAACAGTGGTGTCATGTTTGCTAATTTCCAATCCGCCGGGACCACCCCAGAGTCTAGTGAATTTTGGGAAATTATCACTAGTGCATTTGCAATTTCCCTAGCCATCTCTTTTAGCACTCTAGGATGCATTCCATCAGGTCCAGGAGACTTGTCTACCTTTAGCCCCATTAGCTTGCCCATCACTACATCCTTGGTGATAACAATCCTCTCAAGGTCCTCACCTGTCATAGCCTCATTTCCATCAGTCACTGGCATGTTATTTGTGTCTTCCACTGTGAAGACCGACCCAAAAAACCTGTTCAGTTCCTCAGCCATTTCCTCATCTCCCATTATTAAATCTCCCTTCTCATCCTCTAAAGGACCAATATTAACCTTAGCCACTCTTTTTTGTTTTATATGAATGGGTCGACAGTAGCTATCAATTGTCCAATTGTTTTACGAAAAGAGGGGCTAGTTCACAGAAACTTTTGGATATTGTTAATGAAGGGTGACTGTTTCTGTGACTTTGTTTATTTTTCCTTCCAAAACTGAAAAAAGGGGGGGGGGGTAATTGTGTGTGTTTCTTGTAATTTTGTAATTTTTTTCTCTCCAAGGAAGGGGAGACTGTTAAGGAATGGGTTTAGAGACATTACAATTAAATGTTGCGTTTATGTTAAGTATCCAATAATTGACACTGATATATAAAGAGGCTTCAGGCAGCCTTTGGGGCATGTGATATGATGATAGAGATTCTGTACAGAGTTGTGTTGAAGGAAAATAAAGGTGTTTGTGAGAAGGAGCAGAACTTTTGACTCTTTATACAACAGCAGATAAACGGGTAACGGGGGGTGTGAGGTTACAAACTCCCAGAGTAATGAGTTGGACGGTTAGGACCGAGATGTGGAGGCCCTCTTGGCTCGGAGGGTCGTGAATGATTCCACCTCACAAATCCGGAGAAGTTGCAGACGCAACGCCGTTGAGTACGTTCGAGGCCGGGATAAAGAGCTCTGCAGCCTCTCAGGAATCGAATCGAGGGATAGGGCGGAAGGGGAGCGGACTAAGAGAGAGGGAGGCCTCGAGGCGTAAGGCGGGATGCTATCGAACGGGGATGAGTGAAGGGGAAGCGAGGTTAATGTGTGGGTGGGCATGAGGCAGGGGGTGACGCACTTGATGTCCAAACATCTAACTACAAAGGCAATCTGAGCACTTTAGTGTCCCCTGTTTGGTTCTGGAGGTATTTTTATCTGAACAACCACAGCCTGAGGCCTAGATGGAAGGCCTGCATAGCGGTGACCAAGCAGCAGGCTGATTCTGAAACCGCAATTTAAACAAATCTCACAGCTCCAATACACTGAGGTTAAGATTAAAAAAACATACCAACAAACAGGACCGGGTGTCACAGTGTGTTAGATACACTGACCTTTCCCCCTCTGGGACTGGGTGTCACAGTGTGTTAGATACACTGTCCTTTCCCCCTCTGGGACAGTGTCACAGTGTGTTAGATACACTGTCCTTTCCCCCTCTGGGACCGGGTGTCACAGTGTGTTAGATACACTGTCCTTTCCCCCTCTGGGACCGGGTGTCACAGTGTGTTAGACACACTGTCCTTTCCTCCTCTGGGACAGTGTCACAGTGTGTTAGATACACTGTCCTTTCCCCCTCTGGGACCGGGTGTCACAGTGTTAGATACACTGTCCTTTCCCCCTCTGGGACCGGGTGTCACAGTGTGTTAGATACACTGTCCTTTCTCCCTCTGGGGCCGGGTGTCACAGTGTGTTAGATACACTGTCCTTTCCCCCTCTGGGACAGTGTCACAGTGTGTTAGATACACTGTCCTTTCCCCCTCTGGGACAGTGTCACAGTGTGTTAGATACACTGTCCTTTCCCCCTCTGGGAGAGTGTCACAGTGTGTTAGATACACTGTCCTTTCCCCCTCTGGGACCGGGTGTCACAGTGTGTTAGATACACTGTCCTTTCCCCCTCTGGGACAGTGTCACAGTGTGTTAGATACACTGTCCTTTCCCCCTCTGGGATCGGGTGTCACAGTGTGTTAGATACACTGTCCTTTCCCCCTCTGGGACCGGGTGTCACAGTGTGTTAGATACACTGTCCTTTCCCCCTCTGGGACAGTGTCACAGTGTGTTAGATACACTGTCCTTTCCCCCTCTGGGACAGTGTCACAGTGTGTTAGATACACTGTCCTTTCCCCCTCTGGGACAGTGTCAGTGTGTGTTAGAGACACTGTCCTTTCCCCCTCTGGGACTGGGTGTCACAGTGTGTTAGATACACTGTCCTTTCCCCCTCTGGGACAGTGTCACAGTATGTTAGATACACTGTCCTTTCCCCCTCTGGGACAGTGTCACAGTGTGTTAGATACACTGTCCTTTCCCCCTCTGGGACAGTATCACAGTGTGTTAGATACACTGTCCTTTCCCCCTCTGGGACAGTGTCACAGTGTGTTAGATACACTGTCCTTTCCCCCTCTGGGACAGTGTCACAGTGTGTTAGATACACTGTCCTTTCCCCCTGTGGGACAGTGTCACAGTATGTTAGATACTGTCGGTCTGAATACCTTTCCGTTTCTGTCCTGCAGTCCCAGGGGTATTGCCGGTGAGTTTATGAGGAGCCAGGACTCGATGTCAAAGAGTTTCTTCTTCAGACGATCCAATCTTTTATTGTGTTTCTGAAGAGAGACAGGAGAGGTGTCACCATTCAATCCTCCAATCAGACAACACACAGCATCCTCTCCTATCGCTCATCCTCAACCCCACACCTTCACTCCCTCACTCCCCCTCATCTCCACCTGCTCCCTCCCTCTCTCTGACTTCCCTCCTCTCTCTGTCCCTCACTCCCTCTCGCCATCCCTCTCCCTTCCATCCTCTCTCCCTGACTCCCTCTCTCCCTCCCTCTCTCTGTGACTGTCCCTCCCGCTCTCCGTGACACTGTCCCTCCCGCTCTCCCTCCCCATTCTCTCTGACACTGTTCCTCACTCTCTCTCCCTCCCTTTCACTCTCTCTGCCACTGTCCTTCACACTCTATCCCTCGCTTCCTATCTGATTCCCTCCCTCCCTCTCTCACCCTGACTCTGCCCCTCACTCTGTCTCCCTCCCTCACTCTCTCCCTCCTCTCTCTCTCTGTCCCTCAATCTCACCCTCTCTCTCTCTCTCCGACACTCCCTCACTCTCTCTGTCCCTCTCTCTCTCTCTGTACCTCATTCTCTCTCCCTCCTCTCTCTCTCTGTCCCTCACTCTCTCCCTCTCTGTCCCTCATTCCCTCCCTCTCTCTGTCCCTCATTCCCTCCCTCTCTCTGTCCCTCCCTCTCTCTCTGTCCCTCACTCTCTCCCTCACTCTCTCCCTCTCTCTCTCTCTCTCTGTCCCTCTCTCTCTGTCCCTCATTCCCTCCCTCACTGTCCCTCCCTCACTGTCCCTCCCTCTCTCTCTCTCCCTCCCTCTGACACTCCCTCACCCTCTCTCTCCCTCCCTCCCTCTCTGTCCCTTACTCCCTCCCTCCCTCTGTTCCTCACTTCCTCCCTCCCTCTCTCTATGTCCCTCACTCTCTCCCTCTCTCTGTCCCTCCCTCTCTCCCTCCCTCTCTGTCCCTCACTCTCTCCCTCCCTCTCTCTGTCCCTCCCTCTCTCCCTCCCTCTCTCTGTCCCTCACTCTCTCCCTCCCTCTCTCTGTCCCTCACTCTCTCCCTCCCTCTCTGTCTGTCCCTCACTCTCTCTCTTCTCTCCCTCTCCCTCCTTCTCTCTCTCTGTCCCTCTACCTCCCACTCTCTCTCTGACTCTGTCCCTCTCTCTCTGTCCCTCAGTCTCTCCCTGCCCCTCTCTCCCCCTCTCTCTCTGACTCTGTCCCTCACCCTCTCTCTGTCCCTCACTCTCTCCCTCCCTCGCTCTCTGTCCCTCACTCCCTCTCGCCATCCCTCTCCCTTCCATCCTCTCTCCCTGACTCCCTCTCTCCCTCCCTCTCTCTGTGACACTGTCCCTCCCGCTCTCCCTCCCCATTCTCTCTGACGCTGTTCCTCACTCTCTCTCCCTCCCTCACTCTCTCCCTCCTCTCTCTCTCTGTCCCTCAATCTCACCCTCTCTCTCTCTCTCCGACACTCCCTCACTCTCTCTCTGTCCCTCAGTCTCTCCCTGCCCCTCTCTCCCCCTCTCTCTCTGACTCTGTCCCTCACCCTCTCTCTCTGTCCCTCACTCTCTCCCTCCCTCGCTCTCTGTCCCTCACCCTCTCGCCATCCCTCTCCCTTCCATCCTCTCTCCCTGACTCCCTCTCTCCCTCCCTCTCTCTGTGACACTGTCCCTCCCGCTCTCCCTCCCCATTCTCTCTGACGCTGTTCCTCACTCTCTCTCCCTCCCTCACTCTCTGTCCCTCACTCTCTCCCTCCTCTCTCTCTCTGTCCCTCAACCTCACCCTCTCTCTCTCTCTCTCCGACACTCCCTCTCTCTCTCTCTGTACCTCATTCTATCTCCCTCCTCTCTCTCTGTCCCTCACTCTCTCCCTCTGTCCCTCACTCTCTCCCTCTCTCCCTCTGTCCCTCACTCTCTCCCTCTGTCCCTCACTCTCTCCCTCTGTCCCTCACTCTCTCCCTCTGTCCCTCACTCTCTCCCTCTGTCCCTCACTCTCTCCCTCTGTCCCTCACTCTCTCCCTCTGTCCCTCACTCTCTCCCTCTGTCCCTCACTCTCTCCCTCTGTCCCTCACTCTCTCCCTCTGTCCCTCACTCTCTCCCTCTGTCCCTCACTCTGCCCCTCTGTCCCTCACTCTGCCCCTCTGTCCCTCACTCTGCCCCTCTGTCCCTCATTCTGCCCCTCTGTCCCTCATTCTGCCCCTCTGTCCCTCATTCTGCCCCTCTGTCCCTCATTCTGCCCCTCTGTCCCTCATTCTGCCCCTCTGTCCCTCATTCTGCCCCTCTGTCCCTCATTCTGCCCCTCTGTCCCTCATTCTGCCCCTCTGCCCCTCTGCCCCTCTGCCCCTCTGCCCCTCTCTCCCTCCCTCCCTCTCTCTCTGACTCTGTCCCTCACTCTCTCCCTCTCTCTCTCTCTGTCCCTCAGTCTCTCCCTGCCCCTCTCTCCCCCTCTCTCTCTGACTCTGTCCCTCACACTCTCTCTCTGTCCCTCACTCTCTCCCTCCCTCGCTCTCTATCCCTCACTCTCTCCCTCCCTCTCTCTGTCCCTCACGCTCTCCCTCCCTCTCTCAATGTCCCTCACTCTCCCTACCTCTCTCCCTGCCCCTCCCCCCTCTCTCTCTCCCTCCCTCTCTCTGTCCCTCACTCTCTCCCTCCCTCTCTCTGTCCCTCACGCTCTCCCTCCCTCTCTCTGTCCCTCACTCTCTCCCTCCCTCGCTCTCTGTCCCTCCCTCTCTCCCTCCCCCTCTCACTACCCCTCACTTTCTCCCTCTCTCTGACTCTGTCCCTCACGCTCTCTCTCTCTGTTCCTCACTCTCTCCCTCCCTCTCTCTCTACCCCTCACTTTCTCCCTCTCTCTCCCTCTGTCCCTCACGCTCTCTCTCTCTCTCTGTTCCTCACTCTCTGTCCCTCCCCGTCTCCCTTTTGCCATTGCTCTGATTCTGAATCCCTCTCTCACTTCCTCTCCCCTAACTTCCTCCCTCCCTCCCTCTCACACCCTCCCCCACTCTCTCTCCTTCTCGCTTCACCTCCTTTCCCTCGCTGTCTCTTTCTCCCTCCCTCCCCTCTCCCACCACCTCCCTCGTTCACCCACCTTCTCCAGGTAGATCTCAATCTTGGTCTCCATCAGCCTCCCCTTCGCCCCCTCCACATCCGACTGGGCGACCATCTGGAGACTTCCCGGGGCCATCAGGTTTATATCGCTCTGACTTTGGAAGCTCAACTCTTCCAGGGCGATGTACCACTCGCACTTGCACTGCGGCTGCCTCCTGGAGGAGTAACGGAAAGGGAGCTTCAATCCCTCGTGCGGTGAGGGTGGCGCGCGTCCGTCCCTCAAGGCTGCACTCTCTCGCTCTCCCTCGAACTCTCCTCGAATTGAGGCAAGTCGGACGTGGAGACCCTGCGCGCGCGGGGCCCCAGAATCAGGCCATTTGGGCCTTGAAACCCCCTTCGATAAGATCCGGCCCGATCTGATTATAACCTCAACTCCACTCTCCTCGCTCTCTCTCACTCTCTCTCCCCTTCCCTCCATCACCCTCAACGGTCAAGAATCTGTCTCACTCGACCCCGAATACATAAAACGAACCGCGACGCTCTCCCCGGGGTGGGGGGGGGGGGGGGGGGGGGGGGGGGGGGGGGGGGGGGGGGGGGGGGGGAAGGATTCCACAGACCGAAGAGGGAATCCCTCCTCGCCTCCGACTCCAATGGGAGGACCCCCCCTCATTCTGAAACTGTGTCCCCTTTCAAATCCAGTCCTGCTGCCTGTTCTGATCGACCATTCTGGACGCATACAAGCTCATTCCCGAGGCACACAGACAAAAATTCCGGAATTTGGAGAGTCAGCCGGGATAGACTGATTCAGAATGCGAGAGGGTTAAACAGAACAATTTTAATCGGTGGGAATGAGCATTGGGAGTTGCGACTATCTATGAGGCTCTGAGGGAGGTCATTCTCTTCGAGGAGTTTAAGAATTCCTTACCCTCGATAATAAGAATCCATGTTGAAGACCAGAGGGTGAAACCTGCTGGACAAGCAGCAGTTATGGCTGACGATTACGAGCTGATCCATAAATTCAAACCCATGTTCCATCACTCCCGTAATTTTGAGAAGGATAGGAAGTGGGAGAGAGAGAGGACGGCAGGAAGCCGAGGCAGGGAATGGATAGTTGGGAAGGTTCCGGGATCGCCGCCTCAGACCAGCAAGGAAGGTGCTGGGGGTGGAGGTGAGACTGGGAGGCCGAGGTGTTACCCTTGTAATAAGTTGGGACATGTCCATTCCGTAAGTTGGAAGTTGCAGGGGAAACCCATGGGAGTTGTGGGGGTTCGGAAGGAGGATTCCAAGAAAGGAGCAAAGATGCAGAATGCAGACGGTAGCGTTAACCGGACTTAGGAGACCCAGGGTGAACACTGCAGAGGGAGCAGGGGTAGAGAATGAGGTGGATGAAAGATATACCGATTTCGTGTCGAGGGGGAAAGTCACCTCATTCTTCTCGACAGAGGGAGCCAAACCTGTCACGAATTTAAGGGAAACCGGAGCTACTCAAACCCTGGTGCTGGAGAAGGATTTGGTCTTTCCTCCAGAGAGTTCAGGGAAAGCTGAGGTATTTGTGAATGGGATAGGTGCAAGCTGTATCCCAGTTCCATTGAATAAAGTGCAGTTGGAGTGTGATTTAGTGTCAGGTCTGGTAGTTTTTGGAGCGGTTAAGGAATTCCCAGTGGAAGGAATAGATTCAATTCTGGGGAACGATTCAATGAGAGTGAATGTTGTGGCTTCACTCATGGTGACAGAGAGTCCGAAGGAAGTATTACAGTAAGCCCCTGAAATGCAGACTGAAGGGCATGAGGGAGCTAGTAAAATTCATTGGGCAGTAGAGGACAGAGAGGCAGAGATGTTGACGGCTGTTGAACATATTTCAAGCGACCATGGTAGTGAACCAGGTCCCGAGCATTTTCAGATCGACAGTGACTGTAAGGCTGAGAAATTAGACAAGAGCCTTGACATTGACTTTGGTTCTGATTATGAGATGCTGGTAAATAGTTATTGCAAGAATGTTGGCGAGGAGGAGTCACACGAATGTTTTGGCTTTGATCCCTCTGTACCGCAGCAACACCCAGATCCCTCTGTACCGCAGCAACACCCAGATCCCTCTGTACCGCAGCAACACCCAGATCCCTCTGTACCACAGCAACACCCAGATCCCTCTGTACCGCAGCAACACCCAGATCCCTCTGTACCACAGCAACACCCAGATCCCTCTGTACCACAGCAACACCCAGATCCCTCTGTACCGCAGCAACACCCAGATCCCTCTGTACCACAGCAACACCCAGATCCCTCTGTACCACAGCAACACCCAGATCCCTCTGTACCGCAGCAACACCCAGATCCCTCTGTACCGCAGCAACGCCCAGATCCCTCTGTACCACAGCAATACCCAGATCCCTCTGTACCACAGCAACACCCAGATCCCTCTGTACCGCAGCAACACCCAGATCCCTCTGTACCACAGCAACACCCAGATCCCTCTGTACCACAGCAACACCCAGATCCCTCTGTACCGCAGCAACACCCAGATCCCTCTGTACCACAGCAACACCCAGATCCCTCTGTACCGCAGCAACACCCAGATCCCTCTGTACCACAGCAACACCCAGATCCCTCTGTACCACAGCAACACCCAGATCCCTCTGTACCGCAGCAACACCCAGATCCCTCTGTACCACAGCAACACCCAGATCCCTCTGTACCACAGCAACACCCAGATCCCTCTGTACCGCAGCAACACCCAGATCCCTCTGTACCGCAGCAACGCCCAGATCCCTCTGTACCACAGCAATACCCAGATCCCCCTGTACCACAGCAACGCCCAGATCCCTCTGTACCACAGCAATACCCAGATCCCTCTGTACCACAGCAACACCCAGATCCCTCTGTACCGCAGCAACACCCAGATCCCTCTGTACCACAGCAACACCCAGATCCCTCTGTACCACAGCAACACCCAGATCCCTCTGTACCGCAGCAGCACCCAGATCCCTCTGTACCACATCAACACCCAGATCCCTCTGTACCGCAGCAACATCCAGATCCCTCTGTATCGCAGCAACACCCAGATCCCTCTGTACCACAGCGACACCCAGATCCCTCTGTACCACAGCGACACCCAGATCCCTCTGTACCACAGCAACACCCAGATCCCTCTGTACCACAGCGACACCCAGATCACTCTGTACCACAGCGACACCCAGATCACTCTGTACCACAGCGACACCCAGATCCCTCTGTACCACAGGGACACCCAGATCCCTCTGTACCGCAGTGACACCCAGATCCCTCTGTACCGCAGCAACACCCAGATCCCTCTGTATCACAGCAACACCCAGATCCCTCTGTATCACAGCAACACCCAGATCCCTCTGTACCGCAGCGACACCCAGATCCCTCTGTACCACAGCGACACCCAGATCCCTCTGTACCGCAGTAACACCCAGATCCCTCTGTACCACAGCAACGCCCAGATCCCTCTGTACCACAGCAACGCCCAGATCCCTCTGTACCACAGCAACATCCAGATCCCTCTGTACCACAGCAACATCCAGATCCCTCTGTACCGCAGCAACACCCAGATCCCTCTGTACCGCAGCAACACCCAGATCCCTCTGTACCACAGCAACACCCAGATCCCTCTGTACCACAGTGACACCCAGATCCCTCTGTACCGCAGTGACACCCAGATCCCTCTGTACCGCAGTGACACCCAGATCCCTCTGTACCGCAGCAACACCCAGATCCCTCTGTACCACAGCAACACCCAGATCCCTCTGTACCACAGCAACACCCAGATCCCTCTGTACCACAGCAACACCCAGATCCCTCTGTACCACAGCAACACCCAGATCCCTCTGTACCGCAGTGACACCCAGATCCCTCTGTACCGCAGCAACACCCAGATCCCTCTGTACCACAGCAACACCCAGATCCCTCTGTACCACAGCAACACCCAGATCCCTCTGTACCACAGCAACACCCAGATCCCTCTGTACCACAGCAACACCCAGATCCCTCTGTACCACAGCAACACCCAGATCCCTCTGTACCACAGCAACACCCAGATCCCTCTATACCGTTGAGTGCTCCAATCGTTCTCCATTTTATTAATATTCTGCTTATTTATTCTTCCTGCCAAAGTGGGCGATCTGACAGTTCCGCCCCTTTCCCTCTGAACGATCAGCCACCTGGCTCCAAGCTCAGGCATGCTGGGTAATTTGACCACTCGTTTCTGTCGACACTTCGACCGTGGCTTTTTGAACTGGAGGCTGAATTGTGTAAACATTGGCAGAGAAAGTGCCAGAGACTCGCCATCGCTCCCACGGGACGTTCTGGCAGTGGTGGGGGGGGGGGGGGGGGATCTCCCTCCCTCTTCTCTCGCTCTGTGTCTCACTCACTCTTCTGTCTCTCTTTCACTTTAACTCGCTCTCCTCTGTATCTCTTTGTCCCTGTCTCTCTCTTTCTCGTTCTCTGTCTGTCTCTCTCTCACTCTAATTAACTTTCTCTCTGTCCCTCTCTCTGTCTCTCTCTCTCTCTACCTCTCTCTCTTGCTCTGCCACAGTGCTCCGAGTGAGGCAGTTCCAGTACAGTGTCACAGTGGTTAGCACTGCTGCCTCAAAGCTCCAGGAAGCTGGGTTTGATTTTGGCCTCAGGTGACTGTGTGATTGTGTGTGTGTGTGTGTGTGTGTGTGTGGAGTTTCAACATTCTCCCCGTGTCTGTGGCTCTCCATCTCTGTAACACTCTCTGTCTGTAACTCTCTCTCTCTCTCTCTGTAACTCTCTCTCTCTCTCTGTAACTCTCTCTCTACAAAGAACAAAGAAATGTACAGCACAGGAACAGGCCCTTCGGCCCTCCAAGCCCGTGCCGACCATGCTGCCCGACTAAACTACAATCTTCCACACTTCCTGGGTCCGTATCCCTCTATTCCCATCCTATTCATGTATTTGTCAAGATGCCCCTTAAATGTCACTATCGTCCCTGCTTCCACCACCTCCTCCGGCAGCGAGTTCCAGGCACCCACTACCCTCTGTGTAAAAAACTTGCCTCGTACATCTACTCTAAACCTTGCCCCTCTCACCTTAAACCTATGCCCCCTAGTAATTGACCCCTCTACCCTGGGGAAAAGCCTCTGACTATCCACTCTGTCTATGCCCCTCATAATTTTGTAGACCTCTATCAGGTCGCCCCTCAACCTCCGTCGTTCCAGTGAGAACAAACCGAGTTTATTCAACCGCTCCTCATAGCTAATGCCCTCCATACCAAGCAACATTCTGGTAAATCTCTTCTGCACCCTCTCTAATGCCTCCACATCCTTCTGGTAGTGTGGCGACCAGAATTGAACACTATACTCCAAGTGTGGCCTAACTAAGGTTCTAAACAGCTGCAACATGACTTGCCAATTTTTGCCAAAGGTGTGTCGGTGAGGTGGCGATGATCAATGCGGGGATAGGTCGGGAGAGTAAGCCTGGGTCAGGTGTTCTTTCGGAGGATAGGTGAAGACTCGATGGGCTGAATGGTCTCCATCTGCCCTGTGGGGATTCTGTGGAATCTATGTTTCTTTCTCTCTCGTTATCTCTCTCATTCTCTGTCTCGTTCTCTCTCTCTCTCTCTCTCTCGTTATCTCTCTCCCTCTCTCTCTGTCTCTCTCATTTTCTCTCTCTCCCATTCTCTCTCTCTCTCTCTCTCTCTCTGTCTCTCGGTCTCTCTCTCTCTCCTGTCACTGTTTCTCCCAGTTTTTCCCTATTTCAGTCTCATTCTGCCTCTGTCTCTCTCTCATTATTTCTGTCCATCTCTCTCTCCAACTCTTTGTCTCTGTGTCCTTCGCTCTCTTTCTCACTGACTGTCTCCATTTTTCACTCTCTCGCTCTGTCTCTCTGTTCCTCTATTTCTCTCCCTCCAACTCTGTGTCTCTCTGTTTCTGTCCTTCGCTCTGTCTCTCTGTCTCCTCGTCTGACTTCTCTCTCCTTCTCTCTTCTCTCCTTCTCACTCTCTCTCTCCATCTCTGTCCTCTCACCCACCTCTCTCTCTCTCTCTCTCTCTCTCTCGCTGTCTCACTATCTGTTCCTCTGTCGTTTCCCTCTCTCTCTGTAACTCTCAATCTGCCTCTTTCTCCCTCTTTTCTTTTTCACGCTTCTCTCCTTCTCTCACTCTCTCTGCCCTCTCTTGCCCTGTCGCTCCCTACCTCGCTCATCTCTCTTCCGGCCTTTCATTTTGTTACTCCTTCGAGATCGCTCACCCTCATCTTTCCTGCTTCCCAGCTCACTTTCGATCACTCTCGATCATTCTCTCTCTCTCACGGTCTCTCACTCTCACTCTATCCCTCTCAATTCACTCAGTATGTTGTTTCATGCCTCAAAACCCAAACCCCCGAATCCCAGAGACCCTCCCTCTCGAATCTCACTGCCTCTAAATCTAAAGCTCTGCCTCACGGGACCCTTAAGCACTTCCAGGGTGATGGCACTTGAAGCTCAAGAGCAGTCATCGCAACTTCTTCTGACAAATGGCACATGTATGTATATGAAGCAAAACTGGAATAAACCAACTTCAGTTGGGTTTTTGAACTCTTTGCGCAGGCAGCTATGTTTTCAACAAAGCTTTATCCCTGTCTGTGTCTCTCGATAGCTGCTTTACTCAATCTATCTATATTTCAGTCTCGCTCTGTCTCTATCGCTCTTTCTCATTCGTTTTGCCCATCTTTCAATCTCGTTTTCTCTCTCTGGAAGGGGACCCATCCACCACCTTCCACATCCGCTCCCTCCCCCACCGACGCACAGCGGCAGCCGTGTGTACCGTCTACAAGATGCACAGCAGCCGCTCGCCGAGGCTCCTTCGACAGCACCTTCCAAACCCGCCACCTCTCTCACCCAGAGGGACAAGGGGCAGCAGAGGCCCAGGAACACCCACTGCCTGCAAGCTCCGCCGAGCCCCCCCCCACACACCATTCTGAGTGGGAAATATATCGGCAGCTCCTTCACTGTCACTGGGTCAGAATCCTGGAACTCCCTCCCTAACAGCACGGTGGGTGTACCTACACCACACGGGACTGCAGCGGCTCAAGATGGCGGCTCACCCACCACCTTCGCGAGGGGGCGGTTAGGCATGGGCAGTAAATGCTGGGCCCGGCCAAGCGATGTCCACATCCTCAAAATCCAGAGGAGAGAGTGAGGGCAGAGGAGCCTACCGGAGATGAGGGATGAATGGAAGATTACCCCGCTTGCTTCTTCACTCGAACGCAGAAGAAGAGGTCAGGGGAAAGGAAGATGCGCCGCAGTTTCCGCGTATTCTCCGTGACTTCAACAACGTAACCGTCCTTCACCAGGTGCTGCGCCTGAGAAATGGAGAAGAGAAGGTGAAACGGAACAGGGAGCAAAATAGACCAACCAACAGCATTCCTGCAGAATCGGGAAAACGGAAGTGAGGTGTCACAGTGTGTTAGATACACTGTCCTTTCCCCCTCTGGGACCGGGTGTCACAGTGTGTTAGATACACTGTCCTTTCCCCCTCTGGGACAGTGTCACAGTGTGTTAGATACACTGTCCTTTCCCCCTCTGGGACTGGGTGTCACAGTGTGTTAGATACACTGTCCTTTCCCTCTCTGGGACCGGGTGTCACAGTGTGTTAGATACACTGTCCTTTCCCCCTCTGGGACAGTGTCACAGTGTGTTAGATACACTGTCCTTTCCCCCTCTGGGACCGGGTGTCACAGTGTGTTAGATACACTGTCCTTTCCCCCTCTGGGACCGGGTGTCACAGTGTTAGATACACTGTCCATTCCCCTCTGGGACAGTGTCACAGTGTGTTAGATACACTGTCCTTTCCCCCTCTGGGACAGTGTCACAGTGTGTTAGATACACTGCCCTTTCCCTCTCTGGGACCGGGTGTCACAGTGTGTTAGATACACTGTCCTTTCCCCCTCTGGGACCGGGTGTCACAGTGTGTTAGATACACTGTCCTTTCCCCCTCTGGGACAGTGTCACTGTGTGTTAGATACACTGTCCTTTCCCCCTCTGGGACAGTGTCACAGTGTGTTAGATACACTGTCCTTTCCCCCTCTGGGACAGTGTCACAGTGTGTTAGATACACTGTCCTTTCCCCCTCTGGGACCGGGTGTCACAGTGTGTTAGATACACTGTCCATTCCCCTCTGGGACAGTGTCACAGTGTGTTAGATACACTGTCGTTTCCCCCTCTGGGACCGGGTGTCACAGTGTGTTAGATACACTGTCCTTTACCCCTCTGGGACCGGGTGTCACAGTGTGTTAGATACACTGTCCATTCCCCTCTGGGACAGTGTCACAGTGTGTTAGATACACTGTCCTTTCCCCCTCTGGGACAGTGTCACAGTGTGTTAGATACACTGCCCTTTCCCTCTCTGGGACCGGGTGTCACAGTGTGTTAGATACACTGTCCTTTCCCCCTCTGGGACCGGGTGTCACAGTGTGTTAGATACACTGTCCTTTCCCCCTCTGGGACAGTGTCACTGTGTGTTAGATACACTGTCCTTTCCCCCTCTGGGACAGTGTCACAGTGTGTTAGATACACTGTCCTTTCCCCCTCTGGGACCGGGTGTCACAGTGTGTTAGATACACTGTCCTTTCCCCCTCTGGGACCGGGTGTCACAGTGTGTTAGATACACTGTCCATTCCCCTCTGGGACAGTGTCACAGTGTGTTAGATACACTGTCGTTTCCCCCTCTGGGACCGGGTGTCACAGTGTGTTAGATACACTGTCCTTTACCCCTCTGGGACCGGGTGTCGCAGTGTGTTAGATACACTGTCCTTTCCCCCTCTGGGACAGTGTCACTGTGTGTTAGATACACTGTCCTTTCCCCCTCTGGGACAGTGTCACAGTGTGTTAGATACACTGTCCTTTCCCTCTCTGGGACCGGGTGTCACAGTGTGTTAGATACACTGTCCTTTCCCCCTCTGGGACAGTGTCACAGTGTGTTAGATACACTGTCCTTTCCCCCTCTGGGACTGGGTGTCACAGTGTGTTAGATACACTGTCCTTTCCCCCTCTGGGACCGGGTGTCACAGTGTGTTAGATACACTGTCCTTTCCCCCTCTGGGACAGGGTGTCACAGTGTGTTAGATACACTGTCCTTTCCCCCTCTGAGACCGGGTGTCACAGTGTGTTAGATACACTGTCCTTTCCCTCTCTGGGACCGGGTGTCACAGTGTGTTAGATACACTGTCCTTTCCCCCTCTGGGACAGTGCCACTGTGTGTTAGATACACTGTCCTTTCCCCCTCTGGGACAGTGTCACAGTGTGTTAGATACACTGTCCTTTCCCCCTCTGGTGTGTTAGATACACTGTCCTTTCCCCCTCTGGGACAGTGTCACAGTGTGTTAGATACACTGTCCTTTCCCCCTCTGGGACAGTGTCACTGTGTGTTAGATACACTGTCCCTTCCCCCTCTTGGACAGTGGCACAGTGTGTTAGATACACTGTCCTTTTCCCCCTCTGGGACAGCCTCAGTGTGTTAGATACACTGTCCTTCCCGCCTCTGGGACTGGGTGTCACAGTGTGTTCGATACACTGTGCTTCCCGCCTCTGGGACTGGGTGTCACAGTGTGTTAGATACACTGTCCTTTCCCCCTCTGGGACAGTGTCACAGTGTGTTAGATACACTGTCCTGTCCCCCTCTGGGACTGGGTGTCACAGTGTGTTAGATACACTGTCCTTTCCCCCTCTGGGACTGGGTGTCACAGTGTGTTGTAACTCACTCCCAGTGAGTTCTTCCAGTGGGCCAGAGAAGACACAGCCAGAGTGAGACACAGCAAAGAGTGAGTTTGGGAATTTGAAGCTAGGTGGCGATTCGAAGCTTGGGAGGGAGGAGGTGCTTTTTATCCCTGGTAAGTGACTGGTAAGCAGTTTTTCTTTTTCTTTTCAATGGTATAGTTATTTATTTTATCTTCGGGTTATTTTTGGATTTGTAGTTGTATCAGTTAACCGAAGGTTTAAGACCTGGCAGGAGATCCCAGACCCGTGTCATGCTCCTCGTGTGCGATGTGGGAGCTCAGGGACACGTCCACTGTCCCTGGCTCCTTCACGTGCAAGAAGTGTGTCCAGTTGCAGCTCCTGTTAGACCGCTTGACGGCTCTGGCGCTGCGGATGGACTCACTTTGGAGCGTCCGCGATGCTGAGGACGTCGTGGACAGCACGTTTAGCGAGTTGGTCACACCGCAGGTGAAAGGTACTGAGGGAGATAGAAAATGGGTGACCAAAAGACAGAGCAAGAGTAGGAAGGCAGTGCAGGTGTCCCCTGCGGTCATCTCCCTGCAAAACAGATATACCGCTTTGGATACTGTTGAGGGAGATGGCTCACCAGGGGAAGGCGGCAGCAGCCAGGTTCATGGCACCGTGGTTGGCTCTGCTGCGCAGCAGGGCAGGAAGAAGAATGGCAGGGCTATAGTGATAGGGGACTCAATTGTAAGGGGAATAGACAGGCGGTTCTGCGGACGCAATCGAGACTCCAGGATGGTATGTTGCCTCCCTGGTGCAAGGGTCAAGGATGTCTCGGAGCGGCTGCAGGACATTCTGGGGGGGGGGGGGGGGGCTGAACAGCCAGCTGTCGTGGTGCACATCGGCTCCAACGATATAGGTAAAAAACGGGACGAGGTCCTACAAGCTGAATTCAGGGAGTTAGGAGTTAAACTAAAAAGTAGGACCTCAAAGGTAGTAATCTCAGAATTGCTACCAGTGCCACGAGCTAGTCAGGGTAGGAATGTCAGGATTGATAGGATGAATGCGTGGCTCGAGAGATGGTGCAAGAGGGAGGGATTCAAATTCCTGGGGCATTGGAACCGGTTCTGGGGGAGGTGGAACCAGTACAAACCGGACTGGCTGCACCTGGGCAGGACTGGAACCGATGTCCTAGGGGGGTTGTTTGCTAGAGCTGTTGGGTGGGTTTAAACTAATGTGGCAGGGGGATGGGAACCGATGCAGGAAGTCGGAAGGTAGTAAAACAGGGACAGAAACAAAAGGCAGTCAGGGGGAAAGTGTAAGGCAGAGAAGCCAAAGACAAAAATCAAAAAGGGCGACAGTACAAGGTACAGTGACTGAGGGGAGCTCAGTGAATAGGACCAGGAATACTAAAAGGAATAAACCGGGAAGTAAAAACATTAATGGTAAGCGACGTGGCAGGTTGTTACATGAAGATATGGGTTCAACGACAAGGAAAATTAGGAGAAAAGTTAAGAGGAAATATAACTTAGGAGAGGTTACTGATCGAGGGGTTAAGATTCAAAACAGAGGTATAAAAGCCAACATAAGTGTACTTTACCTGAATGCTCGTAGTATTCGGAATAAGGTAAATGAGCTGATGGCGCAAATCATTGTGAATGACTATGATTTAGTGGCCATTAATGAAACATGGTTAAAGGATGGTCACGACTGGGAGTTAAATATCCGAGGGTATCAAAGTATTCGGAAGGACAGAGTGGATGGTAAGGGAGGTGGTGTAGCTCTGTTATTTAAGGATGACATCCGGGCAATAGTAAGGGATGCCATCGGTGCTATGGAGGATAAGGTTGAATTCATTTGGGTGGAAATCAGGAATAGTAAGGCGAAAAAGGTCACTGATAGAAGTAGTCTACAGGCCACCAAATAGTAACATTATGGTGGGGCAGGCAATAAACAAAGAAATAACTGATGCATGTAGAAATGGTACAGCACTTATCATGGGGGATTTTAATGTACATGTCGATTGGTTTAACCAGGTCGGACAAGGCAGCCTTGAGGAGGAGTTTATAGAATGTATCCGCGACAGTTTCCTGTGTAATGAGACAGGATTGATTAATCATCTCATGGTTAGGAATCCTCTCGGAAGGAGCGATCACAATTTGGTGGAATTTAAAATACAGATGGAGGGTGAGAAGGTAAAATCAAACACTAGTGTTTTGTGCTTAAACAAAGGAGATTACAATGGAATGAGACAAGAACTAGCTAAGGTAGACTGGGAGCAAAGACTTTATGGTGAAACAGTTGAGGAACAGTGGAGAACCTTCCAAGTGATTTTTCACAGTGCTCAGCAAAGGTTTATACCAACAAAAAGGAAGGACGGTAGAAAGAGGGAAAATCGACCGTGGCTATCAGAGGAAATAAGGGAGAGTATCAAATTTAAGGTAAAAACATACAAAGTGGCAAAAATTAGTGGGAGACTAGAGGACTGGGAAATTTTTCGGGGGCAACAGAAAGCTACTGAAAAAGCTATAAAGAAGAGTAAGATAGATTATGAGAGTAAACCTGCTCAGAATATAAAACAGATAGTAAAAGTCTGTACAAATATATGAAACAAAAAAGAGTGGCTAAGGTAAATAGTGGTCCTTTAGAGGATGAGAAGGGAGATTTAATAATGGGAGATGAGGAAATGGCTGAGGAACTGAACTGGTTTTTTGGGTCGGTCTTCACAGTGGAAGACACAAATAACATGCCAGTGACTGATGGAAATGAGGCTATGACTGGTGAGGACCTTGAGAGGATTGTTATCACCAAGTAGGTAGTGATGGGCAAGCTAATGGGGCTAAAGGTAGACAAGTCTCCTGGCCCTGATGGAATGCATCCCAGAGTGCTAAAAGAGATGGCTAGGGAAATTGCAAATGCACTAGTGATAATTTACCAAAATTCACTAGACTCTGGTTGGTCCCGGCGGATTGGAAATTAGCGAACGTGACACCACTGTTTAAAAAAGGAGGTAGGCAGAAAGCGGGTAATTATAGGCCAGTGAGCTTAACTTCGGTCGTAGGGAAGATGCTGGAATCTATCATCAAAGAAAAAATAGCGAGGCACCTGGATGGAAATTGTCCCATTGGGCAGACGCAGCATGGGTTCATAAAGGGCAGGTCGTGCCTAACTAATTTAGTGGAATTTTTTGGGGACATTACCAGTGCGGTAGATAACGGGGAACCAATGGATGTGGTATATCTGGATTTCCAGAAAGCCTTTGACACGGTGCCACACAAAATGCTACTGCATAAGATAAAGATGCATGGCATTAAGGGGAAAGTAGTAGCATGGATAGAGGATTGGTTAATTAACAGAAAGCAAAGAGTGGG
Organism: Scyliorhinus torazame; assembly: GCF_047496885.1. Classification (NCBI taxonomy): domain Eukaryota; kingdom Metazoa; phylum Chordata; class Chondrichthyes; order Carcharhiniformes; family Scyliorhinidae; genus Scyliorhinus; species Scyliorhinus torazame. The sequence goes on along the minus strand of NC_092725.1, from coordinate 16,644,349 downwards.
GATTAATGAGTGTTTCTCTGGTTGGCAATCAATATCTAATGGTGTCCCTCAGGGATCAGTGTTGGGCCCACAATTGTTCACAATTTACATAGATGATTTGGAGTTGGGGACCAAGGGCAATGTGTCCAAGTTTGCAGACGACACTAAGAGGAGTGGCAAAGCAAAAAGTGCAGAGGATACCGGAAGTCTGCAGAGGGATTTGATAGATTAAGTGAATGGGCTAGGGTCTGGCAGGTGGAATACAGTGTTGACAAATGTGAGGTTATCCATTTTGGTAGGAATAACAGCAAAAGGGATTATTATTTAAATGATAAAATATTAAAACATGCTGCTGTGCAGAGGGACCTGGGTGTCCTAGTGTATGAGTCGCAAAAAGTTGGTTTACAGGTGCAACAGGTGATTAAGAAGGCGAATGGAATTTTGTCCTTCGTTGCTAGAGGGATTGAGTTTAAGACTAGGGAGGTTTTGTTGCAATCGTATAAGGTGTTAGTGAGGCCACACCTGGAGTATTGTGTTCAGTTTTGGTCTCCTTACCTGAGAAAGGACGTACTGGCACTGGAGGGTGTGCAGAGGAGATTCACTAGGTTAATCCCAGAGCTGAAGGGGTTGGATTACGAGGAGAGGTTGAGTAGACTGGGACTGTACTCGTTGGAGTTTAGAAGGAAGAGGGGGATCTTATAGAAACATATAAAATTATGAAGGGAATAGATAGGATAGATGCGGGCAGGTTGTTTCCACTGGCGGGTGAAAGCAGAACAAGGGGGCATAGCCTAAAAAATAAGGGGAAGTAGATTTAGGACTGAGTTTAGGAGGAACTTCTTCACCCAAAGGGTTGTGAATCTATGGAATTCCTTGCTCAGTGAAGCAGTTGAGGCTCCTTCATTAAATGTTTTTAAGATAAAGATAGATAGTTTTTTGAAGAATAAAGGGATTAAGGGTTATGGTGTTCGGGCCGGAAAGTGGAGCTGAGTCCACAAAAGATCAGCCATGATCTCATTGAATGGTGGAGCAGGCTCGAGGGGCCAGATGGCCTACTCCTGCTCCTAGTTCTTATTTTCTTATGTTCTTATATTCTTATGTAGATACGCTGTCCTTTCCCCCTCTGGGACCAGGTGTTACATTGTGTTAGATACCTTTGTACGAACTGAATTCTTCTGTTGAATTTTCTGATTGGTTGCAGCAAGAAAAATGTTCGAATCATTCAGAGCTCCTTCCAACTGGCAGTAATCAGAATGTTCCCTCGGGGTATGGAATAACAGCTCCTAGAGCCAGAAAACAGCAATTAGACCAGTCACGGACCGAAACCCCTTCCCGTTCACTCCCACTGTACACAATCCCAATGGATGCAAACCCCTTCCTGTTCACTCCCACAGTACACAATCCCAAAGATCCCAAACCCCTTCCCGTTCACTCCCACTGTACACAATCCCAATGGATCCAAACCCCTTCCCGTTCACTCCCACTGTACACAATCCCAATGGACCCAATCCCCTTCCCGTTCACTCCCACTGTACACAATCCCAATGGACCCAAACCCCTGCCCGTTCACTCCCACTGTACACAATCCCAATGGACCCAATCCCCTTCCCGTTCACTCCCACTGTACGCAATCCCAATGGACCCAAACCCCTTCTCGTTCACTCCCACTGTACACAATCCCACTGGACCCAAACCCCTTCCCGTTCACTCCCACTGTACACAATCCCAATGGACCCAAACCCCTGCCCGTTCACTCCCACTGTACACAATCCCAATGGACCCAATCCCCTTCCCGTTCACTCCCACTGTACGCAATCCCAATGGACCCAAACCCCTTCCCGTTCACTCCCACTGTACACAATCCCAATGGACCCAAACCCCTTCTCGTTCACTCCCATTGTACACAATCCTAATGGATGCAAACCCCTTCCCGTTCACTCCCACAGTATACAATCCCAAAGATACTGGGAGTGTTTGATGGGGACAGTGTGGAGGGAGCATTACTCTTTATCTAATCCCCTGCTGTACCTGTCCTGGGAGTGTTTGATGGGGACAGTGTGGAGGGAGCTTTACTCTGTATCTAACCCCGTGCTGTACCTGTCCTGGGAGTGTTTGATGGGGACAGTGTGGAGGGAGCTTTACTCTGTATCTAACCCCGTGCTGTACCTGTCCTGGGAGTGTTTGATGGGGACAGTGTGGAGGGAGCTTTACTCTGTATCTAACCCCGTGCTGTACCTGCCCTGGGAAAGTTTGATGGGGACAGTGTAGAGGGAGCTTTACTCTGTGTCTAACCCCGTGCTGCACCTGTCCTGGGAGTGTTTGATGGGGACCGTCTAGAGGGAGCTTTACTCTGTATCTAACCCAGTGTTGTACCTGGCCTGGGAGTGTTTGATGGGGACAGTGTAGAGTGAGCTTTACTCTGTATCAATTACTAGGGGGCATAGGTTTAAGGTGAGAGGGGCAAGGTTTAGAGTAGATGTACGAGGCAAGTTTTTTTACGCAGAGGGTAGTGGGTGCCTGGAACTTGCTACCGGAGGAGGTGGTGTAAGCAGGGACGATAGTGACATTTAAGGGGCATCTTGACAAATACATTAATAGGATGGGAATAGAGGGATACGGACCCAGGAAGTGTAGAAGATTGTAGTTTAGTCGGGCAGCATGGTCGGCACGGGCTTGGAGGGCCGAAGGGCCTGTTCCTGTGCTGTACATTTCTTTGTTCTTTGTTTGTTCTAACACCGTGCTGTACCTGTCGTGGGAGTGTTTGATGGGGACAGTGTAGAGGGAGCTTTACTCTGCATCTAACCCCATGCTGTACCTGTCCTGGGATTGTTTGATGGGGACAGTGTAGAGGGAGCTTTACTCTGTATCTAACCCCGTGCTGTACCTGTCTGGGGAGTGTTTGATGGGGACAGTGTAGAGGGAGCTTTACTCTGCATCTAACCCCATGCTGTACCTGTCCTGGGATTGTTTGATGGGGACAGTGCAGAGGGAGCTTTACTCGGTACTGATGAAATATTTACCTTAATCAGCAGGGTGAGCCGTGTGAGGTGACTCACTGGTGTGTGGAGCAAGGCTGTGGGATAAAGAAAGGACAGTTTTGTGTATTCTGACCTCGTTTAGGAAATCAATTTAAATCTCATCCTCCCAAAACACATCTGCTGCATCAATTCCCTCCATATTGGGAGCGTTTTATGTTTCCCACATTTCCACAGTTACTGTGTGTGGTAGTCGGTATTAGGGGTATTACAGTACCCTGAATATTGCTGTAAGTCCATTGGTGTGGGAGGTACCTGAGACTGCTATTTTCATTGGTGAAGCCTGCCTGCTGGCTCCGCCCAGTAAGGCGGAGTATAAGAGCCTGTGTCTCCCCAGCAGGTGCATTCTGTACCTGCGCTGCTGGGGGAAACATCTAATCCAATAAAGCCTTCAGTTGTCTCCAATCTCGTCTCAGGGGTTATTGATCGAGCATCAATTTATTGGACTAGATTTTAAAGAATGGAGCTTCGAATCAAGCCGGAGTGTCTGCAACTCAACCCCCACACGGCAAACTCAGCGGCAACCTTCAAACACTGGCTGCCGTGCTTCAAAGGATACCTCAGGATGGCCACGACTACACCCACGGAGGACCAGAAAATGCAAGTTCTCCACTCGAGGGTGAGCCCAGAAATCTACACCCTCATCGAGGATGCGGACGATTTCACGGCCGCAATGATCCTGCTGAAAGGACACTATATTCGCCCAGTAAACCAGGTCTACGCCCGACATCTGCTAGCGACGAGGCGACAAATCCCCGGGGAATCGCTGGAGGAGTTCTACTGTGCGCTCCTGGTGTTAGGGAGGAACTGTGACTGCCCGCAAATTTCAGCCAGCGACCACACAGAACTTTTGATCCGGGACGCTTTTGTTGCAGGTATGCTGTCCTCCCAAATCTGCCAGCGATTGCTGGAGAAAGAGACACTGGGCCTCAAGGAGGCACGGGCCCTTGCCAGCTCCTAGGATGTGGCCTCCCGAAACGCCCGCGCTTACGTACCCGGCCGTGCGGCAGCCCCTTGGCAGCGTGGAACCCCCCCCCCCCCCCCGAGGCCGACTCCGATGCATCCTCCATCCCCCCACAAGCTTGCACTGCGAGACTGCCAGGCAACCCCGGGGGCCCCCGCTGCTATTTTAGCGGGCAAGCCAAGCACCCCCAGCAGCGCTGTCCTACCCGCTCATCCATCTGCAGAGGGGGCGGCAAAAAGGGCTATTTCGTGGCAGTATGCCAGGCCCGGGCGGTCGCTGCGGTCTAAAGGGGCGAACCGGGACCGCCACCAAAACTCTCTCCACGTGCGCCCAGCGGGCGCCGCCATCTTCCTTCTCCAGGGCCACCTGCGGCCTCCGGGCGCCGCCATCTTGTCCCCCGGGGACCACGCGCAACGGACGAGCGTCGCCATCTTGTGCACCCCTAGCCATGTGCGACCAGTGGGCGCCGCCATCTTGGCTGGACCCTCAGGACCCCGACTCGGATGACCAAGCACCGCCCGAGAAAAACATCCAAATTTTTCCACAACTTGCCTCGGTGGCCCTGGACCAGTCTCAGCCCCGAACTCTCGACTGCGACGATGACCGTGCTCATCAACGGGCATAAAACATCCTGCCTGATCGACTCCGGGAGCACAGAGAGCTTCATACACCCCAATACAGTAAGGCGCTGTTCTCTTCACATCCACCCAGTCAACAAAAAAATCTCCCTGGCCTCCGGGTCTCACTCGGTAGAGATCAAAGGGTTCTGCATAGCGAACCTCACGGTCCAGGGGAGGGAGTTTAAAAATTACCGGCTCTACATCCTTCCTCACCTCTGCGCTGCCACGCTTCGAGGGTTAGACTTCCAATGTAACCTCCAGAGCTTATCTTTTAAATTTGGCGGCCCTATACCCCCCCCTCACTGTCTGCGGCCTCGCGACCCTCAAAGTCGATCCGCCTTCCCTGTTTGCGAACCTCACCCCGGATTGCAAACCCGTCGCCACCAGGAGAAGACGGTACAGCGCCCAGGACCAGACCTTCAGTAGGTCGGGAGTCCAGGGGTTACTGAAGGAAGGTATTATTGAGGCCAGCAACAGTCCCTGGAGAGCTCAAGTAGTGGTTGTAAAGACCGGGGAGAAGCATCGGATGGTCATCGATTATAGTCAGACCATCAACAGGTATACGCAGCTCGACGCGTACCCTCTCCCCCGCATATCCGATCTGGTCAATCAGATTGCACAGTACAAGGTCTTTTCCACGGTGGATGTCAAGTCCGCCTACCACCAGCTCCACATCCGCCCTAGCGACCGCAAATACACTGCTTTCGAAGCAGACGGGCGCCCCTACCACTTCCTAAGCGTTCCCTTCGGTGTCACTAATGGAGTCTCGGTCTTCCAACGGGAGATGGACCGAATGGTTGACCGGTACGGTTTGCGGGCCATGTTTCCGTAGCTCGATAACGTCATCATCTGTGGCCACGACCAACAGGGCCACGACACCAACCTCCGAAAATTCCTCCATACCGCAAAAATCCTTAACCTGACATATAACAAGGACAAATGCGTGTTCAGCACCGACTGTCTAGCCATCCTCGGCTACGTAGTGCATAATGGAGTTATAGGCCCAGATCCCGAACGCTTGCGCCCCCTCATGGGGTTCCCCCTCCACAACTACTCGAAGGCCCTGAAACGCTGCCTGGGATTTTTTTCATATTATGCTCAGTGGGTCCCCAACTACGCGAACAAGGCCCGTCCACTAATTCAATCCACGGTTTTCCCCCTGTCGATAGAGGCCCGCCAGGCCTTCAGCCACATCAAAGCGGACATCGCAACGGCCACGATGTGCGCCATCGACAAATCCTTCCCCCTCCAAGTCGAGAGCGACGCATCCGACGTAGCTCTGGCGGCCACCCTCAACCAAGCGGGCAGACCCGTGGCCTTCTTCTCCCGGACCCTCCACGCCTCAGAAATCCGCCACTCTTCAGTTGAAAAGGAGGCCCAGGCCATAGTAGAAGCTGTGCGACATTGGAGGCATTACCTGGCCAGCAGGAGATTCACTCTCCTCACGGACCAATGGTCGGTTGCTTTCATGTTCGATAATGCACATTATCGAGCTGTCCACCTACAACTAGAACGATAAGATCTTGCGGTGGAGGATCGAACTCTCCACCTATAACTACGAGATCTTGTACCGTCCCGGGAAGCTAAACGAGCCTCCTGATGCCCTATCCCGTGGCACATGTGCCAACGCACAAGTGGACCGCCTCCGAGCCCTCCACGAGGGCCTCTGCCACCCGGGGGCCACTCGATTCTTCCATTTCATCAAGACCCGCAACCTGCCCTACTCCCTCGAGGAGGTCAGGACAGCCACCAGGAATTGCCAAATCTGCGCGGAGTGCAAGCCGCACTTCTGCAGGCCAGAGAAAGTGCCCCTGATAAAGGCTTCCCGTCCCTTTGAACGCCTCAGCATGGACTTCAAAGGGCCCCTCCCCCCCACCGACCGCAACACGTACTTCCTGAACGTGATTGACGAGTACTCCCGGTTCCCATTCGCCATCCCCTGCCCAGACATGACCGCAACCACCGTCATCAAGGCCGTCCACAGTATCTTTGCACTGTTCGGGTTCCCCGCTTACATACACAGTGATAGGGGGTCCTCCTTTATGAGCGACGAACTGCGTCAATTCCTGCTCAGCAAGGGCATCGCCTCGAGCAGGACGACCAGTTACAATCCCCGGGGTAACGGGCAGGTGGAGAGGGAGAACGGCACGGTCTGGAAGACCGTCCTACTGGCCCTACGATCCAGGAATCTCCCAGTCTCCCGCTGGCAGGAAGTCCTCCCGGATGCCCTCCATTCCATTCGATCACTAGTGTACCACGACCAACCAAACCCCTCACGAATGTCTCCTCGTCTTCCCTAGGAAGTCTTCCCTCGGGACCTCGTTCCCGACCTGACTGGCAGCTCCTGGACCCACCTTGCTCCGCAAACACGTGCGGGCGCACAAGTCGGACCCGTTGGTCGAGAGGGTCCGCCTGCTGCACGCTAACCCCCAATTTGGCTACGTGGCGTACCCCGCCGGCCGACAAGATACGGTCACCCTACGGGACCTGGCGCCCGCTGGGTCCCCACCCACACCCCCACCACCAAACCCACCCTCCCTCCCACCGGCGCACCCCACAGCGGCCCCCTTCCCAGGTGGATCGGTCCTCCCACCGGTCCCGTCTAGGGGTGATGAAGCTGCTGAAGAAGCCGAAGCCACGCTCCCGGAGCGACAGACGCCCGAGCCGGCGCCTGCATCACCGCCGAAGCTACGACGATCGCAGAGTACGGCCAGGGACCCCGATCGACTAATTGCTTCATTCTGACTGTAAGTAATGATTGTAAATAGTTGCGACATGTAACGAGGCAAAACACTGTGCTAATGTATACCGGGTACCACCATAACCTACACCTCTACCACTGTATAACGCAAGACCACCACACCCGCCGGACTCTTTTTTTAACAGGGGGTGAATGTGGTAGTCGGTATTAGGGATATTACGGTACCCTGAATAAGGCTGTAAGACCATTGGTGTGGGAGGTACCTGAGACTGCTATTTCATTGGTGAAGCCTGCCTGCTGGCTCCGCCCAGTAAGGTGGAGTATAAGAGCCTGTGTCTCCCCAGCAGCTGCATTCTGTACCTGCGCTGCTGGGGGAAACATCTAGTACAATAAAGCCTTCAATTGTCCCCAATCTCGTCTCAGGAGTTATTGATCGAGCATCACTGATTGAGCGCTGGTCTATCAGAGGGTCAGTACGGAGAGAGTGCCGCACTGTCGGATGGTCAGTGCTGATGGAGTGCCGCACTGTCAGAGGGTCAGTACTTAGGGAGTGCCGCACTGTTAGAGGGTCAGTACTGAGGGAGTGCCGCACTGTCAGAGGGTCAGTACTGCGGGAGTGCCGCACTGTCAGAGGGTCAGTACTGAGGGAGTGCCGCACTGTCAGAGGGTCAGTACTGAGGGAGTGCCGCACTGTCAGAGGGTCAGTACTGAGGGAATGCCGCACTGTCAGAGGGTCAATACTGAGGGAGTGCCGCACTGTCAGAGTGTCAGTACTGAGGGAGCGCTGCACTGTCAGAGGGTCAGTACTTAGGGAGTGCCGCACTGTCAGAGGGTCAGTACTGAGGGAGTGCCGCACTGTCAGAGGGTCAGTGCTGAAGGAGTGCTGCACTGTCAGAGGGTCAGTACTGAGGGAGTGCCGCACTGTCAGAGGGTCAGTACTGAGGGGGCGCCGCACTGTCGGAGGGTCTGTGCTGAGGGAGTGCCGCACTGTCGGAGGGTCAGTACTGAGGGAGTGCCGCACTGACAGAGGGTCAGTACTGAGGGAGTACCACACTGTCGGGAGCAGTACTGAGGGAGTGCCGCACTGTCAGAGGGTCAGTACGGAAGGAGCGCCGCACTGTCAGAGGGTCAGTACTGAGGGAGAGCCTCACTGTCAGAGGGTCAGTACTGAGGGAGTGCCGCACTGTCAGAGGGTCAGTAGTGAGGGAGTGCTGCACTGTCAGACGGTCAGTACTGAGGGAATGCCGCACTGACAGAGGGTCAGTACTGAGGGAGTGCCACACTGTCGGGAGCAGTACTGAGGGAGTGCCGCACTGTCAGAGGGTCAGTACGGAAGGAGCGCCGCACTGTCAGAGGGTCAGTACTGAGGGAGTGCTGCACTGTCAGAGGGTCAGTACTGTGGGAGCTCCGCACTGTCAGAGGGTCAGTACTGAGGGAGTGCCACACTGTCAGAGGGTCAGCGCTGAGGGAGCGCCGGACTGTCAGAGGGTCAGTACGGAGGGAGCTCCGCACTGTCAGAGGGTCAGTCCTGAGGGAGCTCCGCACTGTCAGAGGGTCAGTCCTGAGGGAGCTCCGCACTGTCAGAGGGTCAGTCCTGAGGGAGCTCCGCACTGTCGGAGGGTCTGTGCTGAGGGAGTGCCGCACTGTCAGAGGGTCAATACTG